>NC_034185.2:11432766-11662766 GCF_002021735.2 Oncorhynchus kisutch | reverse complement strand
AGTTCGTCAAATTTCTGCCCTACTAGAGCTGCCCCAGTCAACTGTAAGGGCTTTTATTGTGATGTGGAAACGTCTAGGAGCAACAACAGCTCAGCCGCAAAGTGGTAGGCCACACAAGCTCACAGAACGGGACCGGCGAGTGCTGAAGCGTGTAAAAATCATCTGTCCTCGGTTGCAACACTCACTACCAAGTTCCAAACTGCCTCTGGAAGCAATGTCAGCACAAGAACTGTTCGTTGGGAGCTTCATGAAATGGGTTTCCATGGCCAAGTAGCTGCACACAAGCCTAAGATCACCATGTGCAATGCCAAGCGTCGGCTGGAGTGGTGTAAAGCTCGCCTCCATTGGACTCTGGAGCAGTGGAAATGCGTTCTCTGGAGTAATGAATCACACTGGCAGCCCGGCGGACGATTCTGGGTTTAGCGAATGCCAGGATAACGCTATAACGCTTTTGGCCATGTAGTGTATCTGTTGTTTGCTCATGTCTTTAAAAATGATTGTTACTTGAAACGTAGCTTCGTGCTAATGAATAAACCATGACTGCTTCTCTTATAGAGATGTATACCTCTTAGTCTCACGCTCAGCTTTCCTACATTTAGCCTCTCTGAGGCTATTGTAAGTGGACAACAAAGTTGCGTAACTAGCTGACGATTCCAGGCTGTGCTAGCCTCTGTTGGAGTTGGGCCACACGAGAAACATCTTGAACATAATAGTAAACAAACCCTTCCAACACTTTAGGAGCAGCTGATCTCGCTCTTCAATATGACATCTGCCCCAGTTACAAGGTTCCCTATGCCCTATGGCAGTGCCATTGCACTCAATGAAACCTGGACAAATGTATTGTGCAGGTGTCAAGCAAATGTGTGTGGTTGACCTCATTGTGACCTTGTAGTTAATGCTACTTGTGGTCCATATTGGGCCAACAGCTGAAACCACTCTCACATACATAAACACTAACGTTGACAAAGGAAGCGACATTGGCCAATAGCTTTTTTATTTTGTGATGGGTTTGATTCTCTTAGGTTCCTTTCTAGAGTAAACTGTTAAAGTGGTAAAAACTATTTTCTGCAATTGTCAATGTGGGAAAACACTTTTAGGGAGGCACTTACAGTATCTCGCACACAGACTAAAGGCAAGCGAGTGGATCTGTTCTCCAACCCCCAAATAGACAAAACGGCAGAACAAGGAGGCTATTTCCAGTTGAGCGGTGCAGGTCGCCGAAGGTTCGCCAGAGAAGATCCCTTCCTTTCTAGCTGAGCTCTATCCATTATAATCTATTTCTGGAAGCTTCTTAACACACCAAAAGCCTCCAGGTCTTCAGCAAGGGAAAGATGCCACAGTTTTTTGGAGGTATAATAATAAATATATATATTTTCTTAGGGGATGAATCAGCTTAAATATTGCGGCTAGATTGTTGCTTCCATCAATGTTATTGTCTGCATCGTTTCTAATCCCCCAAATATGTTTGGGGTAAATATATATATATATATATTTATTTCTTTATTTATATATATATATATATATATATATATATATATATATATATGTATATGTGTATATATATATATATATGTATATATATATGTGCATGTATATATATATATATATTCATACGTATACACATATATATACATACAGTTGAAGTCTGGTGTTTACATACACTTAGGTTGGAGTCATTAAAATAGTTTTTCAACCACTTCACAAATTTCTTGTTAACAAACTATAGTTTTGGCAAGTCGGTTAGGACATCTACTTTGTGCATGACACAAGTATTTTTTCCAACAATTGTTTACAGACAGATTATTTCTCTTATAATTCACTTTATCACAATTCCAGTAGGTCAGAAGTTTACATACACTAAGTTGACTGTGCCTTTAAACAGCTTGGAAAATTCCAGAAAATTATGTCATGGCTTTAGAAGCTTCTGATAGGCTAATTGACATCATTTGAGTCAACTGGAAGTGTACCTGTGGATGTATTTCAAGGCCTACCTTCAAACTCAGTGCCTCTTTGCTTGACATCATGGGAAAATCAAAAGAAATCAGCCAAGACCTCAGAAAAAAAAGTGATTTCCAAATGCCTGAAGGTACCACGTTCATCTGTACAAACAATAGTTTGCAAGTATAAACACCATGGGACCACGCAGCCGTCATACCGCTCAGGAAGGAGACGCATTCTGTCTCCTAGAGATGAATGTACTTTGGTGCGAAAAGTGCAAATCAATCCTAAAACAACAGCAAAGGACCTTTTGAAGATGCTGGAGGAAACAGGTTTAAAAGTATCTATATCCACAGTAATATGAGTCCTATATCAACAAGAAGAACACCTGAAGAACACCCTTCCCAACCGTGAAGCATGGGGGTGGCAGCATGTTGTGGGGGTGCTTTTCCTGCAAGAGGGACTGGTGAACTGGTGCACTTCACAAAATAGATGGCATCATAAGGTAGGAAAATTATGTGGATATATTGAAGCAACATCTCAAACATCAGTTAAAGCTTGGTCGCAAATGGGTCTTCCAAATGGACAATGATGCTAAGCATACTTCCAAAGTTGTGGCAAAATAGCTTAAGGACAACAAAGTCAAGGTATTGGAGTGCCCACAAAATTTGTGGGCAGAACTGAAAAAGCGTGTGCGAGCAAGGAGCCCTACAAACCTGACTCAGTTACACCAGCTCTATCAGGAGGAATGGGCCAAAATTCACCCAACTTATTGTGGAAAGCTTGTGGAAGGCTATCCAAAACATTTGACCCAAGTTTTAAACAATTTGAAGGTAATGCTACCAAATACTAATTGAGTGGATGTAAACTTCTGACCCACTGGGAATGTGATGAAAGAAATAAAAGCTGAAATAAATTATTCTCTCTGCTATTATTCTGACATTTCACATTCTTAAAATAAAGTGGTGATCCTAACTGACCTAAGACAGGGAATATTTACTCGGATTAAATGTCAGGAATTGTGAAAAACTGTATTTGGCTAAGGTGTATGTAAACTTCGGACTTCAACTGTACATTCACATACATAAACATATACATATAGATCTTCATTATAAAGATTTTAAACACTGTTTCCCATGCTTGTTCAATGACCCATAAACAATTAATGAACATGCACCTGTGGAACGGTCGTTAAGCTTACAGACGGTAGGCAATTAAGGTCACAGTTATGAAAACTTAGGACACTTAAAAGGCCTTTCTTTCTCTGAAAAACACCAAAAGAAAGATGCCGATGGTCCGTGCTAATCTGCGTGAACGTGCCTTAGGCATGCTGCAAGGGGACATGAGGATTGCAGATGTGGCCAGGGCAATAAATTGCAATGTCCGTACTGTGAGATACCTAAGACAGCACTACAGAGAGACAGGACGGACAGCTGATCGTCCTCGCAGTGGCAGACCACGTGTAACAACACCTGCACAGGATCGGTACATCTGAAGATCACACCTGCGGAACAGGTACAGGATGGCAACAACAACTGCCCGAGTTACACCAAAAAACTCACAATCCCTCCATCAGTGCTCAGACTGTCCCTAATAGGCTGAGAGAGGCTGAACTGAGGGCTAGTATGCCTGTTGTAAGGCAGGTTCTCACCAGACATCACCGGCAACAACGTCACCTATGGGCACAAACCCACCGTCGCTGGACCAGACAGGACTGGAAAAAAGTGCTCTTCACTTACGAGTCGCGGTTTTGTCTCACCAGGGGTGATGGTCGGATTCGCGTTTATCATCGAAGGAACGAGCGCTACACCGAGGCCTGTACTCTGGAGCGGGATAGATTTGGAGGTGGAGGGTCCGTCAAGGTCTGGGGCGGTGTGTCACAGCATCATCGGACTGAGACATTGCAGACTATCTCAATGCTGTGCTTTACAGGGAAGACATCCTCCTCCTCATGCGGTACCCTTCCAGCAGGCTCATCCTGACATGACCCTCCAGCATGACAATGCCACCAGCCATACTGCTTTTTCTGTGCATGATTTCCTGCAAGACAGGAATGTCAGTGTTCTGCCATGGACAGCGAAGAGCCCGGATCTCAATCCCATTAAGCACGTCTGGGACCTGTTGAATCGGAGGGAGAGGGCTAGGGCCATTCTCCCCAGAAATGTCAGGGAACTTGCAGGTGCCTTGGTGGAAGAGTGGAGTAACATCTCACAGCAAGAACTGGCAAATCTGGTGCTGTCCATGAGGAGGAGATGCACTGCAGTACTTAGTGCAGCTGGTGGCCACATCAGATACTGACTGTTACTTTTGATTTTGAGCCCCCCTTTGTTCAGAGACACATTATTCCATTTCTGTTAGTCACATGTCTGTGGAACTTGTTCAGTGTATGTCTGTTGTTGAATCTTGTTATGTTCGTACAAATATCTGTTAAGTTTGCTGAAAATAAACACAGTTGACAGTGAGAGGGCGTTTCTTATTTTGCTGAGTTTATATAAATAATATAATATATAAATAATATTTTTAGTGTTACAACCGAAAACATTACAAAAGTAAACAGCCAAAGGGAATCAAGAATCACATTTACTGATTCCCGTCACTCTTTTCACACGAACATGAAGAACCGTTTACTAAGGTAGCTGAATTCAAAAGTAACCCACCTCATGACTTTACTACGGATATAGAGGAAGAGAAAAATACTTTTCAAATCCTTGTCTTTGCAAAAATCCTGTGCGTGTGTTCTCACGTGTGCAGACGGGTTGGGGGTGGTATGTGTACCAGTATGCGTCTTGAAATCAATAAGGCATTATTTTCCCTCCGCTACATCTCCAAACCCTATTTCCCTGAGATGTTTCCCATTGGTTTAGGGACCGCCGGTTGGTCCAAGCCCATGATGGGAGCAGTCAAGCTATATAAATCATTCTTTCATCCTTTCATGTTGTGATTATGAGGGTAGTGTGTCTTCAGCAGCTTCCATCAGACATACCAGCATATCCAGCCCTGTCAAAGACATGTCATCATTAATCTTCATGTCCCTGTATGACTTTTAAAGCTGTAAAAGGTGTGACGATGGATGAGCGGTCACAGTGGAGCGACACAGTTATAGAGATTAGTAGAAGTACTGTATCACATAGTGAGCCGACCTTGTTTATAGTGCATCAAGGGATGCACTGATAGCAGGCTTGGGGTAAATTCCAATAAATTATATCTCTCTCATTCATTCTCTGATCTCTCTCTCTCTCTCTCTCTCTGATCTTTCTCTCTCTCTACATCTCTCTCCCTTTCTGATCTCTCCCTCTCAACTTCTCTCTCTAACCATGTCTGGTGTATATTAGTAGGTAACGTGTTAGAATAGGGGGTAAACAGTGTCTTGTAAAAGTATTCATCCCCTTGGAGTTTTTCCTATTTTGTTGCATTACAACCTGAGTTGAAATTGATCTTATTTGGATTTCATGTAATGGACATACACAAAATAGTCAAAACTGGTGAAGTGAAATTTACAAAATAAAAAACGGAAAAGTGGTGCGTGCATATGTATTCACCCCCTTTGATATGAAGCCCCTAAATAAGATCTGGTGCAACCACTTACCTTCAGAAGTCACATAATTAGTTAAATAAAGTCAACCTGTGTGTAATCTAGGGGCACCACCAAGCAAGCGGCACCATGAAGACCAAGGAGCTCTCCAAACAGGTCAGAGACAAAGTTGTGGAGAAGTACAGATCAGGGTTGAGTTATCAAAAAATGTCCAAAACTTTGAACATCCCACAGAGCACCATTAAAACCATTATTAAAAAATGGAAAGAATATGGCACCACAACAAACCTGCCAAGAGAGGGCTGCCCACCAAAACTCACAGACCAGACAAGGAGGGCACTAATCAGAGAGGCAAAAAAGAGATCAAAGATAACCCTGAAGGAGCCGCAAAGCTCCACAGTGTTACGCCCTGACCTTAGCGAGCCATTTTATTTCTCTATTTAGTTAGGTCAGGGTGTGATGTGGGGTGGGCATTCTATGTTCTATTTTCTATGTTTTGTATTTCTTTGTTTTGGCCAGGTATGGTTCTCAATCAGGGGCAGCTGTCTATCGTTCTCTCTGATTGGGAACCATACGTAGGCAGCCCTTTTCCCACCTGTCTTTGTAGGTAGTAAACTTTGTTTGTGGAACATAGCCCTTAAGCTTCACGGTTGTGTTTGTATTGTTTATTGTTTTTGTCGGCGTCATCCTAATAAAAAGGAATATGCACGCTTACCACACTGCGCTTTGGTCTACTTCATTCGACGGCCGTGACACACAGCGGAGATTGGAGTATCTGTCAATAGGACCACTTTAAGCCGTCCACTCCACAGAGCTGGGCTTTACGGAAGAGTGGCCAGAAAAAGGCACTTGCTTAAAGAAAAATATATATAAGCTAACACGTTTGGTGTTCGCCAAAAGGCATGTGGGAGACTCCCCTAACATATGGAAGAAGTTACTCTGGTCAGATGAGACAAAAATGTAGCTTTTTGGCCATCAAGGAAAACCCTATGTCTGGCGCAAACCCAACACCTCCCATCACCCCGAGAACCCCAGTGAAGTCTCATGCTGTAGGGATGTTTTTCATTGGCAGGGACTGGGAAACTGGTCAGAATTGAAGGAATGATGGATGGTGCTAAATACAGGGAAATTCGTGAGTGAAACCTGTTCCAGTCTTCCAGAGATTTGAAACTGGGACGGAGGTTCACCTTCCAGCAGGACAATGACCCTAAGCATACTGCTAAAGCAACACTTAAGCAGTTTAAGGGGAAACATTTAAATGTCTTGAAATGGCCTAGGCTATGCCCAGACCTCAATCTAATTGAGAATCTGTGGTATGACTTAAAGATTTCTGTAATCCTAGTGGCTAAATGTGCCAAGCTTATAGAGACATACCCCAAGAGACTTGCAGCTGTAATTACTGCAAAAGGTCTACAAAGTAAAGTATTGACTTTGGGGGGCTTTGGGGGCGTTAATCACGCTCAAGTTTTCAGTTTTTTTGTCTTATTTCTTGTTTGTTTCACAATATAAAATATTTTGCATAAAATCGCTGAAGTTGGAGACTTTTATCTCCCTCACCAACTTCAAACATCTGCTATCTGAGCAGCTAACCGATCGCTGCAGCTGTACATAGTCTATTGGTAAATAGCCCACCCATTTTTACCTACATCATCCCATACTGTTTTTATTTATTTACTTTTCTGCTCTTTTGCACACCAATATCTCTACCTGTACATGACCATCTGATCATTTATCACTCCGGTGTTAGTCTGCAAAATTGTAATTATTCGCCTACCTCCTCATGCCTTTTGCACACAATGTATATAGACTCCCCTTTTTTTCTACTGTGTTATTGACTTGTTAATTGTTTACTCCATGTGTAACTCTGTGTTGTCTGTTCACACTGCTATGCTTTATCTTGGCCAGGACGCAGTTGCAAATGAGAACTTGTTCTCAACTAGCCTACCTGGTTAAATAAAGGTGAAATAAAATACAAAATTAAATAAAATCTTCAAAGTGGTAGGCATGTTATGTATATCAAATGATAAACCCCCCCCCCCCCCAAAAAAAATATTTTTTAATTACAGTTTGTAAGGCAACAAAATAGGAAAAAAAATGCCAAGGGGGTGAATACTTCCGCAGAAGTAATTGAAAGTACCCCTTTTTTCAATAATTTAATTGGAATTTCTGTTTGACCCCAACACTGACTTATTGCGCCTCGGATCACCCAATATAGTGAAACGGCATTAGGATAAGCTTTTTACCACAGATATGAAAATTCCCTGTACCTACATGATGTATGGTCAACAAAATGTCAAGAGTGGCTACATTTTTTTTTTAAATTCTGTACATCTTCTGAACTTTTCTTGTACATCTGATGGCGTTAGCTACTGCTCTTCGCTGATACTAATCTCTCCATCTTTCTCTCTTTTTCACCCTCCCCCCCATAGTTGAGGTGGACCCCGATCTGGACAAAGAGTCCCAGGAGTACCTGGAGGCTTTGGAGCAGGCCACGGGCGAACTGGAGTACTGTGTCAACCTATGCAAGTCGCATGTCATGATGGAGACCTGCTTCGACATCGTGGTGTCGGCGACCGCTGTCACACAAGGGGGGCAACAGAAAGGAGGTGTGGAGGTGTGAGAAAGCGAGAGCAAGTGAGAGAAAGTCGACGTGAAAGGGCAACGGAGCAAAACAAGCGCTTCAGAGCCTGAGAGACTGATGATAGAGTCAAAGGAGGAGAAAAGGTGGATGGGAAAGAGGACTAACGTGAAAGTCAACCGGTGTAGGTTACAGAGGTTACCATATGAATGGATAAAGGACCAGAGGTGCAGGTGTGCTTACTTGTACAGTAGAGAAAGCCTGGCTTCGATCAGAGTACAATTAAATGGAACTTTGGACAAACATTCTACGTTTCCTGTGGGAGGAAGGAAAGATCTAACCGAGGACGACCGAACACCTTTGTCACCATCACCAGAATGTGCCTTGATCAGACTGATTCCAAGGGAATATCATTTTTTTCTGACCAGTGTTAGTCTTAAAAACCAGCTTACCCGAGCAAACTCTAAATGTATTCCTTATGAGAAAAATTGTATTTTGTATTGTATTGTTGTATAGTGTATTTATATGATTACAAAGTATGTAAAAAAAAATATCTTTTTGGGTATGATGAAAAAACAAACCATGAATAAAATGAGAGAAAAGCAATAAGTTGATCATTATTGCATACCCGAACCTTTGCCTTTCTTTGTGTTCAAAAATGTTTTACATTCTTCTACGCCAGTAGTGAGAAGTTCTGTTGGCCAATGAGTTTCCTTTGAGGAAGGACAAATGCAAACGTTTGTATCCGTTCTGAATGTCTGCGCTAGTAGAAGGCTGTCAGGATTGATTTGAGCTCAAAACTGACTTGCGGTTGTTTATAAGCTCAGTTTGCAGTCAGTTGTGCAGAAAAATGTACAGTCCATACGGAATGGCATTGTCTCTTATCGTTACCATCATCTTGCGAGATTTTGATCTGCAGAGAGAGAGAGAGAGAGAGAGAGAAACATTCCCAAAGGTCTTTGCAGAAGTCTTTGACCTTGTGGCGTGTAACTAATGTGACCAGTGGCAGCTCGTAAATCAGCCAGTTGCCATTTAAGTGCCCAAGACTTGATTCAATGCCCAGTTCTGCAGTGTGTTAAAGAGAACAATGTTGAAAATCTACCAGATTCTGGACACAATTTCACTCATTTCTACCTGCTTGCAGTGTTGGGGTATTAACATATTGTATTTGTTTTGAAAGCTACCCTTTTCATAAAATATATACATTTATCAAACATTTCACTTTATAACAAGTCAATTTCGTGGCTGGATTGGTGATGGAATTGACCCAACTCTAGCTGAGCCATTTCCCATGGATATCCTTGTGAATGAACTCACAAAATATGAATGAGGTTTGAAATGTATGCCTAAACTCGTTTAAATCAAGTGGCTGTGTGAAGGAAGCACAATGTGATGTCTGCCTCCGTAAGGGTTAGAGGTGAGAAGCCAAAAGGATGACCTGCCAACAGCCAATGATATGAGGAAACTAGTTCTGACTATGCATTCCAACCCCTTTTCACCCAACAATGTGCAGTGAGTCTAATACCACAAATACCACAGTGCTGGGTTATTCACTATATAGATGTTGCACTGTTGCTTTTTGTCCTAAATGCTGAATGTTTGTTTATCTCAAATGGTTATTTGGTCTTCCTGCAAGCCCTATGTTAGTACGTCATCTCTGAGAACTTCTCTAGAGTCGTATCAATGGGCTCATTGGACCAGATAGGGCATAGATGCATTGGGCCAGATAGGGCATAGATGCATTTTCATTTCCCTCTGGACTGTCAAGAAGTCAAACAGTTACCTCATGCTGTTTCAAGTGTTTTCCTTCCCTTGTAAACATATACTGTACGTCCGTGTTAAATGACCTCGGTTAAGAGGTGGAAACCATCTAATGAAAATATACTCTTCAAAAGAAGACAAAAGTCCTACCATGGAGGAATTCTCAGGCCCTTTTTAGAAGTTGCTGCATGAGATCAATCTTATCATTTTCGTAACATGCCTTGGTATTCAGTTTGAAAAAAAGTTTTGCCAAACAAACACATTTCTGAGATGTGTTGACCAGGTAATGTAAGATATTTAATATATAAACCCTTTTTCCTATTGTCTTTGGTTTTATACTGTATAGTTTTCTAATAATTTGTAAAAAAAAAAAAAGGAAAAAGAAAGGAAATGTATAGTATTACAGTTTGCATTGATTCATACGTGTCAATAAAGGATCTTAATCCTCTTGTTTCTAGTAGACTGTGGAAATCAAAGTTATTTACTTATTTTTCACTTCTGATACAGAAGAAACATTCTGAGCGAACCATCAGTGTGATTTCCTTTATTTGCAATTGATTACATTTTGGCCTAAGAGTACAATTTATACTTTGTGTCACATCCATATCATGGACAAGCATCCTATCTACATCAAACAACATTATCTCTCTATGCTAGCATTTCAGACATTTGAAATTATCTCGCTGATCAATTTGCCCAAGCACCTGGAAGCATTTGCATATGGGACCAGAGAAGAGAACGCACATGCTGCATACACGAAGTCCTGCTGTTTTTATAATTAGTCAGACAGGATCCAGCCACAGTCTGTCTGCTAATTGCTCAAATGTACACTCTACTGTATGATATCGTCTAAATACGCTCTAGCTTCTAGGGCCCTGTTCGATTACTGTAAGATGCACCCTTCCTTCCATGATTCCTCAAGGTAAGAACAGATCTATAAGTGAATGGATATGTGTAAGAAAGGTTACCATCCGATTACTTTCACCAATCCAACCAATTCAGATCTCTGATTACTTCAAGGAAGGTAGGAAGGAAGTATGCATTTCTGAAGTTTTCCAAAAAGGCCCGTGACACCCATGGTATCAAACCGCTAATGCTACAAATTGCTTTTCTTATCTCAGAGAGATTGCACTGCCATTCATCACATCCAAAAAACACTCTGACTGATTTTCGGTACATCCGAAAAGTTAGAGGATTCGCTACAGTTAAGTTTTAAGATACACATTCTTGAAAATGGACTGGCCAAAGAAATAACCATTATTTTGTTGTATTAATGTTGCTGTTTACTTTTCCTCACAGGGGGTTGGAATGGAGTACACAGTGGTCGTTGGAGCAGTTAGATGTGCATATGGAAGTTAACGTGGGTTGCTTTCAAGGCAAAAAGACAGCAGCCTTTTCTCTAAATGCTGAGTTTTTGATTTCCAAAAGCAGCAGGGAAATGTTGGCTGACACATACTGCCCTCTCTTTCCCTTCTATATAGGAGTGTACATGAGACGTTCATTTAAGGGTCCACACCTCTGGCAAAACAAATGTTGAGTTTTCTTTTCTTTTATGGGTGTCCAGTGAGCAAGGCTGCTCCATTATGAAGTCAAGCATACTGTAACCTCTGAATATAAACCAACGTGTGATAAAAAAATGTTTTATCAAGGTGACAGATAGTATGCTTGTCTCGATACAGCTCATAAACAAAATGTACAGCTTTTAAAGGGTGACTGCACTTCCTGATTTGACCTCATTTTCGATTTGGTTCATTAAGAAATGCTAATGGCCATGACTGAATTCGAAGATTAGTTTGTTTTGGGGATGTGGTTTGATGTGGGTGTCTCGTGTGTGTGTGTGTGTGTGTGTTCGCAGGTGAGACGAGTTAGCCCAATTAGCCCATCTCCGGGGCTAGTTAAGGACCATCAAAAATTACACAATGTAAATAAGACAATATTTTCATGTTGCACTCCTTTTCATTTTCTCAAATGCTTTCAATTGTTTTGTTTTTCACATTTGAGCCACCATAGAGACAAAATAGCTAAAAACACTTCCTCAAAATAGTCAGAATAAATATAGTCAAGGTAAATCAAGAAATCTGTCATTTATTTTGAAGTTTCTGCTGAGGAGGTCTTAGTCGCGCAATTTTACATCTAGCTAAGATATTTGGTGCAGCATTTCTCAAGTGAAAAAAATGTGAAAACTAGTACTCTCTTGTAGAATGACAACAAACAATTAATGCTCCCACTCCTTACTAGGTGTAGTACTGTTGACTAATCACAGACGAATGGGTGTAGACTTTGGCTACTGAACTTGTTGTGAGCAAGATCAGCCGAAGGCCAAACCAAACAAAAACGCTTTACTGTGTCTCCAAGTGGCCACACACCTCTCCAAAGTGTGCACAGTTCTATTTCACCTTTATTTAACCAGGGAGGCTAATTGAGAACAAGTTTTAATTTACAACTGCGACCTAGCCAAGATAAAGCAAAGCAGTGTGACACAAACAGCAACACAGAGTTACACATGGAATAAACAAACATAGAGTCAATAATACAAGAGATAAAGTATATATACAGTGTGCAAATGAGTTAGGATATCCGGGGTAAGGCAATAAATAGGCCACATTGGAGAAATAATGACAGTTGAGCAATTAAACACTGGAGTGATAGATGTGCAGAAGATGAATGTGCAAGTAAAGATACTGGGGTGCAAAGGAGCAAAATAAATAACAGTATGGGGATGACATAAATGGGCTATTTACAGATTGGCTATGTATAGGTGCAGTGATATGTGAGCTGCTCTGACAGCTGGTGCTTGAAGTTAGTGAGGGAGATATGAGTCTCCAGCTTCAGTGATGTTTGCAGTTCGTTCTACTCATTGGTAGCAGAGAACTGTAAGGAAAGGCGGCCAAAGGAGGAAATGGCTTTGGGGGTGATCAGTGAAATATACCTGCTGGAGCGTGTGCTACGGGTGGGTGCTGCTATGTTGACCAGTGAGCTGAGATAAGGCGGGGCTTTACCTAGCAAAGACTTATAGATGACCTGGAGCCAGTGGGTTTGGCATTGAATATGAATTGAGGGCCAGCCAACGAGAGCATACAGGTCGCAGTATATGGGGCTTTGGTGACAAAACAAATGGCGCTGTGATAGACTGCATCCAATTAGCCGAGTAGAGTGTTGGAGGCTATTTTATAAATTACATCTCCGAAGTCAAGGATCGGTAGGATAGTCAGTTTTACGAGGGTATGTTTGGCAGCATGAGTGAAGGAGGCTTTGTTGCGAAATAGGAAGCCGATTCTAGATTTAATTTCTGGATTGGAGATGCTTAATGTGAGTCTGGAAAGAGAGTTTACAGTCTAACCAGACACCTAGGTATTTGTAGTTGTCCACATATTATAAGTCAGAACGGTCCAGAGTAGTGATGCTGAACGGGAAGCAATCAGTTGAAGAGCAAGCACTTAGTTTTACTTGAATTTAAGAGCAGTTGGAGGAATGAGTGTATGGCATTAAAGCTTGTCTGGAGGTTAGTTACCACAGTGTCCAAAGAAGGGTCAGAAGTATACAGAATGGTGTTGTCTGCATAGAGGTGGATCAGAGAATCACCAGCAGCAAGAGCGACATCATTGATGTATACAGAGAAGAGAGTTGGCCTGAGAATTGAACCCTGTGGCACCCCATAGAGACTGCCAGAGGTCTGGACAACAGGCCCTCCGATTTGACACACTGAACTCTGTCTGAAAAGTAGTTGGTGAACCAGGTGAGGCAGTCATTTGAGAAACCAAGGCTGTTGAGTCTGCCAATAAGAATGCGGTGATTGACAGAGTCGAAAGCCTTGGCCAGGTCGATGAATACGGCTGGCGGTCATGATATCATTTAGGACATTGAGTGTGACTGAGGTGCACGGATGACCAGCTCAGAAACCAGATTGTATAGTGGAGGGATTTGAAATGGTCGGTGATCTGTTTTTATTTTATTTTTAATTCTCCCCAATTTTGTGGTATCCAATTGTTTAGTAGCTACTATCTTGTCTCATCGCTACAACTCCCGTACGGGCCAAATCCTCCCTAACCCGGACGATGCTAGGCCAATTGTGCATCGCCCCACGGACCTCCCGGTCGCGGCCGGTTACAACAGAACCTGGGCGCTGTACTGCACCCAGCTGCAGTACAGCGCCCTTAATCACTGCGCCACCCGGGAGGCCCGGTGATCCGTTTGTTAACTTGGCTTCCGAAGACCTTAGAAAGGCAGGGTAGGATAGATATAGGTCTGTAGCAGTTTGGGTCTAGAGTGTCCCCTCCTTTGAAGAAGGGGATGACCGCGGCAGCTTTCCAATGTATGGGAATCTCAGACGATAGGAAAGAGAGGTTGAACAGGCTAGTAATAGGGGTAGTAACAATTTCGGCAGATCATTTTAGAAAGAGAGGGTCCAGATTGTCTAGCCCGGCTGATTTATAGGGGTCCAGATTTTGCAGCTCTTTCAGAACATCAGCTATCTGGATTTGGGTGAAGGAGAAATGGGGGAGGCTTGGGCAAGTGTGGGGGGTGCAGGGCTGTTGACCGGGGTAGGGGTAGCCAGGTGGAAAGCATGGCCAGCCTTAGAAAAATGCTTATTGAAATGCTCAATTATCATGGATTTATTGGTGGTGATAGTGTTTTCTAGCCTCAGTGAAGTGGGCAGCTGGGAAGAGGTGCTCTTATTCTCCATGGACTTTACAGTGTCCCATAACGTTTTTTAGTTTGTGCTACGGGATGCAAATGTATGTTTGAGAAAGCTAGCCTTTGCTTTCCTAACTGCCTGGTTATATTGGTTCCTAACTTCCCTGAAAAGTTGCATATTGCGGGGGCTATTCGATACTAGTGCAGTATGCCACAGGATGTTTTGTACTGGTCAAGGGCAGTCAGGTCTGGAGTGAACCAAGGGCAATATCCGTTCCTGGTAAAAAAAAAAAAATGGGGCATGCTTATTTAAGATGGTGAGGAAAGCACTTATAAAGAATATCCAGGCATCCTCTACTGACAGGATGAGGTCAATGTAATTCCAGGATCCCCCGTCAAGGTCGATTAGAAAGGCCTGCTAGCTGAAGTGTTTTAAGGAGCGTTTGACAGTGATGAGGAGTGGTCGTTTGACTGCAGACCCATTACGGACGCAGGCAATGAGGCAGTGATCGCTGAAATCCTGGTTGAAGACAGCAGAGGTGTATTTGGAGGGCAGGTTGGTTAGGATGATATCTATGAGGGTGCCCGTGTTTACGGATTTGGGGTTGTACCTGGTAGGTTCATTGATAATTTATGTGAGATTGAGGGCATCAAGATTAGATTGTAGGATGGCCGGGGTGTTAAAAGCATGTCCCAGTTTAGGTCACCTAACAACATGAGCTCTGAAGATAGATGGGGGGCAATCAATTCACATATGGTTTCCAGGGCACAGATGGGGGCAGAAGGTGGTCAGTAGCAAGCGGCAATGGTGAGAGACTTGTTTCTGGAAAGGTGGATTTAAAAAAAATAGAAGTTCAAATTGTTTGGGCACAGACCTGGATAGTAAGACAGAACTCTTCAGGCTATCTCTGCAGTAGATTGCAACTCCTCCCCCTTTGGTAGTTCTATCTTGTCAGAAAATGTTATAGTTAGGGATGGAAATTTCAGGGGGTTTGGTGGTCTTCCTAAGCCAGGATTTATACACGGCTAGGACATCCGAGTTGCCAAAGTGTGCTAAAGCAGTGAATAAAACAAAGTTAGGGAGGAGGCTTCTAATGTTAACATGCATGAAACCAAGGCTTTTACGGTTACAGAAGTCAACAAATGAGAGCGCTTGGGGAATAGGAGTGGAGCTAGGCACTGCAGGGCCTGGATTAACTGCTACATCACCAGAGGACCAGAGGAGAAGTAGGATAAGGGTACGGCTAAAGGCTATAAGAACTGGTCGTCTAGTACGTTCGGAACAGAGAGTAAAAGGAGCAGATTTCTGGGCACGGTAGAATAGATTCAAGGCATAATGTAAAGACAATGGTATGGTAGGAGGTGAATACAGTGGAGGGAAACTTATGCATTGAGTAACAATGAGAGAGATATTGTCTCTAGAAACATCATTTAAACCAGGTGAGGTCACCGCATGTGTGGGAGGTGGAACTAAAGCTAGCTAAGGCATATTGAGCAGGGCTAGACGCTCTACAGTGAAATAAGACAATAATCACAAACCAAAACAGCAATGGACAAGACATTTTGACATTAGGGAGAGGCATTCGTAGCCGAGTGATCATAGGGCTCCAGTGAGTAGCTACATGGCGATTCAGACAGCTAGCGGGCCGGGGCGAGCAAGCTAGCAGAAGAGACGGAAGAAGTCTGTTGTAGCCCCCTCGTGTGGTTACGTCAGCAGATCAGTCGTGATGGATCAGCAGGGCTCCGTGTAGTAAAAGGGTCCAGGCCAATTGTCAAATTGCAGCTCCTCGCCCAAGCCTCTCCAGGTTCTCCTTTACCCAAATCCAGATAGCAGATGTTCTGAAAGAGCTGCAAAACCTGGACCCGTACAAATCAGCTGGGCTTGACAATCTGGACCCTCTATTTCTGAAATTATCTGCCACCATTGTCGCAACCCCTATTACCAGCCTGTTCAACCTCTCTTTCATCTCGTCTGAGATCCCCAAGGATTGGAAAGCTGCCGCAGTCATCCCCCTCTTCAAAGGGGGAGACACCCTGGACCCAAACTGTTACAGACCTATATCCATCCTGCCCTGCCTATCTAAGGTCTTCGAAAGCCAAGTCAACAAACAGGTCACTGACCATCTCGAATCCCACCGTACCTTCTCCGCTGTGCAATCTGGTTTCCGAGCCGGTCACGGGTGCACCTCAGCCACACTCAAGGTACTAAACGATATCATAACCGCCATCGATAAAAGACAGTACTGTGCAGCCGTCTTCATCGACCTTGCCAAGGCTTTCGACTCTGTCAATCACCATATTCTTATCGGCAGACTCAGTAGCCTCGGTTTTTCGGATGACTGCCTTGCCTGGTTCACCAATTACTTTGCAGACAGAGTTCAGTGTGTCAAATCGGAGGGCATGCTGTCCGGTCCTCTGGCAGTCTCTATGGGGGTGCCACAGGGTTCAATTCTCGGGCCGACTCTTTTCTCTGTGTATATCAATGATGTTGCTCTTGCTGCGGGCGATTCCCTGATCCACCTCTACGCAGACGACACCATTCTATATACTTTCGGCCCGTCTTTGGACACTGTGCTATCTAACCTCCAAACAAGCTTCAATGCCATACAACACTCCTTCCGTGGCCTCCAACTGCTCTTAAACGCTAGTAAAACCAAATGCATGCTTTTCAACCGGTCGCTGCCTGCACCTGCATGCCCGACTAGCATCACCACCCTGGATGGTTCCGACCTAGAATATGTGGACGTCTATAAGTACCTAGGTGTCTGGCTAGACTGCAAACTCTCCTTCCAGACTCATATCAAACATCTCCAATCGAAAATCAAATCAAGAGTCGGCTTTCTATTCCGCAACAAAGCCTCCTTCACTCACGCCGCCAAGCTTACCCTAGTAAAACTGACTATCCTACCGATCCTCGACTTCGGCGATGTCATCTACAAAATGGCTTCCAACACTCTACTCAGCAAACTGGATGCAGTCTATCACAGTGCCATCCGTTTTGTCACTAAAGCACCTTATACCACCCACCACTGCGACTTGTATGCTCTAGTCGGCTGGCCCTCGCTACATATTCGTCGCCAGACCCACTGGCTCCAGGTCATCTACAAGTCCATGCTAGGTAAAGCTCCGCCTTATCTCAGCTCACTGGTCACGATGGCAACACCCATCCGTAGCACGCGCTCCAGCAGGTGTATCTCACTGATCATCCCTAAAGCCAACACCTCATTTGGCCGCCTTTCGTTCCAGTACTCTGCTGCCTGTGACTGGAACGAATTGCAAAAATCACTGAAGTTGGAGACTTTTATCTCCCTCACCAACTTCAAACATCAGCTATCTGAGCAGCTAACCGATCGCTGCAGCTGTACATAGTCTATTGGTAAATAGCCCACCCTTTTCACCTACCTCATCCCCATACTGTTTTTATTTATTTACTTTTCTGCTCTTCTGCACACCAATATTTCTACCTGTACATGACCATCTGATCATTTATCACTCCAGTGTTAATCTGCAAAATTGTAATTATTTGCCTACCTCCTCATGCCTTTTGCACACATTGTATATAGACCCCCCCTTTGTTTTCTACTGTGTTATTGACTTGTTAATTGTTTACTCCATGTGTAACTCTTTGTTGTATGCTCACACTGCTATGCTTTATCTTGGCCAGGTCGCAGTTGCAAATGAGAACTTGTTCTCAACTAGCCTACCTGGTTAAATAAAGGTGAAATAAATAAATAAATAAAAAATAAAATAGGGATAGTCGCCGAAGAAATTGGCCGATGGGCCTCTTCAGCTAACAGTCCGATATGCTCTAGACAGCTAGCGGGCCGCGGCTAGCAGGCTAACAGATGGGCATTCAGGGGACATTGCGAAAGGAAGAGCCTGTTGAAAAAAATAAAAAGGCCTGTTGGATCGGCTGGGCTCCGTATCAGCAGTAAAAGGGGACCAGGCCAATTGGCAAAATAGTTATTGTAGCCCAAGGAGTGGCTGATGGACCTCTTCAGCTGGCCGGGAGATGGGCCTAGCATAGGCTAGCTCCAGGCTAATTGGTGCTTGCTTCAGGACAGAGACGTTAGCCAGGAGTGGCCACTCAGATAGCAGCTGAGCAATCTGCGATTATCCAGGTGAAAAGGTTCAGAGCTTGCGGTAGGAATCTGGAGATATGGAGAAAAATAAGTCCGATATGCTCTGGTTTGAATCGCGCCGTGCAGACTGGCAAGAGTTGTCCGTGCTAAAGGTTAGCTGATGGGGGGGTTCCGGTTCTAAAATAAAGAAAATAGCAGATCCATGCCACATTGGGTGAGGCGGATTGCATGAGAGTATGTTGAAGTTGAGGTTAAGAGAAATATATTTTTTAAATATGCAAAGAAAAAATACATAAAAATATATATACACGGGACACGACAAGACGAAGACAAAGATTGCTACGCCATCTTGGATTTAGTGCCATTGATGTGCCATTGAGGAATAAGAGCAAGCACACTTGTTTCGTTTGGAACACAATCCTGCATCCCCGCCTTCACACAATTACTTTTGTTGTTTACGCAATCCCAAAAATGGCCCATTATAAATCAGGTGAGCATCATTTGAAAGTTTGTTCTATTTCCAACATGACTAGCAATGTTATAAAAACTATCTATGAGTGTTAGGCTTTCACAAGGCAATTCAGAGAAACATGTGGTAATACTGTACTCATGGAAAGGAGTCATGAGTACATTAGGGGGCGTGTTCCACTGCTAATGTTCTTCACAATAGACAAACATAGGCTCATTCTGTTCAGCACAACTCTTGTAACTGTACATCAACCATAGTGGTCATAAACGTTGACATTGTATATGACATGAGTTTATGACATGGAAATGTGAACTGGCTTGCTTGTATGCCATCAAAGCGGTATTTGTTATAATCTTCAACGTCTCATCTTTCAAAATACATAAATTCCTCTTAATTTTCAGCATTTCCTTCACTCAGACAACCAAAAAATAGCAAAAGTTGCCCAATTAGCGGGAGGGATGGAGGCAATATTTTGTCGCGTGGGGTGATCAAGTTCAGAACGGCATTCATATTTCGAGCCATTGTAATTGTAAAATCTTGTCCCATGTACATTGTGTAATTTACAGATGGTCCCTAACTAGCACCATAGGGATATCCAAAGTCAATCCAAAGTCAATTTACCACAGGCATTATTATCGGGTCATGTATAGCTGCACTATGAATTGATGATTACTTGTGGGCATGTGCGCAGGAGTGAATCAAACCAAACCTTAATTTACATTGTGATGCACTCATCACTACAAGTCTCACACAACTCAGTTTGGGACGAGACTGACTTTATGACCAAAACTATCCTATTTACTTTTTGTTGTCAATTTTGACAGTATAATAAATGTTTCTGACTCATATCGATGCCACATAGGCTGATTTCTGAATGAGCAGCTGTTTTTTAGGGGCAGTGGCTCTTTAAAGACAAAAATGTGCATCCATTCTGGACAACCTTTATTTTATATTTTACCCCTCTCACACCGACCTGCCAACATACCTGCCCACCCATACCTGCCAACAGACCTAACAACAGACCAGCTAACAGCCAATTAAGGCTTCATATAGGCTTCAGTGAATATCACTTCATACTTTTAGTTAGTAATTGTTTTGAAAATTAGAGTTCCCACATTACCACGTGTGCTGAGCTAAAACGTTCCTCAATGTCCTTGTTCTAATCCAACAGTGGGCAGGCACTGGGCAAGATGCCCATTTGATCTGTGTGCTTTCGAGAGGGTGCCTTGGGTCTGATCCCGAAATGATGTTGTTGTCTGCATCTGCTCTCACATTAAGTGAAGGTTCTTGAAATGTGCATTTCAGAATTGTTTTAATAAACACTGGAGTAACATAATGGATTTTCAGTTGGTGTTCAAGTATTTACAACATCCTCAGCAAGTAATTTTGTCTTCAGGTTAACCTCTAACCTGAGTCAGTGTGAAAAACATAATGTGTTGCTCTTACTGGCCATTCAAGGTTTACGGGAGATTGAAGATAGTCTTCTTCTTTTTTTAACACCTTTACATTTATTCAGCTTTTAAAGGCAACGTGTTGCCATGGAAACACACATAACATAACTGTTAGTATGTCATTGTGAGCATCTATTTTTCCTTCCATTATTAACACACACACACACACACACACACACACAAATACAAAAGCTTAAAATACGGATAATATCACCTGTCTCTCTTTGAGATGTTACTAATCTGTGTCTTTGTGTCCCCTATATAATACCCTGCTAACCTGTTAACTTTTAAAGCCTTCACTATAACAAAAGCACTCACCGTTGCCAGTCAAGCCCGAAAAAGTATAACCAATACTCTTTAACAACATACATTTTTTATGTATCACTATTGAGTGTAACATGATTTAATATGGCACTTACAGACAGACATTTGAGACAGGTGGATCAAACATGTTATGTTGTAGATTAATCTAGCTCCCTTTTTATTTAACTAGGCAAGTCAGTTAAGAACAAATTCTTATTTTCAATGACAGCCTAGGAACAGTGGGTTAACTGCCTGATCAGGGGCAGAACAACAGATTTGTATCTTGTCAGCTCAGGGGTTTGAACTTGCAACCTTCTGGTTACTAGTCCAACACTCTAACCACTAGGCTACCCTGCTGCCCCACCCTTTGGTGAAGTCTTATAGATGTGTAGACATCTATAATGTGCAGTACAGCAGTTCCAGTGTAACCATTTACATTACACATCAGTGTATAAGCATTTACAAATACATTAAATGGATTACAGTAATACTGAGTATAGAACGTCTTAATGACTGCATGTCTATGCTAAGAAGGAGGCTACTGGATTTATCCATAGCATCTGTCTCGAAGTGGTTATATGTAGTTCAAATACAGCTTGGAAGAATGTGACATTTAGATTGATTTCAAAGCACAACAGAGACGCCCCATCTCTCCAAACAGTCCCAATCGACATCTATCCTGCTGGCCCATCTGTCAAGAGACAGGCGGGGCCCGCAAGCTGCTCAGAAATGCCATCATACCAGTATTGTTGTACAAAGGCAACAGAGATGATAACTATATAGAATAGAACCAGTTGAAAACTACATTTGACTTGAAAGCATATACCTTCAATCCTGCAGGGGACTAGAAGGATTTTCAAGGACAATTTATTTTATAAATGCTGTTTTCTCAGGGCATTATGGAGTCTGATCACACATAGGCCACCATATGTGAATAGCTCTTCATTATTCGCCATGTAACCTATTTTATGTACGGTGGCTCAGTTAGTAGAGCATGGCACTTACAGCGCCAGAGTTGTGAGTTTGATTCCCCTGCGGGACCAGTACAAATAATGTATGCACTCACTACTGTAAGTCAGTCTGTACAATAGCATCTGCTAAATGACTAAACATTTAAATGTATACATTTTAGGACCTCCTCAGCCAATAGTCAATGCTCCTTAAAGGTGTCCTAAAATGTACACCATGCAAGTGCTCTTGGCTAACATAACACACAAATGACTCCCACCCCTTCAGGCAAAACAAAGACCTAAAATAGTGTTACTCAACTTGTAATAAGTTGTAGATAATGTTGTCACATTTCTTTCTTTTTCATTTTCTTACATCTCATGGTAATTTGTCAGTGTTTATGTTGCATGCTGAGCCACAAGCTTGCATAGGGTTTTAGGGGATGCAAATAAACTTGGCCTCAGGATTTCAATTTCAAATTAGAGCTAGTGCAATGGATAACATCCACACTAGATTTGGTACATAATTACCTCGGTGAGGAGATGCTGCAGGCTTTTTCAGGAGAAACCATATTGTTTGGAACACTATTTTTATTTCATTTAATATTTATTTGAGAATGAACGCGATTGGAGAAAAAATGTTGAAGAAAGTAAAATAAACTGTAATTTGTGGATTGGTGATGAATGAAGGATTATATATTTCGTGACCGACGCCCAGGACATTTCTTTGAATGCTGACATTATGCTATGCAGTAAGTTCAATATCTTCAATAGTAATACTGCACTTCGTGGGTGAGTATGTTTGTGGTGTATGTTATCATGAAGTCAACTCAGATCTGTTGTAAAGTCGTGTCCATTTATAACACAGTCTAGTGAACAAAACTATTATTGTATGAAAACATGCATAACTCATGGATGTCCTCTATATCCTGAAAATATATTACATTTGACCAACTTAAACAGCTATCATAGAATGGAGAGATGTATGATTGATGAGTTTCTTGCACAGAAAAGAAAGAGGGTAGTGAAAAGAGATACTGCTAGAACCACTGTACTAGTCATGGTGCAGAACTCGAAACATATTGAGAAACCTGTTAAACTCACAATTTCGATTAAGCCATTTGTCTTTTTATCATTTGCTTGGCTGACTTGAGTGACTGGAGCCTACCTCCTGATGATAGCGGTCCCTGGGACCATCGTAGTTGACAGGGGAGAAGATACCCAGATTTATTTTCAGCTTCGACGTCATGTTAAAGCCAGTACAGTGACAGTCACTTCAGCACAACCTCGCTCCACCTTTATTACCGGGAGCACTAAAGCGTGTTGTTAATCTGTATGGTTCTGTGATGATTCTATCAGAAGGTTGATCAAACGTTACAGGAACTGGACTAGTCTGGTCTACTATGGCTGTGTTTACACAGGCAGCCTAATTCTGATCCTCATCTGATTTGTCAAAATACCAATTCATGGAAAAAGACCAGAATTAGGCTTTGCGGACATAAAGCTGGTCAGTCTCATATACCATTTATGTTGTGGTTGTCTCTAGACATGAGCAAAATATACACTACATTACCAAAAGTATGTGTACACCCCCTCAAATTAGTGGATTCAGCTATTTCAGCCACACCAGTTGCTGACAGGTGTATAAAAGGCTAGGCCCCTTAGTTCCATACAATGACATTCTAGACGATTCTGTGCTTCCAACTTTGTGGCAATAGTTTGGGGAAAGGCCCTTTCCTGTTTCAGCATGACAATGAACCCGTGCAATAAGCAAGGTCCATACAGAAATGGTTTGTCTGGCATTATGTGGGCAATTTACAAGAACTATGTTTTTGATTCGTTTCAGGAAACTAGGTGTATGTCGCGTGTCACTACTTCACAGAAGAGGCATTTGAATGTACATTTTGTATTTTTATCAAAATGCATTTTTTTTGCCAGAAATGCCTTCTGGAACATGTGAACTTTTATGTGCCTTAATAACAAACTTGTATGCCATCTGTAAATATGAATACAATTGTTAAATTAAGAGCCTAGTTGGTTTAGCCACGTAAAAAGACTGGAACCTTCTCACTACCCATGATTGGCTGAGATAATGGCTGGGCTGGACATGCTGAGAGATGAGTTTGGATTTGTCCGCCATGCAGGATGCTTCTGTCTATAACATGAGCTGCTCAGTATGTGTAGGTAATCCTTTCCAATGTGGCTTTTTGGAAAGATATCACGACAAATTGTGATAATGTTGCTAATGCTCTCCACTTTCTGGAGGACTGAGTTTTAAAATCAGTGGAATGGCCAGTGGAAGCAGAGTATGATGTTTTCATAACAACAACATTACGTTTGATGTGGGACGACAATAGAATGTTCATGATGTCACTGCGACAACTGTCTTACAGACATGTCGATAGACGTAGTCTAAACCAGCTTTTAGACTCGACATTTTTGGTTGTTTAGTACACTACCGTACTCACTCTGTTTAGCACATGGCCTCACATGTGAAACCTTAAAGAGATGAGTAGGGCTAACACATAAGAGGGTGTGAACAATGCTGAATGGGTGTAGACAAAGAAGAGCTCTCCAGTAGGTGTACCTAAACATTCAAGGTCCGTTTTTCAAAAGTGAGATTACAAGTTTATGAACTTTAAAAGCAGAACGACTTTCCATTTGTTCCTCAACTGTAGTGTATGATATCACATGTTGTAGCTCTGAGTCTCTACTTTTATCCCATGTCAAATACACCACTTCAAATTTTGCTACATAAGACCGAGTTGAGCCGGTCGGTCACATTTATCATTCCTAATGGTAGTGATCAGGAGTAGGTTTATTTATGGTTTGGATTCTGTTTGGGCTTTACATAAAACTAACAGCATGCCACTGTTAATGTTAACTCATGTCCTACGCTTTATGATGTCATCTGGCCTTTGCAAAAGAGTTGATCATATAATTGTATGGTAGCCTTGGATTCATATAATCACCCACCTATGAGCTATTGTTACAGTACACCAAATACTAAAATTCAGATCTATATAACACTGATGTAGAGAAGTCGAAAATACTTTTATAGGCCCAGAGGTGGTCCCGTTTTACGAAATTATTCTGACTGGTGTAAAGATCTACCTGATCTTCTTTTCCAACAAACAAATGAAGAAGACATTAATTTTGTTTTGGAAGCCTTTTTCCTTCCAACAAAGCTGCACCTATCTAAACAGGCCCACATTTATGGAATCTATTTTAGGAATAGTGCCATTCCTCCTCGTCATATGTAACGCTTGACTAGTGCAGGGTTGAGACTTCACTCTGTGGGGGGGCTCTGAGGAGGAGGAATGACTGTTACTAATATGAATTCTGTAAACTGGGGCCTGTCTGAATCCTAATATAGTGTTGATGTTCTGCAGACACCATCTGGTTTGGAGGTCAAGACGGAGACTACAGGGAAGAATCCTAGGCCCCTTCCTGCATCCTGGGAGCAGAGTCATGGATTCATGCTGCCAACTGTGTCCTTGGGAAGGCCTAGTGCATTGCCTCCGGGAGGTTTTCACCTCTCACTCCAGACTCCTTTTCACCCCATGTCTCACCTGATTTACTTATCAAAAAGGCACATCTCAAAAGGTGTTCCAGATATCCTCATGACATGGCACAGGGGGAGGGGCCTTTTCTATTTTCTTCTCTATTGTTCCAGCGAGCAAGTGGGGAGCCAATGACATCAGAGGCCATCATCAGACTACTCCTTGAAGTTTGCAGTTGAGTCTAAAAAAACAATATTTAGCTCAAAACATATTTTTTCTCCCCTTCAGCGTGTGGACATTTATATGTTGTTTATCAACAGGAACAGTTCTAAAATAGCTGGAGTGTGTCTTTAAGGTCTCTTTTGAGAGGATGAGCTACCCTTTGAGGTAAGTAGAGCTCATATTGATGGGATATTGAGAAAGATGGGCAGAAGTTGATCGCATTTCATTTTGAATTTCACAATGCTGGAGCAAAGGTAAATAAATGGAAGGCTGGAGATCGGTTGCGCTTAGCTGGCCACGTCAATTTAGCTAATTCCAGGAAGTTTAGGATTAGTGCCGGTAGCCTATATTTAGCTAGCTCGCTGCGCACCACTCTAGTCTCCACTCTATATATAGGCGACTGTGTACACCATCGCTTTGGAATTTGCATTCTTTCCCACTGTCACGGCTTTCTTCCTGGGAAGGAGAGGCGGACCAAAACGCAGAGTGGTTGATGTTCATGGTAATTTAATAAGGTAACTCAAACATGGACAGGATACAAAACAATAAACGTGAAAACCGTAACAGTCCTAACCGGTGCATAAAACACAAAGACAGGAAACAATCACCCACAAAATACCCAAAGAATATGGCTGCCTAAATATGGTTACCAATCAGAGACAACGATAAACACCTGCCTCTGATTGAGAACCACTCAAGGCAACCATAGACTTACCTAGACAACTAAACTGAACACAACCCCATTAATCTAATAAACCCCTAGACAAGACAAAACACATAAATCACCCATGTCACACCCTGGCCTAACCAAAATAATAAAGAAAACAAAGATAACCAAGGCCAGGGTGTGACACCCACATAGGAATTGGCCAGTGCATTATATTTTTTCCTTCTCTTTGCAGATCATGTTCAATTCAGCAAATCCTCGGCTCTTGCAATTATTTTTGCATTTCTAGATGAGAGAAAGTGTTATACCATCTGTGCAAGGTAAAACTTTATACATATTTCAACGTGCAACATTCATCTCATCGCCATTTAATGTGCTCAATTTTGAAATAATTCTACGAAAGCCAAGAATTTTGTGGGCGGCATATACAGTCAATGAACATAAACGGGACGATTGTGAGGGTTGTCTAGCTGTCTGTCACCTTTTGAGTTACTCTCTCGCTTCGAGAACAGAGGACATTTCTTTCATTTCACATCATAGAGAAAATAGGGAGTGATCCCAACTCACTCAGGGGTGACAACGTGATTGAGACTTCTCCTCCAATAGCTGTGCCTCAGTGGAGGAGGGGCCACGAGGGGCTAATTCAAAATCTTCCCTCATCGTTTGTGCTGACACGAAAGGGAGAGGTGGCTATGATTCGTTCAACAAGAATCGTAGGTAATCCTGTAAAATGAGCAGTGAAATTATTCATTCATTTTTTTTGTGACACGTTTTTTGCTTGGATCAACAGCACCTCTGGTCCCTTGAGTAAAGCGTATGAAAATGTGTCTGGTCCATGTCAAATGCTTATCTGTTTCAGTTTATACCAGAGTATCTGAAAACTCGGCTAAACTACAGTGATCAATGAATTGACAAATACTTATTTTATATTTCTCTGTCTCAAACCAGTAAATGTTTTGTCTGAACCATACATAATCCAGGTTAGTGAGTAGTTTCATGTTATATTTAATTTATACTTTATTTAACAAGTCAGTTAAGAGCAAGTCAGTTAAGAACAAATTCCTATTTACAATGACGGCCTACCACGGCCAAACCTGGACGATGCTGGGCCAATTGTGCGCCGCCCTATGGGACTCCCAATCACAGCCGGATGTGATACAGCCTAGATTCAAACCAGGGACTACAGTGACACCTCTTGCACTGAGATGCAGTGAAAGTAGTCTATAGGCCAGAAGAAACTATAATCCATGGTTCAGTTATCTTTAAACAGTCACTACACACTTCAACTTTAGCCACCACAAGCTAGCAGTCAATGGAAGTAATGGGGGAATGTGAGCATTCCACATTTAAATAACATCAAACCAACTATGGAGTTGATTTGAATTGATTTCAGGTGATTTTAACAATCTTTTTTTTAAAACATGCTCACATACCCCAATCACTTCCATTACAAACCATTAATACATCATCTATCACAGTTTTGGTATGGTGACATCCACATGGAAGTGACTGGAGTTTATGTATGTAATAATGTTTTACTTGAGCCCTCGATCATGGAAGAAATATGAATGTGTCTGGGAAACTTTGTGTCCCATGTTGTGTAATGCTTAAGTAGGCTGTATTTAAAACTACCGAGCTGAAACGCTAACTTGAAATACACTGAACCAACAAAATACTGGAACGAGGGAACGTCCTCTTTGTCTGTTGATTTTCAAAAAGAGTTTTGTGCTCTATTCAATCAGATCCACTTTAGCCGACATCCGCAAAGCGGAGCTGTCAAATCCACAAGTGGCTCCTGGCATTATACCTAAAGCGGACATTGCCATTGGCTGCATGGAGTCGGATTATTCATCATTATTCAGTCATTATTTTGTTCAGTGATTTTCACTTTGAGTCTAATTATTTCATTATTTCTGAACTTCTAACGTGAGTGAGACAGGTGTGGCTTTCGTGACAACGATCAAGAGCAGCCACTCACCAATTTGACAGCTCCAACACAGTTACACCTCCGACACATCAGCTATGCGGGTGCTGGCTATCACCAGTTAAAGCTTGATCTGATTGAATCTAGGCCCATGGTTGTTCCTCAATTGATCTTTCCTTGATTCTTCACATCCTCTCTCCTCGCCTTCATCTTAAAATGCATTGGATGTCCAAGGGGAGAGAGCTTGGGCTTTTTCCTTCATACAGTTAGAGATGGCGGTGGAGAGCTTGGACTTTTTCCTCCATATGGTTAGAGATGGAGGTGGAGAGCTTGGGCTTTTTCCTTCATACAGTTAAAGATGGAGATGGAGAGCTTGGGCTTTTTCCTTCATACGGTTAGAGATGGAGGTGGGTAGAGAGGACGTGAGAAATCGAAGAGAGACAAATTGAGAAGAGCCCTCGTTTTATGATAAAATGTGCCCGAGTAGCCGCTCAGACACTCTCTCCTCTCACCTCCGCGTCCTGCCGTCGTCAATACGTTTTACGAGTGCAATGAAGGACGACCGTTTTTTACAGAGTGTTGTAATAATTAAAGCTGTTTATCATTGTTAATGACCGACCCTGTGGAAATGAATGTGTGAACCATACGCCTACAGCCCATTCACACGATAACATTTTCAATCACTTAGATTTACTCGCCTTATAACGTTCGCAGAATGCACCGGCCATGTTTTACCACAGCTAATGAGGTATGTAACAATGGCCGATAGTGTTTCACATTCATAAAGCCCTTTATGTATTAACTAGTATTGTCTTTGTCTCCTAAACTGCCATGTTCCTTCCTGTCTACACTACAGTGAACATGCTGTATCTAAAATGTGACAGGTGAGAAGCCTCCACTTCTTTTTTACTAAACTAAGACCCTTTTCTCCTCCTCTTAGCATGAATATCCTTTCTCTGATGTGCCTCTGACAGCCATGATGACTTTGTGATTGTGCGACCAATCAAAGACTGGGAATTGAGAGCTGCAGCTGTTACGGCCAACTATGATGACACCCGAGAGTGACAGTCCAAATGTGGGCCTGGTGTCCGTATCCCCGTACACCCCTCTACTTCTGCAAATTACCCGGTGACTGGCACGCATCTGTGACAGGTCCCCATCACTTCCTGGTGCCTCTCTTTCATTGGCTCAAGTGGGAAGGGGTGGAAATGGGGGGTCAAGAATGATGGGACTAATTGCTCCATCTCAAGGAATGAAAACTACCGCGCCTCCTCGAGTTAATCTCATCAGAGACGGCACGTGTCGATCAAACACCAGGCGAAGAGCAGCGGGGCCATCGCCCTGGCAACCGTTGCTGGGGCAGTTGGTCAGTCGTCCAAGCCTTGGGCGCATTGACTGAGCCCATCGCTGTTTCTGGCTTGTTTGAATTCACTGGGAGACTGCATGCATGCATGTGTGTGTGTGTGGGTTAATTACTCATTAGCTGTCAGAGATAGCATAGGATGAATAGACGTCTTTGTAGAGTCAGATGGGTTTGGGAGCATCCTGCAATATTACCTGTCCAAAACGAGCTCACTGACCTCTCCTTATGCTTGCCAGATTAGGGAGAAGAGTGTCTAATTGGTGCACTAATTGGAAAATAACTAATTAGAAAAGATCATTAGAAATTGCGCCAGAAAGCTTGCTTTTATGTAGTCGAAATCTGCTAAGGTTTAGAATTGTCTTTCTGCAACCTGTTCTCGATAAGTACACCCTGTTCTTGATAAGTACTCCCTGTTCTTGATAAGTACTCCCTGTTCTTGATAAGTACTCCCTGTTCTTGATAAGTACTCCCTGTTCTTGATAAGTACTCCCTGTTCTTTATAAGTACTCCCTGTTCTTGATAAGTACACCCTGATCTTGATACGTACACCCTGATCTTGATACGTACAGTACATGTGGTTAATAGAAACAAAAAAGTAGGCTGGCAGCTTCCTGCGCACAAGTGTCAATGTCAAGTCATTCAACCAGTAGCAGTCATATGTGGGGGAAAAAATATATACAAAACATGGAATAGATAACTTCCAACTGAGCCAGAGTATTAAATGCAGTTATTGAGGATTTCAGCATCATTACATCATTTCCATTTGAATTTCCATGTTCTCCAAATAAACAGAATATTAAAGAATACATCCATAAAGAGAGGGAAAGAAAAACAAATGTAAAGTCTCTGTCTTTGCACGTGTGATTTCATTGTAATGTGCTTAATTTCAACACATTTCAGTTGCCATCTGTTTCATTTTTGGTCAATCACTGGGGAAAGTGAAGGAGCCAGCACCATCTTGGAGAATGCATAATGAAGGGTGTGGCAGGAGGCCAGTTTCACAGGTGAACTATGTGACAATGTGATGTGGGGGCTTCATCCCAGCTGTTTCCGTAAAATGCACCATGGTTGTATTCATTAGTACACACCGTACCAAAATATTTTAAAACAATGTACAATGGAAAATGAAAAGGACATTTCTTGTTGGACAATTTCAGGTAGTCCCTCCCTGTTTCAGTTATTATCCATCATTATTCCCATCAGATAATGCCCCTGTTCGGATACTTGTCAAATACATGATTCCTCTTACCTTTCTCTAGGTGTAACAGTATAACTTTAGACCGTCCCCTCGCCCATACCCGGGCGCGAACCAGGGACCCTCTGCACACATCAACAACAGTCACCCACGAAGCATCGTTACCCATCGCTCCACAAAAGCCACGGCCCTCGCAGAGCAAGGGGAACTACTACTTCAAGGTCTCAGAGCAAGTGACGTCACCAATTGAAACGCTGTTTAGCGCGCACCACCGCTAACTAAGCTAGCCGTTTCACATCCGTTACATCAGCACCACCGCTAACTAAGCTAGCCGTTTCACATCCGTTACATCAGCACCACCGCTAACTAAGCTAGCCGTTTCACATCCGTTACATCAGCACCACCGCTAACTAATCTAGCCGTTTCACATCCGTAACATCAGCACCACCGCTAACTAAGCTAGCCGTTTCACATCCGTTACACAGGTAATCATTGATTGAATAGGTGAAAGCAAAGTTTCAACTACACTCCATTCAAATGATGCAGATGTCACTGTGAATATGCACTGTTTGCTTGAAACCTGGATTGATTGTGATGCAGCATCTTACAATGGAATCATAAGGGAAAGGCTTTTGAATTATTTTGACATGATCATGCTCATGATATATGATTCTTTGTACATACAGTATCTCTAATTGAAATGAATGGAGAAGACAGGTGGAAGTGAAATGGGGAGGAAGGAATAGACAAAGCATGTTTAAGTGTCCTGACTCCTGACAACGCCCTCAACTTGACTATGTCATTAAAGAGTGGAGAAAAAATGTCATACCTTGTCCGTTAGCTGGACGTTTGTATGAGATGCTATGTTAATTAGCAATTTGATGATGTTTTATGACACAGTCTAAACCAAAGCTATTTTAATCATCTTCAATTTATGCTTACTTAGCACTCATGTCGTCGACCTTCTCTTATAGGGACATTCTTCAATTAACAGAGCCAGTTAACCACTTGTGATGGACACATTAAATATGATTGCCTGTAAATTATTATCGGTTGCTAATGTGGAAGGGAACAAAAGAGGACTGAATTGCACCAAATGGCACACATACATCATAAAATCTCACAGGCTTAATTTATGCCCAAATGTCCATGTTAAAATTATTGCTTTTTCTAAAATGGCCATCATCAACCCACCTTTGTAATAGCCAGTGAAGGTGAATCAGTGATTTGGTGTTTTGTTAAAGTACCAGTAAGACCTTCCCTCTTCCTTCTGCCACCAGTCATTACTCACAAACATTTGGTCCAATCAATTTCTTGGCTCTTGTTTCAGTGTCAGTTACAACATGCAAGTATTACGCAAGAAAGAGCATCTGATATGGAAAAAAGTTACGTGTGTTCACTATAGGTTGACTGAACTACATAATTACATGACTAAAACACTCATTACTATTGTCACATGCTAGATATGTTTCATCTCGATTCCAGCCTCTAGATAGAAGAAAAATATGAATACTTTATTGTCCATTGCCTCTTTTCAACCCAAGCCACCACACACTGTACCCACCTATCAATTCACTTCATTGGTCCACCACTACATCTCATTGGTCCACCCCTGCTCCTCATTGGTCCACCTCTTCTCCTCATTGGTCCACCCCTTCTCCTCATTGGTCCACCCCTACTCCTCATTGGTCCACCTCTACTCCTCATTGGTCCACCCCTGCTCCTCATTGGTCCACCTCTTCTCCTCATTGGTCCACCCCTACTCCTCATTGGTCCACCTCTTCTCCTCATTGGTCCACCCCTACTCCTCATTGGTCCACCTCTTCTCCTCATTGGTCCACCCCTTCTCCTCATTGGTCCACCCCTACTCCTCATTGGTCCACCTCTACTCCTCATTGGTCCACCTCTACTCTTCATTGGTCCACCTCTACACCTCATTAGTCCACCTCTACTCCTCAATGGTCCACCTCTTCTCCTCATTGGTCCACCTCTACTCTTCATTGGTCCACCTCTACTCCTCATTGGTCCACCTCTACACCTCATTGGTCCACCTCTTCTCCTCATTGGTCCACCTCTACTCCTCATTGGTCCACCTCTACACCTCATTGGTCCACCTCTACTCTTCATTGGTCCACCTCTACTCCTCGTTGGTCCACCTCTACACCTTAAGGGGCTTCAGCCCAGCTACATCTACTCATCATTATACATGAAACCTACCGGACCCTGGAAGAATACTGTCGCCTGTACAGACGCATCTTCGCCGCTTGAATCATCCTGTATCCATCACCTTATTAAAAACCCTCCTTTGTTTTCTCCTTTTATTCAAGGCCATGTTGCCTCGACTCTTGCTTTAATGTCTTTCTCTATCAAATATACCTCCTTATAACCCCAACCTCCTGCAATCTGCTTCAAAAATAAATGTTATCCTTCCTCTCAGGGAAAATAACGTCCCCCATAATTTTTTTTAGAGGTTGGTTGTGCCATGGCAACCAAGATTAAATGTTTTTTATTGACTCATTTGCAAGTAAATTAGCTTGTGTTCTGGAGGCCCGTGAGCAATCTATTTTCGTTCTCCCTCCCACAAACACGGGCCGTCAACACATATTTCCACCATCTTAATTATTGTTTGTCACCTGACCTGCCACCGTGGAAACTGTTGCCGTCAATTAACCGTCAACTGTTTTGGCGGCACACCTCATCGACTTGTGCCCAAGATCTGATAGCAGGTGAAATTTCTGCTGTCGCTCTTCAATAAATATGCTTATTTATTATTCAGAGACCTCTCTGACTTGGCAATGTATGACTGCAGGGCCCTTGCGCTATAACAAAGGGATTGGGTGATGACTGCACGATTTGGAGTCATTTGCAACTAGTTAGCAACTATAGCTATATACCCTACAGGTAATCTTCAATGATTTGAGCTACCAACAAATGAGGGAAATCTTTATAAAACTAGAGAAAAAGAGCTATCTTAGAAACCTTAACATTATTATTTTTGTTGTCCCTGACCAATGTTAGATTAGAGAGAAAGTAAGACATTTTCTGATATATTTATGAGTTAGTAAAAAAATGTTACTGATGGATTAATAATATACAAAGGGGTTGACTAAATTATCACACTTTTTCAAACAATATTAATCAAACCCTTATGTGCAAATGTTGTTTCAGGTCCTGTCTTTCTAATGGTGCAGATCTATCAGGATCAAAGCACCGATATGAGTGTGAAATACAAACACATAGTGTCACGGATCCCTCCAGAACTGTGTCATTATGCACACCTGGTCCCCATTTCCCTGATTGGGATTGTATAAATGTACCCTTTGGTTTCCATTGGGCTGTCAATTATTGTTACAATGTCCGTTGGTCGTGTGAGTACCTACGCTGTGTTGTTTTGGCTTTCCTGACACTTGTATTGTGCAGATGATCACGGGTTTCACCCCAGTGTATGGGGTGGTAGGTAGCCTAGTGGTTGGAGCGTTGGATTAGTAACCGAAAGGTTACAACATCAAATCCCCAAGCTGTCGGGGTAACAAAAATCTGTCATTCTGCCCCTGAACAAGGCAGTTAACCCACTGTTCCTAGGCTGTTGTTCTGCCCCTGAACAAGGCAGTTAACCCACTGTTCCTAGGCTGTTGTTCTGCCCCTGAACAAGGCAGTTAACCCACTGTTCCTAGGCTGTTGTTCTGCCCCTGAACAAGGCAGTTAACCCACTGTTCCTAGGCTGTTGTTCTGCCCCTGAACAGGCAGTTAACCCACTGTTCCTAGGCTGTTGTTCTGCCCCTGAACAAGGCAGTTAACCCACTGTTCCTAGGCTGTTGTTCTGCCCCTGAACAAGGCAGTTAACCAACTGTTCCTAGGCTGTCTTTGAAAATAAGAACTTGTTCTTAACTGACTAGTTATATAAAATGTATTTGAGGTACTCCTCACTCTTTTTTGGGGGGGTTTCAACCCTGTCTTTTGTGTATGTGTTTGTTTGGTTTTCGTCCCCGTGCATCTACATGGCACGCTGTAATTTGGGTCCATAAAAACCTCTATTACACATTCCTGCACCTGTCTCCCGACCCCTTTATACCAACGTGACACATAGCTACGGTGATTATATTTCTTCTCCCTACTAGTGATGGGCAGTTCACAAACGATTCGTTCTTTTTGAACGACTCTTTTTACTGACTCGAGAGTCATGTTTATTTTTTTCTGAGTGACTCGTTCATTTTGTCATTTGTTTGACCTGCTGGCCATAATAAGTACAGCAGTATGAATACGCACTCCTCCGCCTCAGTGGCCAACAACTGTAAAATAGATCATGCAGCAGGCAGCACAGAGAAGAAAAATACATGTTTAGAACTGAGAATTGATCACATGGTTGATCACATGGTGCAAGAATGAATCTAATGAATTTATTGTTGAGTGTTAGACACTGTTGAACCAAAACATACACACAGTTTCTGCTCAACAAACTCGAACTCCAGAACGAATCGTCTGGGGTGCTGCAGTTCCTGAACTATATTATGCTTATCCCTGCAGTCAAGCAACACATTCCACCAAGAGTCATTCACAATCTAGTCCGGTTACGGCAACAACTGGACCTGATATTAAATGTATCAAGAAATCATCTTATTTGTATGTCTATCAACATGCAATCAACAAATGTACTAGATGAACTGAAACTCAAAAGAGATTTGATTTTACAAACAGCTCGTTCACATGAGTTTCAGTTTAAAAGCAACCATTTACAAGTCTCAGTCACAAATGAAAGCTCCAATAAGCCCCTTATGGTGAACTACATGTGAACGAGCTGTTTGTAGAATCAAATCTCTTTTGAGTTTCAGTTCATCTATTGCAGGTAGGGGGTCCTGTGTTCTCTGGCAGTACTGACTCAAATGAATGAAATTGATTTGTTCTTTTTACTGAACGAGTTGAAAAGTCAGTAAAAAGAGCCAAACTTCTCTTCACTAGTTCCTACACTGGGCTTGCCATTGCCATGGCTTGCCATAGACTCAGTATTCATCTGCCCTCAGTAATTTGGAGTCAGCGCTGAATTGCATTGATCCCCGTCTTTGCTCATCTGTGCTAATCTGTTGACAACTCCCTTGATGGCTGAACTCTTACCCCTGTGCCAATGCTACCTAATACTAGCCTAGGTTAACTGATGCTAACTAGAAACCAATAACTAATACTAGCTTAGTTTAACCAGAGCTAGCCAATCCTAGCTATGCTACAAACCTGCTGGCTTCAGTGATTGAAAAAGAGGGAGTGGGCCTTAAAGGAAGGGGTGTATCACCCCCCCCCCAAAAAAAACACAGCCTCTTATGAATATGGATGATGTGGTAAGTCCCACTCGTATCTTTACTGTGCCACAAGTCTGCGTAAATCACTTCATCGTAAAAACCCGTCGCTTCGATAACCACTGGGCATGGTGCCAATTGATTAAAGAGCTTGAACCATAAAAAGATGTAGATATGTAAAACAGGGGGACTGTGTTGTGGTTGCACACGTTTATAGCACCTTATTGTGTGTTTTGGAGCCAAAGTCGGTTTAATTAGAGCAATTTGTTTGTTAATTGTTATTTGAGATTGAATTTGAATGAAGTAACAAATCATTATGTATCGTTTACTTAAGAAGCAAGTTCAAAAATCAAATCAAATCAAGTGAAATCGTATTTGTCACATGCGCCAAATACAACAGGTGTTGACCTTACCGTGAAATGCTTACTGACAAGCCCTTAACCAACAATGCAGTTTTAAGAAAAATAAAGAGTTAATAAAATATTTACTAAATAAACTAAAGTAAAAAAACACAAAAGCAACAATGAAAACAATACCGATGCTATATAAAGGGCATACCGGTACTGAGTCAATGTGCAGGTTAGCAAGTTATTGTAATGCTTAGTTGTAATGTTTAGGATTAATTTACCCTGTTGCATGCTGGGTAGGAAAAAGGGTATCACTCATGTTGTTTTTTCTGACTTGGAGGATGCTCAGCAGTGGATTTCACACCTTTACTCTTAAAACGGATTGCTGACCTCCGTTGACTCTGTTGTACTTCAGGCCTGTCTATTTTCGTTGCCTTAGTTCCCTTGGGTGCCATGATACTTGATTTGCACGAATTTGTATTTTTCCTTTCTCTTCTAACAAAGCTGTACATGATATGCTGTATGTGTTTGTTAACTTACTGTATGCTGCAGCTCAGGTTCTGGCTTTCAGATCAGACTTAGCAAAATTGAGATGAGCCATACAGCAGAACTGTTGTTGTAGAGTAAGGCTTGGGTTCCATATTGTATGATATTGTCTTTTTGTCCATCGTAACAGGAATTGGAATAGATTTTTGAAGGAAAAGGAAAAATATCGAAACAGCTGTCACTTGTGGTCACTGAGTTTGTGGAATTAATGTTCACTGTGTGTGTGTGTGTGTGTGTGTGTGTGTGTGTGTGTGTGTGTGTGTGTGTGTGTGTGTGTGTGTGTGTGTGTGTGTGTGTGCGTGCGTGCGTGCGTGCGTGCGTGCGTGCGTGCGTGCGTGCGTGCGTGCGTGCGTGCGTGCGTGCGTGCGTGCGTGCGTGTGTGTGTGTGTGTGTGTGTGTGTGTGCGTGCATGTCTCTGTGCATGTGTGCCCATTCTCTTTTCAATCAGTCAAAGCAATTAACCATAGCAAGCTGTTATTTCTTTGATCACAAATCAAGCCTCAAATACATCATATCCCCTTGAGATATGGAAACCACAGGAGCAAGCATCAGCATCAGTACCACTGTCACACCTGTTCATTTCCAGAAGGAGTACAACATTAAAGGTTCAACAAAAGATTAAATAAAGATTAAGAGACTGATAAAAATGTTCCAAGTAAGTTTCTTAATTTCACTTCTAAGAACAACAGGTGCACTTTTGATTCATATCCAAATGTCCTTGTTAAATCTGACGATTGTTGTCTGTTACTACAATCACCATTGCAAATATGCCTCAGATGTGTCTCATGCTTTATCTATGTGAGAGCCTCGACTATTTAGACTGCTCAATCCCAAGGGCACAGTTTTGCTTAGAAATAGGAGCTGTAGAAGGCTCTATTGTGCTTCTCGTTTGAGTTCAAATCTGTGGGCACATATCACACAGCTCTGGCCCTTTGGCACTTCGGCCCATTGAGCAGGATAATGTATTTGGTTTCCAACTGGTTTCGTCTCCAAAATGGGAGCTTGCTGGGCTCTTGCAAATGTGAACATGCCTGAGAAGGATCCACGTGGAGTTGGGGAAATGGCTCTATCCGCATGGGGACAAGGTCAAACGTTTTGGGTGAACGGCCCCATCTTTGTTCTTCCCTCTATAATCAGTGATGTCTGTGTGTTGCTCTACACTCCTCTTTCTTGTCACGCCATCCCACTGTTCTAATAAACGAAGCCCAGAGGAGAAGCTGAATGCTCGACCATGTAAAAAAAATACCTAATTTCCAAACCGTGGCCTAATCTCCTTGAGCTATAAGACATTATAGGACTTTTGTCTATTTGCATTAAACAGAGTCAGGGATCATTGAATCGCAATGCTGTGGTAAATACAACAGCAATACATTTTTTGACCAGGAATAGGGGTGTACCGGCAGGTCCCCACTACTCAGACATCAAACGGACCCAGAAATGTAAAGAGGCCTTTGGAGTGAAGGGGGGTGCTGCAGTGCCAGAATAAAAAAGAGGGCAGGGGAGCTTCCTGACCCAACATGAATATGAAATATACCCTGGTTCCTCTGAAGACTTGGAAGCCCCTCTCTCTCTCCTGCTCCCTGAGTTCAAATGGGCCTCCCCCAGCAGGGGGGAGACGTCCTCGCTGCAAAGACGGGGCCTTTGTCTGCTTTTCAAAGCCCAGAGTAGACATGTATAAGGCTGGGAGAATTGGAGCACAGGGTTAAGCAGGAGGTGAACAGAACTAGAGGACAATGCTAGAGACTGGGTGGTGGGTGAAGTGGTGCGGAGGTTCTCTGGTATTTGTCGCTTCCGCCCTTCCGTTTGTTGGTCTCCGTGGTAACGAGAGGGTCACAGGTCTGACGGGTGTCACACTAACGAGGTCTCTCCTGCTAATGATCCCCCCCCCCCACCTCTTGGGCTGGAGAGAATCTTGTTTGGTTTTTTTGTCCTTAGAAATTACAGTTTTTAACAATCACCTTGGCACTAATTTCAGAACCTTGTGGTCCTTTTTCAAAACTCTAGACACAAAACTCAAAATGGTCATCACTCTTAACACAGGCTGTCCAATGTTCAAAACATTGCGTTGTGCATTCATATCTTTAAAGAAACCTTGCACTTGCAGAATCATTGGTTCAAATAACTCATTTATCATGAGATACCATGGGGACATTCATTTAGATCACCCACACACAAGATACCGATAGTTTCACTGTGTAGTTGTTCATACAATCATTAGATATTGTAGAACAAAATATGTGATACATGTTTCATTATGCTACTTCATGTAAATACATCACTGTAAAAGGACTAGTAGAGAGAATACAACAGACACAGTGGAATCATTGAACAAAATATGACATTTATTGATGAAATACAATAAAATCACAACAGGTTTCTTTAAATCAAAGCAACAATAATTAGCTACAAAAAAAGAAAAAACAGTTAAAGGTCAAATGCAGTGTTCCTCACCTGGCTTACTGTAAAACATCACTGCAGTGTTCCTCACCTGGCTTACTGTAAAACATCACTGCAGTGTTCCTCACCTGACTTACTGTAAAACATCACTGCAGTGTTCCTCACCTGGCTTACTGTAAAACATCACTGCAGTGTTCCTCACCTGGCTTACTGTAAAACATCACTGCAGTGTTCCTCACCTGGCTTACTGTAAAACATCACTGCAGTGTTCCTCACCTGACTTACTGTAAAACATCACTGCAGTGTTCCTCACCTGGCTTACTGTAAAACATCACTGCAGTGTTCCTCACCTGGCTTACTGTAAAACATCACTGCAGTGTTCCTCACCTGGCTTACTGTAAAACATCACTGCAGTGTTCCTCACCTGGCTTACTGTAAAACATCACTGCAGTGTTCCTCACCTGGCTTACTGTAAAACATCACTGCAGTGTTCCTCACCTGGCTTACTGTAAAACATCACTGCAGTGTTCCTCACCTGGCTTACTGTAAAACATCACTGCAGTGTTCCTCACCTGGCTTACTGTAAAACATCACTGCAGTGTTCCTCACCTGGCTTACTGTAAAACATCACTGCAGTGTTCCTCACCTGGCTTACTGTAAAACATCACTGCAGTGTTCCTCACCTGGCTTACTGTAAAACATCACTGCAGTGTTCCTCACCTGGCTTACTGTAAAACATCACTGCAGTGTTCCTCACCTGGCTTACTGTAAAACATCACTGCAGTGTTCCTCACCTGGCTTACTGTAAAACATCACTGCAGTGTTCCTCACCTGGCTTACTGTAAAACATCACTGCAGTGTTCCTCACCTGGCTTACTGTAAAACATCACTGCAGTGTTCCTCACCTGGCTTACTGTAAAACATCACTGCAGTGTTCCTCACCTGGCTTACTGTAAAACATCACTGCAGTGTTCCTCACCTGGCTTACTGTAAAACATCACTGCAGTGTTCCTTACCTGGCTTACTGTAAAACACCACTGCAGTGTTCCTCACCTGGCTTACTGTAAAACATCACTGCAGTGTTCCTCACCTGGCTTACTGTAAAACATCACTGCAGTGTTCCTCACCTGGCTTACTGTAAAACATCACTGCAGTGTTCCTTACCTGGCTTACTGTAAAACATCACTGCAGTGTTCCTCACCTGGCTTACTGTAAAACATCACTGCAGTGTTCCTCACCTGGCTTACTGTAAAACATCACTGCAGTGTTCCTTACCTGGCTTACTGTAAAACATCACTGCAGTGTTCCTTACCTGGCTTACTGTAAAACATCACTGCAGTGTTCCTTACCTGGCTTACTGTAAAACATCACTGCAGTGTTCCTCACCTGGCTTACTGTAAAACATCACTGCAGTGTTCCTCACCTGGCTTACTGTAAAACATCACTGCAGTATTCCTCACCTGGCTTACTGTAAAACATCACTGCGGTGTCCTGGCTTACTGTAAAAATCAAAACAAATGATTGATTACTGTACTTCTATATTTCCATCAACCCGGTCTTGCGGATTTGGCCACAGGTTCTCATCCACATCACAATGGATGTTTTCATTAGCCAAACATCTTGGGAAGAATCTTCGGGCGAATCCAGGCCTGACACTGGTCGGCTGTGATGCCATTGCATGCGTCATCCATGGCCTGGAGAAGGGTGGCTTGTTCGTGAGGGCGCCTATCATATACCTTCCACCTCCATGTGGAGAAGAATTCCTCAATCGGGTTAAGGAAAGGAGAGTATGGGGGTAAGCACAGGGTGGTAAATTGTGGATGGGCCTGAAACCATGCTTGCACCATTTGAGCATGGTGGAACCTGACATTATCCCACACAATGACATAGGTCATGCCATCAGCTCTACAGACCTGATTTAGCTCATCAAGGACGGTTACATTCGAACAGCGAATCATGTGGCTGCCTGCAACTCAATATATAGAGTATATAAAGTAGAGAGCTTTAGTTGTTGTTCGACCAAACATTAGAACGGACAAGATGCGTAATCTAAGCAACTTTGACCCTGGTATGATTGTTGATGCCACACATGGTGATTCCAGCATCTCAGAAACAGTTGCCTTCCTGGGATTTTTATGCACTACAGTCTCTAGAGTTTACAGAGAATGGTGTGATAAACAAAACACATTCAGTTAGCGGCAGTTCTGTGGGCAAAACCACCTTGTTAATGAGAGAGGTCAGAGGAGAATGTCCAGACTCATTCAAGCTAACAGAAAGGCCACAAATGCTCAAATAACAGCTGTTTAAAACAGTGGTGTGCAGAAGGGCATCTCTTAACATACAACACAGTGAATAATTCAGGCTGTTGTGGAGGCAAAAGTACTAGATAGGTGTACCTAATAAAGTGGCCGGTGAGTGTACAGTAATGTCAAACATGGTCTGGAAAAGTGGTACATGGGACCATAGAAACAGTGTCTGATAAAGAATGATGATGAAATATTACAGCCATAGATAATGTAGTCCAATTGGTTCATGCTCCACGGTAATTGGTGTCAATGGATCTCATTATCCTGAAACTTTCATGATCTAAACATGGAATATTGTTCATCAGTTTCCATAAAACTATGCATTAAGAGTAACGCAACAGTTACTTATCATTTTGAGCAGTTGTATCAATTGATAGTTAGATCATTGTAATGAAATGAATAGACAGTCATCTCAGATGTAATGTGTGAATTGCATTGTGAAATGGTAATACTTTGATGTTAAGTTGTGTCATTTTGAACAGGTGATTTTAGTTCATCAATGAGCAAATTATCTTAGCTTTATGTGTATTGTATCCAAGCAATTGGAAAAAGTGTTAAGAGTTTTGAAAAATGTGTATCTTGATCATTGGTTGTGCCAAAGTGATTGTAAAAATGTTTAATAGGTGCGTGCGTGTGTGTGTGTGTGTGTGTGTGTGTTTGTGCATTTGAGAGACATTTGCACTCACACATTAAAACATGCACTTTTATTTTGATGGTGCATTCACAAACACTGGCATACCCACTGTTGGACAATCATACGCAGACGTACGCTCTCCCTCTCTCTTTCTGTCACACACACACATACACACCAGACGTACGCTCTCCCTCTCTCTTTCTGTCACACACACACACCAGACGTACGCTCTCCCTCTCTCTTTCTGTCACACACACACATACACACCAGACGTACGCTCTCCCTCTCTCTTTCTGTCACACACACACATACACACCAGACGTACGCTCTCCCTCTCTCTTTCTGTCACACACACACACCAGACGTACGCTCTCCCTCTCTCTTTCTGTCACACATACACACCAGACGTACGCTCTCCCTCTCTCTTTCTGTCACACACACACATACACACCAGACGTACGCTCTCCCTCTCTCTTTCTGTCACACACACACACCAGACGTACGCTCTCCCTCTCTCTTTCTGTCACACACACACATACACACCAGACGTACGCTCTCCCTCTCTCTTTCTGTCACACACACACATACACACCAGACGTACGCTCTCCCTCTCTCTTTCTGTCACACACACACATACACACCAGATGTACGCTCTCCCTCTCTCTTTCTGTCACACACACACATACACACCAGACGTACGCTCTCCCTCTCTCTTTCTGTCACACACACACACCAGACGTACGCTCTCCCTCTCTCTTTCTGTCACACACACATATACACACCAGACGTACGCTCTCCCTCTCTCTTTCTGTCACACACACACATTCACACCAGATGTACGCTCTCCCTCTCTCTTTCTGTCACACACACACAATAACACACCAGACGTATGCTCTCCCTCTCTCTTTCTGTCACACACACACATTCACACCAGACGTACGCTCTCCCTCTCTCTTTCTGTCACACACACACATTCACACCAGACGTACGCTCTCCCTCTCTCTTTCTGTCACACACACACATTCACACCAGACGTACGCTCTCCCTCTCTCTTTCTGTCACACGCACACATTCACACCAGACGTACGCTCTCCCTCTCTCTTTCTGTCACACGCACACATTCACACCAGACGTACGCTCTCCCTCTCTCTTTCTGTCACACGCACACATACACACCAGACGTACGCTCTCCCTCTCTCTTTCTGTCACACACACACATTCACACCAGATGTACGCTCTCCCTCTCTCTTTCTGTCACACACACACAATAACACACCAGACGTACGCTCTCCCTCTCTCTTTCTGTCACACACCCACATTCACACCAAAGGCCATGAGCTGGGATGAGCTCATGATCATTAGCGTTCATTATTTTAAAAGGTAAATGAGGATGATGCAATGAGGAATATTTTCTCCTCAAGTGAAATCATTCACCAGGGAAATAGGAGAAGTCCCAATGACAAATCATTTGCCAGGGAAATAGGAGAAGTCCCAATGACAAATCATTCGGGGAAATAGGAGAAGTCCCAACTACAATTCATTCAAGGATACAGGAGAAGTCCCAAAGATAAATCATTCACTAGGGAAATAGGAGAAGTCCCAATGACAAATCATTCAAGGATACAGGAGAAGTCCCAAAGATAAATCATTCACTAGGGAAATAGGAGAAGTCCCAATGACAAATCATTCAAGGATACAGGAGAAGTCCCAATGACAAATCATTCACCAGGGAAATAGGAGAAGTCCCAACAACAAATCATTCAAGGATACAGGAGAAGTCCCAATGACAAATCATTTGCCAGGGAAATAGGAGAAGTCCCAACTACAATTCATTCGGGGAAATAGGAGAAGTACCAACGACACATCATTCAGGGAAATAGGAGAAGTACCAACGGCACATCATTCAGGGAAATAGGAGAAGTACCAACGACACATCATTCAGGGAAATAGGAGAAGTACCAACGACACATCATTCAGCAAAGTAGGAGAAGTACCAACGACAAATCATATTCACTAGGGAAATAGGAGGTCACATCATCCAATAACAAATCATCCAATAACTGACTAGGAGATTTAGTCATCATACTAAACTGAGATCCGGTTCTTCTGATTGGGTAGATGTCGGGAACAAAATATAACTGATTATTCACCTTATTCTGGAAGGTCACAGTGATCCGGCAACCTACTCGTGACGCTAGTGTATGCTAGTGGTGGGAGGAGAAAGCGGCAAAAGTGGTACTTTTAGTTTACAACTGCCAGGTCGCAGAGACCATGTTCTCAACTGGCCTACCTGGTTAAGTACAGGTGAAATAAAATAAATAGTTTTACACTGACAGAATCGCACAAAATCCTCAAATCCATCAACATGACAAGCATTACATGTTCAGTATGAGGCTGCAACATTAATTGGAGGAAGAGGAGGCAGTTTTTACAACAGCAATGTTTTTAACACCAACCTCTACGACGTCGATCTGATTGTACCTGTGGAGCCCCATACGACCTGCATCCACCTCCTAAAGACAGTCTTTACGGCTCGGGCTCAAAGCGTTGAACCTAAAAGAAACCACCAAAACGTCCCCTTGTGTGCTCCTACCACTTCTTTGACAAGAAGCCTACAGTGGAGCACCCTTACCCCAAAAAATGGCTTGGCTACAATGCTCCACTCGTGAAGAAGTGTCGGGCGTTGGTCAGGTAAGCCAAATGCTTGAGCAGTTTGCCTGCTCTCATTTTGTGTCTCCTTCTTCTATCTATACACAGTCTCATAATAGCATGAGTTAAAGTTGTGTCAAAAGTTCTGTTGATCCACAAATACATGTTCACGTAACCAATATATCATGACATTCTCAATTCAGCTTTCATCCAACAAAACGTTTAGTCTAACTGCTTTGTTAAGCCTGACTATTTTATCATTCTGTGTCTAGATAAGGCAGTATTGCGCACTTTCATCTATAAAAAGAACAAAGAAAATAGGCTATAAACATAAATGACAAGACCAAGTAATGAGGAGGTTGATCACACATATAATCTGAGAACTCTGTCATAACGTTAGCCTATGGATTATAGTAACTGTCACCACAACACATGTAGGCTGCTTGTATGCTCTAATCGCTTATGTTAATTCATGCTAGACATAGAAATGCTAGTGACTTTGCTTATTAGCTGACCTTCCACAAAATTGAGGATGCATGACTTTCCAAGGCCAGCGATGCGAGCTCATCCTGCTGTCTCTACTGATCCGTTGTTGGATACAAGTACCCAAAACAGAGTGGTAAGAGCTGCTTCGTTGGCTGGACTGAACTTTGGCCTTCAAAAAATAACAATCCTTTTCCCTCCTTCCCCAGTGAAGCCATTTGTGTGTTCCCAAATGTTTTGTTTATGTTTATTTGTTAAGACGTGTTAATGATGCGTTTTTTAAATGTATTAGCTAGCCACCACTCTGAGGTAATAGCATTGCATTGCTAGCATTGACGGAAGTTGTAAAAAGGAACACAAACACAATCGCGTTCGAATGGAACTGGGTCAAATGGGCGGGGCTACATAGCGCGGATAGGGCAGCGGAAAAACAACGATCTTGTGCCTTTCTTTGGCAACAGAACCAAATATTGGAGTGATCTCTGCTACAGTCACTTGTTGGGTAAACAGATCTCAGGTCAGATTAAATATCCAACCCTTTTTTTACTGATCTCTGACTTTGACCTTGGTATCCACTGCTTACGTTACAAGCTCTAACGCCCTCCTATTCACAGATAACACAGATAACACAGGCACGGCTTATTAGCTTGATATAGTAGTGGTTAGCATTTTGCTCTCTAAACCCACCCCCCCTCTCTGGATCTTTCTCAATGAATCTTTCCTCAATTCCTAGCATCCTCTCTCCTCTCCTCTCAAACCCTTTGGAGAGAAAGGCCATCAGGAGAGGCACCCTTAGACCTCCTCCAATATCGTTGAGAAGGAGGATGCAAAAAATTATGGAAAGACAAATTGAGATAGAGCCCCTCTCTCTGGCGCCTCCTGATGGATGAGCTGTTCTAGCTCATTGCCTGCACATGACCAGATAAGGGTGACTTAACGTCTTCATCCTCCCACCTCTCTCAGGGCTCCCTCAGTCCCAGCACAGACAAATTGAGTAACTCCCTGCCGGCAGAGCGAGGCACTTTTACGGCTGCCGACGCTTGGTGCAAATCTCCATTGTCAAGCTGATAGTGAACTCACAGCGTAATATTTTGAGGGGAAATGTACCTTATAAGGGTTCAATTCCTTCTGCATTTTTGTATTTGGAATTATTTTTCAAGGTACTATTTTTTATGCCTGTAAATTGTGTGGCAAATAAGGAAAAGTGGTGTTGGTTCCTATAAGAAGTAGACCTAAACAATTTTGCCTGACTAACGAATAGAGCTAGCATCCTTCGGATGAGACTGGCCGTCTTTCCAGTGCTTTTGCTGGAGGGGAAGTGCTACACAGCCCTAGTCGCATTGTAGACATAAGCTTGTCTATTCACATTTTCATACTTTTGCCCAAAATGTCAAGACTCAACCCCTTCACATTTGATAACCTGGCTCGAAGTTCTTTGAAATAAAATGGGTATTTTACAATTGAGTGAAATGGTATTATCACGTATGGTTTCATCCCTCTGTTACTCTTGGTGGACAGGTCTTAACAGCCATCTTGGGGACCGGTCAGTTGAGTCGGTGAAGGTGCCTCCACTCCCTCCCCTTCACAGTTGAGTGGTCGCCCCTTTTCAGTATCGATCCTAGGGACCCCTCAGAAGACATCATTATCTGCCGCCTCAGCGAACAGGTTGATTCTCCACAGGGGGCCCTGTGTGTGTGTGTGTGTGTGTGTGTGTGTGTGTGTGTGTGTGTGTGTGTGTGTGTGTGTGTGTGTGTGTGTGTGTGTGTGTGTGTGTGTATCACCAATCTTTTGCCCTAAATGTACCAATGGTTGTCCTGTTCAAGATCCCAATGACTATGTTTTTGACAGCATTCTGATTCATCATATCTAGCTAAGTACATTATCGTATTGTATGTAACTTACCTGTTTTGAGCTAAATTACATGTAATCCCGTTACAATATGCTCTTACTCCTCCACATTATTTTGTAACAATAGCATAATGTCTTGGGCATAATCTACTTTGTTGTCCATTTCATTTTGTACTAGTTCCACAACCACGCAGCCGGATAGAAACAGGCCTAAAGAAAAACTGCAAAGTCATCCTGTGAATCCATTGTGAAGTCATCTTGTGAAACAATTGTGATGTCATCCTGTGAATCCATTGTGAAGTCATCCTGTGAATCCATTGTGAAGTCATCCTGTGAATCCATTGTGAAGTCATCCTGTGAATCCATTGTGAAGTCATTCTGTGTGAATGACTCATCCATTGTGAATGACTCATCCTGTTCAATGAGGAAGTAATTTCCTCCACTGTTTGTTTTGTTCCTCTGCTGTCTCCTATCAACACAGAGCAAAGAGAAGTGATAGAGAAGATAAAGTAGCCATTAACGCTGACACGTATTCCGGGAAGGAGAGAAAAAATAACTTTAGCATTCCCTCCATGTCTTCCCCTCCCCCGTCCCCCACTATCCCCGTCTTGCCGGTACCTCAATTACCACACCGAAAAAGATCTGTCCAGGGGTTCAGAACAGGGATAGAGATAGAGATAGAGCAGGCGAGAGAGATCGAGCGAGCCTGAAAGATTCAGTCACAAGTTTGATCAGATATTCTGGACTCCCTCACTATGCTATCTTAATAGGGTTACCTCCAATGTGTAAGCCAAGGAATTATACTTTTCAGTATTCTAAATCTCCCTCAAGTCTCCCAACTGGGTCATACTTCCTAACATTAGAAAATGTTTATGTTTAAGTTCAATGTCAAGTTTAAGCATCAGCCAAATAAAATAATTAATTTAGTGTCACATGATAGAATGCTACATTGTAGCTGTCCTCATCAGGTAACATGAAACACATTAGCCCTCTGCTAACCTCACCAGGTGGCAGTGATTATTTCCCGTACCAAAATTCCTCATCAGCCTATCAAAAATCTTAACACTTTTTCTCCACAAACCAAATAGCATTTTTTTTTAAATAGGTCAACTCACCACGAGAGGGATACAATAAAATATATGAAAGTAGGAGGACGGATAAAGAGTGAAAGAGAGAGAACATTGACGTCAAACAGGAGAGAAAAGAAAGAAGGTAAAGTATTGTAGAGCGGTGTGCTAAGGAAAAGCCACTGACTATGGGGCCACATTGATCCTCAGCACACTGTGTTTGCTACCATGGGAACAGCTGAAACCCCCATCTGACAGTACTGTAGTATGACTTCTGGATCTATAGTACCTTTAACCACCATAGCCCCCTCCCTCTTCACACCCACACACACACACACACACACACACACACACACACACACACACACACACACACACACACACACACACACACACACACACACACACACACACAGGAAAACACAATTACACACCACACACACACAAATTCAAACGCAAACATACATACTAGAGGTCAACCGATTATGATTTTTCAACGCCGATACCGATACTGATTATTGGAGGACCAAAAAAAGCCGAAACTGATTAATCGGCCGATTTTTTAAATGTATTTGTAATAATGACAATTACAACAATACTGAATGAACACTTATTTTAACTTACAGTTTTTAACCATCACTTTGGCACTAATTTCAGAACCTTGTGGTCATTTTTCACAACTCTAGACACAAAACTCGAAATGGTCGTCACTCTTAACACAGGCTGCCCAATGTTCAAAACATTGCATGGTGCATTCATATCGTTTAAGAAACCTTGCACTTGCAGAATCATTGGTTCAAATAACTCATTTATCATGAGATACCATAGGAAAATTCATTTAGATCACCCACACACAAGATACCGATAGTTTCACTGTGTAGTTGTTCATACAATCATTAGATATTGAAGAACAAAATATGTGATACATGTTTCATTATGCTACTTCATGTAAATACATCACTGTAAAAGGACTAGTAGAGAGAATACAACAGACACAGTGGAATCATTGAACAAAATATGACATTTATTGATGAAATACAATAAAATCACAACAGGTTTCTTTAAATCAAAGCAACAATAATTAGCTACAAAAAAAGAAAAAACAGTTAAAGGTCAAATGCAGTGTTCCTCACCTGGCTTACTGTAAAACATCACTGCAGTGTTCCTCACCTGTCTTACTGTAAAACATCACTGCAGTGTTCCTCACCTGGCTTACTGTAAAACATCACTGCAGTGTTCCTCACCTGGCTTAGTGTAAAACATCACTGCAGTGTTCCTCACCTGGCTTACTGTAAAACATCACTGCAGTGTTCCTCACCTGGCTTACTGTAAAACATCACTGCAGTGTTCCTCACCTGGCTTACTGTAAAACATCACTGCAGTGTTCCTCACCTGGCTTACTGTAAAACATCACTGCAGTGTTCCTCACCTGGCTTACTGTAAAACATCACTGCAGTGTTCCTCACCTGGCTTAGTGTAAAACATCACTGCAGTGTTCCTCACCTGGCTTACTGTAAAACATCACTGCAGTGTTCCTTACCTGGCTTACTGTAAAACATCACTGCAGTGTTCCTCACCTGGCTTACTGTAAAACATCACTGCAGTGTTCCTCACCTGGCTTACTGTAAAACATCACTGTAGTGTTCCTTACCTGGCTTACTGTAAAACATCACTGCAGTGTTCCTCACCTGGCTTACTGTAAAACATCACTGCAGTGTTCCTCACCTGGCTTACTGTAAAACATCACTGCAGTGTTCCTTACCTGGCTTACTGTAAAACATCACTGCAGTGTTCCTCACCTGGCTTACTGTAAAACATCACTGCAGTGTTCCTCACCTGGCTTACTGTAAAACATCACTGCAGTGTTCCTCACCTGGCTTACTGTAAAACATCACTGCAGTGTTCCTCACCTGGCTTACTGTAAAACATCACTGCAGTGTTCCTCACCTGGCTTACTGTAAAACATCACTGCAGTGTTCCTCACCTGGCTTACTGTAAAACATCACTGCAGTGTTCCTCACCTGGCTTACTGTAAAACATCACTGCAGTGTTCCTCACCTGGCTTACTGTAAAACATCACTGCAGTGTTCCTCACCTGGCTTACTGTAAAACATCACTGCAGTGTTCCTCACCTGGCTTACTGTAAAACATCACTGCAGTGTTCCTCACCTGGCTTACTGTAAAACATCACTACAGTGTTCCTCACCTGTCTTACTGTAAAACATCACTGCAGTGTTCCTCACCTGGCTTACTGTAAAACATCACTGCAGTGTTCCTCACCTGGCTTACTGTAAAACATCACTGCAGTGTTCCTCACCTGGCTTACTGTAAAACATCACTGCAGTGTTCCTCACCTGGCTTACTGTAAAACATCACTGCAGTGTTCCTCACCTGGCTTACTGTAAAACATCACTGCAGTGTTCCTCACCTGGCTTACTGTAAAACATCACTGCAGTGTTCCTCACCTGGCTTACTGTAAAACATCACTGCAGTGTTCCTCACCTGGATTACTGTAAAACATCACTGCAGTGTTCCTCACCTGGCTTACTGTAAAACATCACTGCAGTGTTCCTTACCTGGCTTACTGTAAAACATCACTGCAGTGTTCCTCACCTGGCTTACTGTAAAACATCACTGCAGTGTTCCTCACCTGGCTTACTGTAAAATATCACTGCAGTGTTCCTCACCTGGCTTACTGTAAAACATCACTGCAGTGTTCCTCACCTGGCTTACTGTAAAAAACAAAACAAAAGATTGATTGCTGTACTTCTATATTTCCATAACCCTGTCTTGTGGATTTGGCCACAGGTTCTCATCCACATCACAATGGATGTTTTCATTAGCCAAACATCTTGGGAAGAATCTTCGGGCATGGAAAATCCAGGCCTGACACTGGTCTGCCATGATGTCATTACATGCGTCATTCATGGCCTGGAGAAGGGTGGCTTGTTCGTGAGGGCGCCTATCATATACCTTCCACCTCCATGTGGAGAAAAAAATCCTCAATCGGGTTAAGGAAAGGAGAGTATGGGGGTAAGCACAGGGTGGTAAATTGTGGATGGGCCTGAAACCATGCTTGCATCATTTGAGCATGGTGGAACCTGACATTATCCAACACAATGACATAGGTCATGCCATCAGCTCTACAGACCTGATTTAGCTCATCAAGGACGGTTACATTCGAACAGTGAATCATGTGGCTGCCTGCAACTCAATATATAGAGTATATAGAGTAGAGAGCTTTAGATGTTGTTCGACCAAACATTAGAACGGGCATGATGAGTAATCTAAGCAACTTTGACCATGGTATGATTGTTGATGCCACACATGGTGATTCCAGCATCTCAGAAACAGCTGCCTTCCTGGGATTTTTATGCACTACAGTCTCCAGAGTTTACAGAGAATGGTGCGATAAACAAAACACATTCAGTGAGCAGCAGTTCTGTGGGCAAAACCACCTTGTTAATGAGAGAGGTCAGAGGAGAATGTCCAGACTCATTCAAGCTAACAGAAAGGCCACAAACGCTCAAATAACAGCTGTTTATAACAGTGGTGTGCAGAAGGTCATCTCTTAACATACAACACCGTGAATAATTCAGGCTGTTGTGGAGGCAAAAGGGGGTCCTATCCAGTACTAGATAGGTGTACCTAATAAACTGTACCTAATAAAGTACAATAATGTCAAATCTGAAAACATGATCTGTAAAAGTGGTACATGGGACCATAGAAACTGTGTCTGATAAAGAATGATGATGAAATATTACATCCATAGATAATGAAGTCCAATTGGTTCATGTTCCACGGTAATTGGTGTCAATGGATCTCGTTATCCTGAAACTTTCATGATCTAAACATGGAATATTGTTCATCAGTTTCCATAAAACTATGCATTAAGAGTAACGCAACAGTTACTTATCATTTTGAGCAGTTGTATCAATTGATAGTTAGATCATTGTAATGAGACAGTCATTTCAGATGTAATGTGTGATTTGCATTTTGAAATGGTAATATTTTGATGTTAAGTTGTGTCATTTTGAACAGGTGATTTTAGTTCAATGAGCAAATGATCTTAGCTTTATGTGTATTGTATCCAAGAAATTGGGAAAAGTGTTAGAGTTTTGAAAAATTAGCATTTTGATCATTGGTTGTGAATTTTGTGTCTAATGTTTTGTGTGTAGAGTTTTGAAAAATGACATCAGGTTCCGAAATTAGTGCCAAAGTGATTGTAAAAAACTGTAATATAATACATCAATAAAATCAATTTAGCCTCAAATAAATAATGAAACATGTTCAATTTGGTTTAACCTCTCTGGGATATGTGGGACTCTAGCGTCCCACCTGGCCAAAAGCCAGAGAAAATGCAGAGCGCCAAATTCAAAGAAATTACTATAAAATCTAACTTTCATGAAATCACACATGTAAGATACCAAATTAAAGCTACACGTGTTGTCAATCCAGTCAACATGTCAGATTTCAAAAAGGCTTTTCGGCAAAAGCAAACGATGCTATTATCTGAGGATAGCACCTCCGTAAACAAAAGAGAGAAAACATATTTCAACCCTGCAGGCGCGACACAAAACGCAAAATAAAAATATAAATCATGCCTTACCTTTGACGAGCTTCTTCTGTTGGCACTCCAATATGTCCCATAAACATCACAAAGGGTCCTTTTGTTCGATTAATTCCGTCGATATATATATATTCAAAATGTCCATTTATTTGGCGCGTTTGATCCAGAAAAACACCGGTTCCAACTTGCAAAATATCTCAAAAGTTACCTGTAAACTTTGCCAAAACATTTCAAACTACTTTTGTAATACAACTTTAGGTATTTTTTCAAAGTAAATAATCAATAAAATTAAAGATGGGATGATCTGTGTTCAATGCAGGAAGAAAAACTGATGCTATCTTTCTGGTCACGCGCCACTAACAAACAGTACACTTGAAGTGACCCTTGTTTTGAACAGGGCTAATTCTTCTTTACACAAAGGAAAAACCTCAACCAATTTCTAAAGACGTGACATCCAGTGGAAGCGGTAGGAACTGCAAGAAGGTCCCTTAGATATCTGGATTCCCAATGAAACCCCTTATTAAAAAGAGTGACCTCAAAAAACAAATCTGAATGTTTTTTCCTCTGGGTTTCGCCTGCTACATAAGTTTTGTTATACTCACAGACATGATTCAAACAGTTTTAGAAACTTCAGAGTGTTTTCTATCCAAATATATGAATACTATGCATATCTTATCTTCTGGGGATGAGTAGCAGGCAGTTGAATATGGGCGTGCATTTCATCCAGACGTGAAAATACTGCCCCCTGTCACCAAGAAGTTTAAATAATGCAAAAACAAAGTGTTGGAGAAGAAAGTAAAAGTGCAATATGTGCCATGTAAGTAAGCTAAAGTTTAAGTTCCTTGCTCAGAACATGAGAACATATGAAAGCTGGTGGTTCCTTTTAACATGAGTCTTCAATATTCCCAGGTAAGAAGTTTTAGGTTGTAGTTATTATAGGAATTATCGGACTATTTCTCTCTATGCCATTTGTATTTCATTAACCTTTGGCTATTGGATGTTCTTATAGGAACTTTAGTATTGCCAGTGTAACAGTATAGCTTTCGTCCCTCTCCTCGCTCCTACCTGGGCTCGAACTAGGAACACATCTACAACAGCCACCCTTAAAGAAGCATTACCAATGCAGAGCAAGTGGAACAACCACTCCAAGTCTCAGAGCGAGTGATGCTATTAGCGCGCACCCCGCTAACTAGCGAGCCATTTCAAATCGGTTACACCAGCCTAATCTCGGGAGTTGATAGGCTTGAAGTCATAAACAGCGCAATGTTTTAAGCACAGCGAAGAGCTGCTGGAAAAACGCACGAAAGAGCTGTTTAAATGAGCTGTTTGAATGAATGAATTAATAGGTCATTAATATGGTCGAATCCAAAAACTATCATCTCGAAAACAAGACGTTTATTCTTTCACCTTTACCTTTACCGCTACCTCTATCATCACCTCCACCTCTACCTCTACCTCTACCACTACCTCCACCTCTACCACTACCTCCACCACTACCTCTACCACTACCGCCACCTCCAACTCTACCTCCACCTCCACCACTACCTCCACCGCTACCTCTACCTCTACCTCTACCACTACCTCCACCTCTACCACTACCTCCACCTCTACCACTACCTCCACCTCTAACACTACCTCCACCTCCACCTCTACCACTACCTCCACCTCTACCACTACCTCCACCTCTACCACTACCTCCACCTCTAACACTACCTCCACCTCTAACACTACCTCTCTCTGCCAAGTTTGCTTCCATTGTTCTCCAAATACAGGAGTACTCACCTGTGGCCTTTTTATCCATACCAAAGGTCCGATTGCAAAGTGAACATTTACGCAATAAGTGTTTGCACATATGAAGAGAGAAAATTATCAATTGGTAATTGGTAAAGGTAGAGAATTGTGTGTTGTGTTTTGCTAAATGTTTGTTATAGAACTGCAATCTGAGTGTAAAGCAAAACATGTGCCAGTAGTATTGCAGATTTGGTGAATGGTTCTACTAAATGAGTTACAGGTTCGGGTCATTGTGCCCCATTGGCCAGTTTTAGTGTGTAAACAATTGGGAAAAACGATATAAACATTATCCAGTGGTTTCCTGGCAAGTTCACAGGGCTAGAGAGGCCAGCAGCCCACCCTGTGTGTTGAGGTCTGAGTCCCCCACTGTTGTTGCCAGTCTAGAACCTCACACATAAGCACCCACACTCTCTTTCTCACACAGACACACACACACGCACACTCTCACACACGCATGCACACTCTCACACACACACACACACACACGCACACTCTCTCACACACACACACTCTCTCTCACACACACATACACACACATACACACACACACATAATCCCTCCTGTCTGTAGTACGTGACAGGCTGCCCATGGCTTTATAGATCAAAGCATCAAGCCTCCCACCAGACAATCAGTATCCATCCAGCCTCCCACCAGACAATCAGTGTCCATCCAGCCTCCCACCAGACTACCAGTGTCCATCAAGCCTCCCACCAGACACTCAGTGTCCATCCAGCCTCCCACCAGACTACCAGTGTCCATCCAGCCTCCCACCAGACAACCAGTGTCCATCCAGCCTCCCACCAGACAACCAGTGTCCATCCAGCCTCCCACCAGACAACCAGTGTCCATCCAGCCTCCCACCAGACAATCAGTGTCCATCCAGCCTCCCACCAGACTACCAGTGTCCATCCAGCCTCCCACCAGACAATCAGTGTCCATCCAGCCTCCCACCAGACAACCAGTGTCCATCCAGCCTCCCACCAGACAATCAGTGTCCATCCAGCCTCTCACCAGACAATCAGTGTCCATCCAGCCTCCCACCAGACAATCAGTGTCCATCCAGCCTCCCACCAGACTACCAGTGTCCATCCAGCCTCCCACCAGACTACCAGTGTCCACCCAGCCTCCCACCAGACAATTAGTGTCCATCCAGCCTCCCACCAGACAATCAGTGTCCATCCAGCCTCCCACCAGACACTCAGTGTCCATCCAACCAGACAACCAGTGTCCATCCAGCCTCTCACCAGACAATCAGTGTCCATCCAGCCTCCCACCAGACAATCAGTGTCCATCCAGCCTCCCACCAGACAATCAGTGTCCATCCAGCCTCCCACCAGACAATCAGTGTCCATCCAGCCTCCCACCAGACAATCAGTGTCCATCCAGCCTCCCACAAGACTACCAGTGTCCATCCAGCCTCCAACCAGACAACCAGTGTCCATCAAGCCTCCCACCAGACATCCAGTGTCCATCCAGCCTCCCACCAGACTACCAGTGTCCACCCAGCCTCCAACCAGACAACCAGTGTCCATCAAGCCTCCCACCAGACATCCAGTGTCCATCCAGCCTCCCACCAGACTACCAGTGTCCTCCCACCAGACTACCAGTGTTCATCCAGCCTCCGACCAGACTACCAGTGTCCACCCAGCCTCCCACCAGACAACCAGTGTCCATCCAGCCTCCCACCAGACAACCAGTGTCCATTCAGCCTCCCACCATCTCTATGACCAGTGATCACTAAACAGGCCGTCTCTATGACCAGTGACCACTAGACAGGCTGTCTCTGTGACCAGTGACCACTAGACAGGCTGTCTCTATGACCAGTGACCACTAGACAGGCTGTCTCTATGACCAGTGATCACTAAACAGGCCGTCTCTATGACCAGTGACCACTAGACAGGCTGTCTCTATGACCAGTGATCACTAAACAGGCTGTCTCTATGACCAGTGACCACTAGACAGGCTGTCTCTATGACCAGTGACCACTAGACAGGCTGTCTCTATGACCAGTGATCACTAAACAGGCCGTCTCTATGACCAGTGATCACTAGACAGGCTGTCTCTATGACCAGTGATCCCTAGACAGGCTGTCTCTATGACCAGTGACCACTAGACAGGCTGTCTCTATGACCAGTGATCACTAAACAGGCTGTCTCTATGACCAGTGATCACTAGACAGGCTGTCTCTATGACCAGTGATCACTAAACAGGCTGTCTCTATGACCAGTGATCACTAGACAGGCCGTCTCTATGACCAGACAGACTGTTGGAGGGGGACATGTCACTTCCCGCTTCAGCAGACACACACGCTGTTTCTGTAATTTTGTCAACTACACCTCAGTCGTGGTGTTGTTCATATGCAGACTTGTCCTCGGTCATCCGTCAATCCACCTCAGGCAGGATCAATGAAATGAAAGCCATCCAAAGCAGCAGATGTTAATTATTAAATACATAGGAGTTGATTTATGTGAGCGAATACTGGTGGTCTGTGGAGCAGAGCGATGCAGTGTAATTGGTGAATGCTGGGGTAAGGACAGCTTTCAGAAAGATTATATTCTACAGCAGTATGGCTTGGTTGGTTGGTTGCTTGTAGAATGTGAAGTCTTGTATTTTCATCAGTGAGTTTGTTCGTACTTGAACGCTGTTGTGAATCCTTCTAATGGTGTTGAAGGAGTGGGGGAGAAATGGGAAAAGAGAGAGAGAGAGACAGACAGACAGAAAGAAAGAGACAGAGAGACAGCGAGAGAGAGAGAGAGAGAGAGAGAGAGAGACAGAGAGAGAGAGAGGGAGACAGCGAGAGAGAGAGAGGGAGAGAGAAAGAGGAAGAAGCAGGGATTCTGCAGGCCTCATGGGAACTAATTTATTCTTAACTTCAATTGGATATATAGTACCAGTCAAAAGTTTGGAGAAAGCTACTCATTCAAGGGTATTTCTTTATTTGTACTATTTTCTACATTGTATAACAATTGTGAAGACATCAAAACAAGGAAATAACACATAAGGAGTCATGTAGTAACCAAAAAAGTGTTAACTTCTTCGATATAGGGGGCGCTCTTTTAATTTTTGGATGAAAAACGTTCCCGTTTTAAACAAGATATTTTGTCACGAAAAGATGCTCAACTATGCATATAATTGACAGCTTTGGAAAGAAAACACTCTGACGTTTCCAAAACTGCAAAGATATTGTCTGTGAGTGCCACAGAACTGATGTTACAGAAAAAACCCAGATAAAAATAAAATCAGGAAGTGCCGCATTTTTTGAAACCGCCTCATGGCAATGACTCCTTATATGGCTGTGGAGGAGCTAGGAGTCAGCTTACCTTTTCCACGTTTTCCCCAAGGTGTCTGCAGCATTGTGACGTATTGGTAGGCATATCATTGGAAGATTGAACCTAAGAGGGATTGACCCTAAGAGACTACATTTACCAGGTGGTCGCTTGGTGTCCTCCGTTGCAATTATTGCGTAATCTCCAGCTGCAGTACTTTTCCGTTTGCTACTGAGGAGAAACCCAACTGCCACGAAGGATTTATCATCGAATAGATATGTGAAAAACACCTTGAGGATGATTCTAAACAACGTTTGCCATGTTTCTGTCGATATTATGGAGTTAATTTGGAAAAAAGTTTGGCGTTGTAGTGACTGAATTTTCAGGGTTTTTTCTTAGCCAAAAGTGATGAACAAAACGGAGCGATTTCTCCTACACAAATAATCTTTTTGGAAAAAATTAACATTTGCTATCTAACTGAGAGTCTCCTCATTGAAAACATCCGAAGTTCTTCAAAGGTAAATGATTTTATTTGAATGCTTTTCTTGTTTTTGTGAAAATGTTGCCTGCTTAATGCTAGGCTTAATGCTATGCTAGGCTATCAATACTCTTACACAAATGCTTGTGTATCTTTGGTTGAAAAGCATATTTTGAACATCTGAGATGACAGTGTTGTTAACAAAAGGCTACGCTTGTGTTTCAATATATTTATTTCATTTCATTTGCGATTTTCATGAATAGAAAAAGTTGCATTATGCTAATGCGTTATAGTTGAAGTATTTTTCTGTCGATTTCTCAGCCAAGCAGGATGAACAAACGTGACGTTTTTCGCCTACAAAAATATTATTTTTGGAAAAAAGGAACATTTGCTATCTAACTGGGAGTCTCCTGAGTGAAAGCATCTGAAGTTCTTCAAAGGTAAATTATTTAATTTGGTTGCTTTTCTTATTTTTGTGAAAATGTTGCCTGCTGCCAGCACAGCCTAGCATAGCATTATGCCATGCTAAACTTACACAAATGCTTGTCTAGCGTTGGCTGTAACGCATATTTTGAAAATCTGAGATGACAGTGTTATTAACAAAAGGCTAAGCTTGTGTTTGAATATATTTATTTCATTTCATTTGCGATTTTCATGAATAGGAAACGTTGCATTATGGTAATGTGCTTGAGGCTATGATTATGCTCCCGGATACGGGATTGCTCGTCGCTAGAGGTTAAACAAATCAAAATATATATATATTTTTTAGATTCTTCAAAGTAGCCACCTTTTACGTTGATGACAGCTTTGCATTCTCTTGGCATTCTCTCAACCATCTTTATGAGGAAAAGCTTTCCCAACAGTCTTGAAGGAGTTCCCAGATATGCTGAGCACTTGTTGGTTGCTTTTCCTTCACTCTGCGGTCCAATTCATCCCAATCCATCTCAATTGGGTTGAGGTCGGGTGATTGTGGAGGCCAGGTTATTTAATGCAGCACTCCATCTCCTTGGTCAAATAGTTCTTACACAGCCTGGAGGTGTGTTTTGGGTCATAGTCCCACTAAGTGCAAACCAGATGGGGTGGCGTATCACTGCAGAATGCTGTGGTAGCCATGCTGGTTAAGTATACCTTAAATTCTAAATAAATCACTGACAGAGTCACCAGCAAAGCACCCCCACGCCATCACACCTCCTCCTCCATGTTTCACAGTGGGAACCACACTGCAGAGATCATCTGTTCACCTACTCTGCATCTCACAAAGACACAACGGTTGGAACCACAAATCTCAAATTTGGACATCATCAGACGAAAGGACGGATTTCTACCGGTCTAATGTCCATTGCTCGTGTTTCTTGGCCCAAGCAATTCTCTTCTTATTATTGGTGTACTTTAGTAGTGTTTTTCTGCAGTAATTCGACCATGAAGGCCTGATTCACTCAGTCTCCTCTGAACAGTTGATGTTGAGATATGTCTGTTACTTGAACTCTTGAAGAATTTATTTGAGCTGTATTCTGAGGTGCAGTTAACTCTAATGAACATATCCTCTGCAGCAGAGGTAACTCTGGGTCCTCATGAGAGCCAGTTTCATCATAGCGCTTGATGGCTTTTGTGACTGCATTTGAAAATACTTTCTTAACTTCTTCGGGGTAGGGGGCTGTATTCTGAGGTTTGGATGACTGAGGTGCTCAAAGTAAACTGCCAGCTACTCAGGCCTAGAAGCTAGGATATGCATATAATTGGTAGTATTTGATAGAAAACACTCTGTAGTTTCTAAAACTGTTTGAATGATGTCTGTGAGTATAACAAAACGTATTTGGCAGGCTAAACCCCGAGGACAAAGCATCAAGGAATTTATTTTTGGTCATTCTCTTTTCAAGGGGTTTTCTATGGGGATCCTAGTTCCTATCACTTCCACTGGATGTCAACAGTCTTTAGAATTTGGTTGATGTTTTTCCTTTGAGAAATTAAGAAGTAGGGCTGTTCAGAACGAGGGTCGAGTCTAGTGTACTGTTGTGGTTGGGGCGCGTGACCTGGAAGCTCGCTCCACTTTTCGATCCACTTTTCGTCCTGTATTGAACGCAGTTTATCCCGTCTAAATTTGATCGATTATTTACATAAAAAAAATACCTAAAGTTGTATTAGGAAAGTTGTTTGAAATGTTTGGACAAAGATTACAGGTAACTTATTAGGTATTTTGTAGTCATGTTGCGTGAGTTGAAACCGGTGTTTATCTGGATCAAATGTGCCAAATAAATTTACATTTTGGAGATATAATGATGAAATTAATCTAACAAAAGGACCATTTGTGATGTTTATGGGACATATTGGAGTGCCAACAGAAGAAGCTCTTCAAAGGTAAGGCATGAATTATTTCTGAGTTTTGTGTCGCGCCTGGCGGGATGAAATATGATTGTCTGTGTTTGCTTCATGGGGTGCTGTCCTCAGATAATCACATGGTTTGCTTTTGCCGTAAAACCTTTTTGAAATCTGACACCGTGGCTGGATTAACAAGGAGTCCAGCTTTAATTTGACATATTGCATGTGTATTTTCAAGAATGTTAAATATTTACAATTCTGTAGTTTGAATTTCGCGCACTGCAATTTCACTGGAAGTTGGCCAGGTGGGACGCTACCGTCCCACGTACCCTAGAGAGGTTTAAAATGTCCTAAAGTAATGATGGACTGTCGTTTCTCTTTGTTTATTTGCGCTGTTCTTTGTCTTTTACCAAATAGGGCTATCTTCTGTATACAACACAACTGATTGGCTCAAATGCATTAAGAAGGAAAGAAATTCCACAAATGAACGTTTAACAAGGCACACCTGTTAATTGAAATACATTCCAGGTAACTACCTCATGAAGCTGGTTGAGAGAATGTCAAGAGTGGGCAAAGCTGTCATCGTGGCAAAGGGTGGCTACTTCGAAGAATCTCAAATATAAACATACACTTTTTTGTTTACTACATGATTCCATATGTGTTATTTCATAGGTGTGATGTGTTCACTATTCTACAATGTAGAAAAACGTTCAAATTAAGGAAAACCCTGGAATGAGTAGGTGTGTCCAAACTTTTGACTGCTACTGCCCATGCATTCAATTAAATATAGCTAGTCTGTTGAAGGAGCACACAACATGCAGAGGACCAAATATAACCTATACAAAGACTTGTTCTCCTTTATCCTTTCCCCTCATCTACTGATTCAAATCTCATTAACTTTGCTATCCATTTCCACTCCCCTTCAAAACATACATTTCCATTAAGTTGACGATTGACTGACTTTCATTGTTTTTGACACAGGTTCCATTTGTGACTCAATTTCACATTCACTCACAGCTCCCCTGTTCCTGTGATCAATGTGACACTGGTGCTTTTGCTCAAACAGCTGAAGTAAATCAAAGCGACACTCTCGCTCTTTGCAACAGAGAAGAGGTTCATTAAAACTGATGGGTGATATAATGTTCTAGCGTTTTTACACCATGGCATTGGGATAAATTCCATTACCATTTTTAATTTTGAAGCGTAAGCGGCCACTACTTGCTGATGCAGTGAAATATTAACAGCCACTAATTTGGACAATGTGTCAAGAGGCAGGACTCTGGTAGGTAAATGTAAGAGACTTAGGCAGGACATCACTGATCTCTCTCCCTCATCTGCTCTGGAGAATATTATGAAAGCACACAAAGCCACATTAGCCTTAATGTCATCACCATGTTGTAGCGATTGTGTCATTAGCCTATTGTGAGATTCTAAGCCATGCTGGTGCCTCGATGACTATATAATGCATCTTATGTCCCACTATCTCCTATGGAATGCTTATATAAACATCTGGCTTAATTGTGGATCATATGAATACAAATTGAGAGCAAACAGCTGAAATGAATGATTTAGCTCATCTGGGACAGGAAGGGGATTACATTCGGCGTAACAACTAAATCAAAAGGATACCGCTTCTGAGCTCAAATGCTTATTGGGGGACTTCCTTGGGAATAGGATGTTGAGGGAAGCAATATTACTGAGAGAAATATCTGAAATTCTGAAAGTGGTTTTATTTGGGGCCAGACTATATGTGCTGATGTAATGAGTGTGCTTCCCAATAATGACACAGGGAAGAAATTGAATTGTGGAATCAAATCAGGCTTCGATGCCCCTTGGGTCAGTCAGAAATGGCAATATCAATGTTCATTACGTCTCATTGTTACAAATATCTTCCAATAAAATAATCATTTGAAATATGATTAAGTCCAAATGATCTAATATCAAATCAAATCCTCATATTTCTAAGTTTTATAGAAAGGTCATGAGTACGGAAATAACATATATTCCAAACCACCATTTGCCGTTTCTTCTTTCTACAAATGATTTGGAACGGGCCTTACAGTCTTACAGTCTTTAGCATCCGTGACGAAAACCTTTTGCAATCATAAAATATCAATCAGACTCCTTTGTGTCTAACCAAGGTTAATTTCATCTGTTGTTACCCACCCTGTTGTCCAGATCATACTGCGAACAAACTAATGAGATCATGTGGAAGTCATTGTAAGTGGTGATTGTGATTATATTGAGATATCCGGACCATATGTCTCTCTCCACAGCAGCAGTGTATACATCAGAGGAGAGGAGGGAAGTTGAGGAGGAAATGGTGGACTGTGTGGACTGTGTATAAACCTATGAATGGCACCCTATTACCTAAAAGCAATACTTTTGATCAGGGCCCATAGGGTGTGAGATGGGTATGGCTTCTTGACAATGATCAAGAGCAGCTGCTCATCGATTTGACAGCTCCAACACAGTTATGCCTCTGAGTCCGCCAAAACATCAGCGATGAAGGGTGTCGGCTATCACTGGTTAACGCTTGATCTGATTGAAAATCTAAGCCTAAATGATTCTCATTCTTTGAAAATGTGTGAAGCCACACCCGTCCCACTTGCGTTGTCAGTTCAGAATGAGAAAGTATAGGCTTTATAGAAATAATGAGGGTTTCAGCCTAATGGAGGTGTGTAGATTACATCTCACATTCCAGTGATCCAACTTGTAAACAAGGCTGCATGGGATTTCTCTTAATAAACTCCGTGCAGCCAATGGCAATGTCCTCTCTAGGTATAATGGCGAGAGCCACTAGTGGATTTGACAGCTCTAACACAGTTCCACCTCCGACACCGCCAAAACAACCATATGGATGTCGGATAAAGTATTAAGTATTTTATTAGGATCCCCATTAGCTGCTAAAGTAGCAGCTACTCTTCCTGAGGTCCACACAAAACATAAATTATGCATGAATATTTATAAAACTCTGTTGGATTCGTTTACTTGCATTCATGAACCCTAATTCAACTCACCCTCACTCATTGTTCCAGGATCAATTCCACAATATTTAAGATTTTTATGAAAAGCTACGTACAGTAAGAGAATGTGCATTGTGGTTCTACTTCCCTCATGTCTGGATATCTGCTTACCCACAGAATGTGTTCACCAAAGCACATACGGTAATGATCACAGATATTAACTGGATATTAACCCATTACGACCCGCCTGACGATGATGATGACCTCACGAAATGTCTACTTCAGTCCAATTAGCCGGCTTAATCCGGCCAACCAGTCACCGGGCTAATCAAACACTGGCCAGGCGCATGGGGACAAAACACCTGCCTCCTTCCTATTGGTCTTAGAGCAGCAGTGCAAGCAGGGAAACATCGACACAACCCCGGCTTTCTGACGGAATGACCAGTGTGACAGTCAATTCCGAGAGGCTAGATCCTGAGTCACTGCCGGTCCAGATTACCGGCTGCCTGCACCTCCTGTACATTCAAACATATGAGAGCAAGTTGAGTTGTGCCCATCAACAATTTAGGGCAAGCAAAGGCCCTAACACAGTCCACACACATACCCAGCTTAGTTCCATTTTCAATCTTTCCCTGTCTGAGTCAGTAATACCAACACGGTTCAAGTAGACCACCATAGTCACGGTGCCCAAGAACACTAAGGTAACCTGCCTAAATTACTACCGACCATTAGCACTCATTGTCTGTAGCCATGAAGTGCTTTGAAAGGCTGGTAATGGCTCACATCAACACCATTATCCCAGAAACCCTAGACCCACTCCAATTTGCATACTGCCCCAACAGATCCACAGATGATGCAATCTCTATTGCACTCCACACTGCCCTTTCACACCTGGACAAAAAGGAATACCTATGTGAGAATGCTATTCATTGACTACAGCTCAGCATTCAACACCATAGTGCCCTCAAAGCTCATCACTAAGCTAAGGACCCTAAACACCTCCCTCTGCAACTGGATCCTGGAATTCCTAACAGGCCGCCCCCAGGTGGTAAGGGTAGGTAACAACACATCAGCCACGCTGATCCTTAACACGGGGGCCCCTCAGGGGTGTGTGCTCAGTCCCCTCTTGTACCCCTTGTACACTCATGACTGCACGGCCCCAACACCATCATTAAGTTTGCAGATGACACAACAGTGGTAGCCTTATCATCCAACAACGACGAGACAGCATATAGGAAGGTGATCAGAGACCTGGCCGTGTGGTGCCAGGACAAAAACCTCTCCCTCAACATGATCAAGACAAAGGAGATGATTGTGGACTACAGGAAAAGGAAGACCGAGCACGCCCCCATTCTCATCTTCGGGGCTGTAGTGGAGCAGGTTGAGAGATTCAAGTTCCTTGTCCACACGACCAACAAACTAACATGGTCTAAGCACATCAAGACAGTAGTGAAGAGGGCACAACAAAACCGCTTCCCCCTCAGGAGACTGAAAAGATTCGGCATGGGTCCTCAGATCCTCAAAAGGTTCTACAGCTGCAAAAGACTCCAGCCACCCTAGTCATAGACTGTTCTTTCTGCTACCACGTGGCAAGTGGTACCGGAGCACCAAGTCTAGGTCCCAGAGGCTTCTAAACAGCTTCTACCTTCTAAGACTCCTGAACATCTAATCAAATGGCTACCCAGACTACTTGTATGCCACCCCCCTTTACTCTGTTATCTATTCATAAGTCACTTTAATAACTCTACCCACATGTATATTTTACCTCGATAACCTTGACTAACCGGTGCCTCCGTACATTGATTCCCCTTTGTATATAGCCTCGCTATTGTTATTTTACTGCTGCTCTTTAATTATTTGTAACTTTATTTCTTTTTTTGGGGCATTTTTCTTAAAACTGCATTGTTGGTTGAGGGCTTGTGAGTAAGGATTTCACTGTAAGGTCTACACCTTTTCTATTCGGCGGTTGTGGCAAATAACATTTGATTTGATTTAATTAAGAGGGTCAATTGGTTGTGTAACTTCATTAAATAACCCTGTCGCTGCACTGAAAAATGTGTTATGGTTTAGTCGCCTCGCATCACATTTTGTCTGAGACAATGGCTGAACTCTATTGTCAGGATAAAAGAAGCTCGGAATGTACCCAGTTCTGCAATATGTGATCCCATCCAATCAGCAGTTGGCCCAATCCGAAATGAGTAATGCATAATGAACTAGTTTGACACTAGTGGTCCTAAAGTTAAATCTTATTCCCACAATATAAAATTCAAATGTATCCCATTGTAGACCAACATGAAGGTTTTAGGAATCACAATATTTCTTTAATCCAAACAGTAGCCCGGAAATACCAACGATAAGGACCTTCTATATTTTTCTCTTTGTTCCACAGGCTGATTTCATCCTCCTTTGACTAAACTCACAACGTATTTACTCTTTTGATACTGCGTTGTCTCTTCAGTACACAAAGAAGACAAACAGAGCGCAGATTTCATGGGGTTGTAGTTTTGTTCAAGGTAAATAAGAAACAAACAGACACCACTGAAAACCAATATTAGAAATGTGTGTTTGTGTGTTTGATAGTTTTGTATGGTAATAGAACTCCAGCGGAATGTAGAAATAGCTTCACAGACATGAATAGATACTACTTCCAAGATGAGTATTATTACATTATTATTAAAGTACTGTATATCTTAGCAGAAGAAATGTCTGAACAACTATAGCATTGCTTTTCATTAATATTGGTTGGTACTCGAAGTATTGGTATTCTGCAGTGTATTTTGTATGGTGGCACTGGCAAGAATAATCTTTGCTTCTACTTGTTGTATAGGTTGTATGGTACTGTACATCACACCAGGGTTTGTTAGTTCACTCAATGTGGTATCATTTTTTATATGAAAATACTTAATTTCCCAGCAGTAATTTATTCACAGGAAACTGTGCGGCAAGTTATTTAATTAGCAGCTGGAAGGTACTGAGACTGAGAAGCACAGGCCAATGATCTTGGTTTTTCAACTGGTAGTAATTAACGGTAGTACTATTTAAATAGCTCGTAGGGATTTCCCGTGTATGCAAGCGCATGGGGCTTTGGAATACGTTGAATATTCATGAGACATGCTAGTGGGTAGAGGGTGTTTGTAGACCTACTAAGTTTCTTCATCCTTCCATCCCTACTGATGCAGACACCCCCTAAAGGGCGTGTGAACAAGTGCTCTCCAAAGTCTTTCCAAAACCTTTGCCTAATGTTTAACAAGGTTACAGCAAATCTGCACAAATTGAAATTCAGAAAAGAGAACATTTGTAGTTGAGAATCACCCAGAGTTTCAATCTGAGGAAGGCTATGACCGATAGTTTTTTTTAAATGCTTGCTACCCTGACACTCTATCTTGGACAGTGTACTACTATGTAGTTCCAACATTCTGGTGTTCTACCCCCAAAAATGATTTGTACATTTTATTTAGAGAGTCCAGATGGTCATACTATCAACAAACGTTCTGTTGATAAGCAATTGCTTGCTAGGCTACGGTTAGGGTTAGGTTTGGAATTATGGCAAGGTTAGAGTTAGTTGATAGTTAGTTGAAATGTTACTGTAAATAGTGTATAGAGCACATACTGTGCATGTGGACAATCCAAATAACGTGTTACCGATCATTCATAAAGTGTTACCGATCATTCATGCATGTATTCTCCAGTATCAATTCTAAGCACAAGATCAGGGAGCATATGGCATGCATTCACTAAGCATTGCAGTATAGTTTGACATGTGTTTAGGTATGCCTGTTGCATGTCTCTGGGGATAGCTCCAAATGGAGATGCCATTCCCCAGGGTTCTGTGTTGCTCAGCTCTGTTCTGCAGAGCATTAGGAGTGAGATACTAGAAGACAATCCCACTTGATTAGAATGGAAGTGCTTCATTTAGCATTTTATATGGATCTATCAAAAAAAGCACGTCCCTTTTACCCCTCCTGCAGAGTTTCTAACACTTTTGAAAACTACAACTCAGTGGCGGTAGGGTTATGTTATGGGCAGTCATAAGCTATGGACAATGAACACAGATGCATTTTATCAATGGCAATTTCAATGCACAGAAATACCGTGACGAGATCTCGAGGCCAATTGTCGTGCCATTCATCTGCCACCATCACCTCATGTTTCAGCATGATATTGCACGGCCTCATGTTGCAAGGATCTGTACACAATTTCTGGGAGGTGAAAATGGTCCAGTTCTTCCATGGCCTGTATACTCACCAGATATGTCACCCATTGAGCATGTTTGGGATGCTCTGGGAGAACGTGTTCGACAGCATGTTCCATTTCCCGCCTATATCCAGCAACTTCGTACAGCCATTGAAGAAGAGTTGGACAACATTCCGCAGGCCATAATGAACAGCCTGATCAACTCTAAGCGATGGAGATGTGTTGCGCTGCATGAGGCAAATGGAGGTCACACCAGATATTGACTGGTTTTCTGATCCATCCTGTGACCAACAGATGCATATCTGTATTCCCAGTCATGTGAAATCCATAGATTAGGGCCTATCTAATGTAATATTAATTGACTGATTTCCTTATATTAACTGTAACTCAGTAAAATCCCAAAATGGTTGCATGTTACATGTATACTTTTGTTCAGTGTATTTGTCTTTTTGACATGGTTGTCAGATTTACATTCTGTCTTGACAGTTGAAGTCATGCATTCTGCTTCTTTCTTTAGTTGAAGACAAAGGCCTTCAGGTGAATGTCACCTGACCCCACCGTCTGAATACCATCAGGTGCTTGATGATGAAATCAATCAAGTGTCTTATTACTTTACACTAACGTTTGCGTCAGAGAGACCCATCTCTCACAGCCCAGGCGTCAGGGAGACCTATCTCTCGCAGCCAAGGCGGCAGAGAGACCCATTTCTCTAAGCCCAGGCGTCCAGGGAGACCCATCTCTCGCAGCCCAGGCATCAGAGAGACCCATTTCTCTAAGCCCAGGCGTCAGGGAGACTCATTTCTCTAAGCCCAGGCGTCAGGGAGACTCATTTCTCTAAGCCCAGGCATCAGAGAGACCCATTTCTCTAAGCCCAGGCATCAGGGAGACTCATTTCTCTAAGCCCAGGCGTCAGAGAGACCCATTTCTCTAAGCCCAGGCGTCTGTGAGACTCATTTCTCTAAGCCCAGGCGTCAGGGAGACTCATTTCTCTAAGCCCAGGCGTCAGAGAGACCCATCTCTCAAAGCCCAGGTAAAGTTTCTATCAAGGGCCGTTAGATCCGAGCCATACTGTTGCTTCCACCCTGTGCTTCCAGCCGTGGTGTGGTCCCTGCCGTATTTGTGAACGAAGCCTATGTCGCACATCAATTGAGGGCATTAGAGGCAAGGGAGAACTGAGGGGAAAAAAACGGGTAGGCAGATGCTCAGTGCATTACATAGTCTGAAAGGCACACCACTGTATAACTGTGCACCTAATCAAATCTGCCCACGGGTTTAGAACATAAACCCCCACTGTGGAGTTCACCATGAGTTTATTTCCACCCTGTAAGAGAGAGAGAGAGAGAGAGAGAGAGAGAGAGAGAGAGAGAGAGAGAGAGAGAGAGAGAGAGAGAGAGAGAGAGAGAGAGAGAGAGAGAGAGAGAGAGAGAGAGAGAGAGAGAGAGAGAGAGAGAGAAGGGGAGAGAGAGAGAGAAATGAAGATAGAGAAGGGTGAAATGGAAGAAAATGAGAGGTTAAGGGGAGGTGAAAGTCAAACAGAATAAGAGGGGAAAGTTAATGCAGTTGAAGGCGCCGCGGGCGGCTGACGTGTATCTTGTCACAGTCACTCAAAGGTAACTTCCTGTATCTTTAGCACAACAATGGGAAATGGATACGAGGGGCTTGAGGAGAGAACGTCGGCTGATACTCTGACGATTCCAGCAGCGTCTTCTGTTTCAGTGATCTGAGCCAATGTCCCTGAATGTCCTGTATAAGTGGGACCACATGAGTAATGGGGCATGAAATCTCCTGATGTGACAATAAAAGAGCACGACAAGCGACTCCAACTTTCAAGAGGGCACGCTCTAGTTCTTTTACTCTGTAATTAGTCTGAATCACAAATGGCTGTGAAGTCTGCCCATTGATTTAGGGAGGTCATTGGTAATTTTCCGTCTTCCAGCGTCAATTTGCGCAGATCGAATAGGATCTGTTTATTCTCAGAATTAAAGTTCATATTGAAAAGCAGTGTAGCACAGCTGGGTCTGATACGGAGTGTTTTACTGTATATGATTTGATGAAATGGGATTGGCATAATCAAAGGGACAGAGAAGACCTGCTTGGTAACAGTATGTAAAGTGTGTACGGTTCAATTAACTCCTTGCTGATACATAAATTCTTCAGATGAATAATAGATGGTATCCCAGGAGACCTCTGGGCCGTCTGCTGCGTGGGCCTTGTTTTTCCATCCTCTCTGCATCTCTCTAAGGGTTGGTGATAGGCTCGGCCTTTGAAATCACGCTGTATGGGTTATTCACACAGAATAAGAGGATAAAAGAATATCATCTATAATCCATGTTTATTCTCATGAACAATCGTATGGAGCCAGTATAATCTGAATCATTTCAATTTTTAGGCATGCCAAAGAAACATTTACAGACAATAAGATTGTGGTTTTTGAAAAACACGATGTAGGCCAAATGTGGGGAATAAAACACACATGGAAATGTCTTTTCTTCACTATACATCCAACACCCCCTTGGCCCTGGAGCAAGTCTCTCTCAACAGAATGTGTGCTGAATAACCATATTTTTTAAAAATCAAGGCAATTACCTCTACACCATCTGTGGCTTCTAACTTGAATTCAATAGTATAAAAATAAAATAGATTACATGCTGCAATTGGGGTTGAAATGCACTAACAACGATTAAAAAGTGCTGCACTTGACTTCAATATCATCTTCCTAGTCTCCCTACAACCATAACCAGGACAAGCATAATGCCTGTGTGCTTGATGGCATAGGTTTCAAATAAACGCAGCAAGCCCACCCTTTTACGATTAATCCATGTTAATTGTCAAAAATCGGTATAGCCCACCCAGTAAGCGGTTTATTAAAACATAAAAACACAAAGTGGAGTGATGGGTGGGTGTGTCCGTTCCACCCGCTGTGGGTAATGTCCACACAGCGTGAGCTCTGAGTGCGTTCCGTCTGTCAGGATATGATGGCCACACATGTTCCCCCGCCCTCCCCCTTGGAGAAGACAGAAACCCAACCGCACAGGGAAAACGATCGGGAGAGAGATGCTGTCTAATTAATTATAGTGTGAAGCCTCCTGTACGCTTTAAACAAAGACCCTCTCCCTTTACTCTCTCTCATGCTCTCCTCTCTCCCTCCCTCTCCCTCGCTCTGTCTCTCTGTCTCTCTCTCTGTCTCTCTCTCTCTCTCTCTCTCTCCCTCTCTCTCTCTCTCTCTCTCTCAGTGGGTTGTACATGTTTTGGCATTATGTGTTAATGTAATCATGCCGTGTTTGTTAAAAGGCAGTGATGCGGAACCATTCAAGCTAGTGAAACTTGGGGTTGTTGGTTGTAATGTGACACCCAAACCCGTTATGATAATGCCCTGCCCTAAGTCTCATGGGATGGAATGTAAATGGCGGATCGGCAGCGTTTGTCCTTGACTGATGGTCCATAGGGATGGAGGGTGGGCGGGTGTGACACATTGGGCATCTTGTTCCTAAGGGAGCAAAGCCTCTGCTGAAAGACATTATTGATGTTGTTGCTCCAATCACTTGACAGCACAGATAGTGACCTCATCCATAGAGGAGAACCGGTCCGAAAGTAACACTGGTGGAAGTAACGTGGTCATGGTGAGGTGAGCTTTGTATGTGTTTCTGTGTGTGACGAGGTGATCTAGAGTTTTGTATGTGTTTCTGCGTGTGACGAGGTGATCTAGAGTTTTGTATGTGTTTCTGCGTGTGACGAGGTGATCTAGAGTTTTTGTATGTGTTTCTGTGTGTGAGGAGGTGATCTAGAGTTTTGTATGTGTTTCTGTGTGTGAGGAGGTGATCTAGAGTTTTTGTATGTGTTTCTGTGTGGAGGTGATCTAGAGTTTTGTATGTGTTTCTGTGTGTGAGGAGGTGATCTAGAATTTTGTTGTAGCCTCTGTAACTTTCTCACTCATCATTCATGATTCATTCATGGTTTTTCTTAATCATGGCATTATCAGGAATAATCTAGAAGTATTCAGAGACATCATATCTACTCATTTAAAAATACAATTTGTCATCATTAACCATTCAGTTAATATTTTTAACCAAAAACACAGCAAATGCAGTTTGTTGTCCCAAGCTGTATGTAGTCATTGTGTGCTCGGAATATGGGACCAAATATCAAACTTTTGACAACTTTAATACACTTTATTGAGCTGATTAATCTAGAGGTTCACATACTTTTTCTAACAAATACATTTAATGTTGGATCAATAACCCAATTTGTTTACTCAGGTTAACTTTACCTTTTATTAGGACTTTGATGAAGATCTGATTACATTTTTGGTCAAATTAATGCCGAAAATCCGAAAACCCAAAAGAGTTCACAAACTTTCAGCAATTTATCTAGGTACAATGTAACAACAAGAACCTTCGCTAAACATAAAGTAGTATTAACAATGTCTGTATTACTGTCCTCATTAGTTACAATTGTTTATCTATGTTTTAGGAAGAGGACCACCTCCCAATGGACTGTCTGTCATCCATTACGGAGATGGTTGTGGGAATCATTAGTGCTTATTCCCAAGTGTTATGAAGAATCAAAAGAGGAATTTTAACCAATCACGGTATTGAGTTTGGACTTCCTTGAGTACGAAGTTGTACTGGAGCCTCCGGAGGAGATAGAATGGTAGGTAAACACAATATTGTTTAGGTTGCCAGATAAAAGGCTATTACCTTGGAACCAACAGCATGTCATTGAATTTGTTGTATTCCAATCTTACAGCACTGAAGACCTAGAGACCTCACCAAACACAAGCAGAACCATGCCCACCCAACCAATCAATGACAGCTGACAAAATGTAAAGCTGGTCATACATTACACAATTTTTTAAACTGCGATTTTGCAAGGATTTAGGATGCACAATAAAATCAGTGATTGCAGGTAAATCGTATAGTTGTAGGCTCCGACCAATACATCGTAGGTCACATAATGTGAGCGGGTGAAAGACGTGATTATGGCTCTTGTGCTCACCCGATCTGCATCTTACATCCAGACAATTGTTCTGACATGCAAGACATGTTCGGTCGTATCTTGTTTTCCATCGTATTACCTTCGGCCTCAACATCAGGTAGTCGGTAGTTTCTTGCTGTACAGGACTGCACATGCCTCAATATCCTGCAATATCCTCGCTCAGGGCAAATCCGCAGTGCTGTGTGGAGACAGTGGAACCGCCTCTTGAACTGCCGAAATCCTCTTTCAATTTTGTTTTTTTGTTAGAATGTGGACCACATGTTATCTCTTCTAGAAGGAAGAAAATATATATATGTTCTGTTCAACATTTGGACGCTAAAAGTAACGTTAGCTAGCTATCATTCAGCCGCAGTCTAGGCTGACAACCACTGGCCAGTGTTCCCGGCCCAGAGAGAGAAGCACTGCATTGTGGGTTTATAGTCGACTTCAGCACCAACAGATTTCCACAGCAATTTTCACGTTTCTTCTTATCTTATAACGACAAAAAGAAAATATATTGTTATCACATACAGTATAAACACAATTTAACATTGAAAATAAGAATTAATATTTAGAGTGTAGTATTACTTTAAACCGTCAACATTGTCTGCTTTCTGTTTTTTTATGATGGCTGTGGTGTTGTGCCTTTTCTCCTGTATGGTCAGATTCGGCCATTATAGGAGGACTGTGTGGTATCGCAGTATGACATCTCCACTGAATGACTTCACCGCTGAATGACTTCATTTTTTAAAACTTCCCGTAGTCCTTTGTCTCAACTGGAATGACTCAGCAAGTCTGAGGGAGCACTGTGCTCTCTGCCTCAGCCTCATCAGCAGCCTCCAAAGGGGATGCCATTCAAATGAATATATTCCCACTGTCACTGGGCACCTTCAATTCCAGGTGGAACCTTTCCCGTTCCATGCTACAGAGAAAACTTGTTCCATCTTCTCGTTGAAAGGACAACGATAGGTGGGATAGAAGGTATTCATCTAATGTTGACTGCTTAATAGGGTTGAAAACTCACAAAGAAATGTCTTCATGAAAAGGTCATTGTAAATCAGTGAAGACTTGAAAGACGGATTGATGTAGGTTGACTTAGAAACAGCAGGGTTATCTGCATGGGGCAGACATGGTTGTAGATGTTTCTTCTTCTTTTTACTCCAAATCCAACTGACAATACACTAACAATAAAAACAGGATGTCAACACAAATATATTTTCAACATATTAAATTGTCAATAACAACAACAGTTTCACACAAGTACTGTACCTCAAAGAAAATCTACAGAAAAAGGTCAGGGGTTACAATTGTATAAAGCTTTTATAGTGTTGCAGGTCTTTCTTCTCTAGTTTTAACAGTAATTTTCTGCAGTTCTACACATTTTTACATGACTTATGCCATGTTAATGATATCTGAGTGAGATATTTTTGTCTGGACTGTACTATCATGACTGTCCTGTGAGGATCCAAATAGGTCAGATCAGCTTTGCAATAAATAACTTCAACCATCTCACCCGCAGACGGTGGGAGAAGGAAACTGGTGGGGGTTGACAGCTCACACCCTGTTGTAAATCAAGGAGAGAACATTCAGCATCTCCCTCTCAAAATTCACCCAAGGAATGTGCCTGTGTTTCAACACACTTTTCCAGACGAAACTCTAACACGTTCTAAAGTGAATACTGGAACAATATTTCTAACATAGAACATGGGGAATGGTCAGTGGCGACCTAAAAGAATACTTTTGTCGGTTTGGTTGTTATTTTGTGATGTCATTAAACATGTTATAAAGGAAATACTGTAACTTGGAAAGTATATATACTACTGTGTTGTGCATGAAATATGGAAAATGATGAAAGTGTTTTTGTTAAGAGAGGGATGTGATTTTAGAAACTATAAGAGGAAATTGTTTCTATATCTTTGTACGAGTAAGTAGTCACCTTCCCCTTGAGTGAGGTCGGAGAGCGTGTCAGCCTGATGTAACCGCCCTTTTGAGCAAACTGTAGAAAGTTATGGGTTAAGAATAAACATATTAGACCAGAGAGATGTTGAGCTGCAGCTAAAGTGGTTTGAACTCTGAAATCTCAACATGAGGTAGAGAAGATAAAGTTACCTCCCGGACAATCACTGGTACGGCTGATTAGCTGTCCTTAGCAAAGTATCTAGAAATGCAAATTTCTACTAATTCTACTCTCTTCAAACCATCGTGTTCTACTACTCTCATCACCCCACAGGGAATCATGGATACGGCTGGCTAGCCTATCTTCAAAGAAGCATCTTCCAGAGCGAATGGAAGTAGAATAAACTCTGTAGTTCTGTTCAGGACTACATGACAAGTCACTGGATACTGGACGGATACAGAGGAGAACAACAGTAGAAGATGGGTGGGGACCCCTTTTGGACAATCAGAGCCTTACAAGCGTGTCCCGCGAAAAGGCCCAACACCCTTTCCAAGAAGGCCTGGTTCTGACAGAAATACACAATGAACCAAGACATTTCACGTAAAAACATTCATTGTTTCTTACTTAAAGAGGGCGGTGGTTCATATGCAAAGTATATGATTACTGTGAGAGTAGTTTCTAAATGTACTAAGTACTATGTCTCTGTCCCGCCATCATAGCCGTACTCTTCCATGACACCATCACCCCCACTCCCCATTGACACAAGCTTATGGAACCTGTTACAGTACAGTTAAATTCAAAGAGTTTGTGCAAGTCCGAGGTCGTTAACAGAGTGGTTCTTTGACAATGGAACAAATTTGGGGGCTTTTAGCTTTAAAATGTTTGTTTTTTTGGAAAAAAATGGATTTTTGCAAATGCATCGTCTAGGAGGAATTGGTCTGTAAGGCCGATGCTTAACCATCAGATTTATATGGCGATAAGAGGCGGGCAAGCATGGCACTTAGTGACATAATGGAAGATAACATTTTCCCTCCATTTTTAAGCCATTTGAAATATTAGGCTCTAATGGCACTTTCAAATGTTTTTTTTTCTTCACACTTCAAATATGAGTCTTATCAATGGAATAAACATAACTGCGATTGGTTTGAAATGCACTTTACATTAAGTGTGCTTTCTTTATATGGGATGCCATCTCATGCCTATCATTTTACAAGTCTGGTATGATGCAAAACTCAAATGGAACTCTTATGTCTCTTAATGGGCAGTGAGTGCTTTACGATGATATCCTAGTGGAGTGCACTAAGTACCTATCAGTTTAAAGCTTGGCACACACAATTGGAAATGATAAGGAGACGAGTCTAGTTTTTATTGGAGCTTTCCCCCACAACCCACCAGTGCATTAGTAACTGCTCCTGTGTTTTCACTCTGGATAAAGGTGTCCTCAACTGAACTGCTTACCTCATAACAAATGATCATGACTGGATCATTCTCGTCTGTGGCTCTAGTCTAAAATAGTACACTACAGGTAGGGCAGAGGGTGTCATTTTATATTATCGTAAATTATAATATAATCCACTGCGCTTAGGAAAATACTTTTAAGGACCCCTTCAGCATGATGTGGGTACAGTATAAGCAGCTGAGCAAATGATTTATGGAATCTTCAATGTATGTATTATGTAGTACTTAAAGTAGTGAATCTAACCTTGTACCTCATATCTTTGTGAAACGTTCTGTATGTTGATGTAATTGCTCTAAATAGCATCATGAGCTACTCCTTGAGTTACCCTGAAACTCACCATTAATTACAATGAAATTGTGAAATGAAGTGTAAGGGATGCTGAAATTACCATGCTTGTATGTGGGCTACAATAAACAGGTGTGGTTGTTGGCAGAGGTTCACTTTGTGTCTCAGTGCTCTACCCTAATCCATGCAAAATGCACATCTGTGCCAGCCTGTCCACGCTGTGTGAGGATTTTGTTCAGTGCCAGGTAGTCTAGGTCACCTTGGGGTAGGTGCATCCATAGGGCATACTGTGTAATATGATTTACAGTATAATGTACATCTGAGGCAATGATGATACATATCATATACAGTGCATTCGGAAAGTGTTCAGACCACTTGACTATTTCCACAATTTATTAAATTACAGCCTTATTCTAAAATGGATTAAATATTTGTTATGCCTTTCTATATACACACAATACCCCATATGGGGTATTTGTTCTCCAAATTACTAAAAATTAAAACAGAAATACATTATTTACATAAGTATTCAGACCCTTAGCTATGGAATCGAAATTGAGCTCATGTGCATCCTGTTTCCATTGATCATCCTTGAGATGTTTCTACAACTTTATTGGAGTCCACCTGTGGTAAATTCAAATTATTGGACATGATTTGGAAAGGCACACAATTGTCTATATGAGGTCCAACAGTTGACAGTGCATGTCAGAGTAAAAACCAAGCAATGAGGTCAAAGGAATTGTCCGTAGAGCTCCGAGACAGGATTGTGTCGAGGCACAGATCTGGGGAAGGGCACCGTTAATTTCTGCAGTATTGAAGGTCCCAGAGAACACATTGCCCTCCATCATTCTAAAATAAAAGAAGTTAGGAGCCACCAAGACTCTCCCTAGAGCTGGCCGCCTGGCCAAGCTGAGCAATCAGGGGAGAAGAGCCTTGGTCAGGGAAGTGACCAAGAACCCGATGGTCACAGGGCTACAGATTTCCTCTGTCGAGATGGGAGAACCTTCCAGAACAACAAACATCTCTGCAGAACTCCACCAATCAGGAATTTATGGTAGAGTGGCCAGATGGAAGCCACTCCTCAGTAAAAGGCACATGACAGCCAACTTAGAGTTTGCCAAAAGCCACATAAATTACTCAGACCACGAGAAACGCTTGGCATTCTGGCCAAAGAGTTCAATCTTGGTTTCATCAGACCACGAGAAACAAGATTCTCTGGTCTGATGAAACCAAGATTGAACTCTTTGGCCGGAATGCCAAGCGTCACATCTGGAGGAAACCTTGCACCATCCCTACGGTGAAGCATGGTGGTGCATTATCATGTTGTGGGGATATTTTTCAGTGGCAGGAACTCAGAGACTAGTCGGGATTAAGGTAAATATTTCACCTTTATTTAGCCAGGTAGGCCAGTTGAGAACAAGTTCTTATTTACAACTGCGACCTGGCCAAGATAAAGCAAAGCAGTGTGACAAAAACAACAACACAGAGTTACACATAAACAAACATACAGTCTCATAACACAATAGAAAAGAAAAATAGAAAAATCGATGTACAGTGTGTGCAAATGTAGAAGAGTAGAGAGGTAGGCAATAAGTAGGCCATAGAGGCGAAAATAATTACAATTTAGCATTAATACTGGAGTGATAGATGTGCAGATGATGATGTGCAAGTAGAGATACAGGGGTGTAAAAGAACAAGAGGGTAAGTAATAATATGGGGATGAGGTAGTTGGGTGTGCTATTTACAGATCGGCTGTGTACAGGTACAGTGATTGGTAAGCTGCTCTGACAGCTGATGCTTAAAGTTAGAGAGGGAGATATAAGACCCGAGCTTCAGAGATTTTTGCAATTCTTCCAGTCAGTGGCAGCAGAGAACTGGAAGGAAAGGTGGCCTAATGAAGTGTTGGCTTTGGGGATTACCAGTGCAACATACCTGCTGTAGCGCGTTCTACAGGTGGGTGTTGCTATGGTTACCAGTGAGCTGAGATAAGGCGGGGCTTTACCTTGCAAAGACTTACAGATGACCTGGAGCCAGTGGGTTTGGCAACGGATATGTAGTGACGGGCAGCCAACAAGAGCATCCAGGTCACAGTGGTGGGTGCTATATGGGGCTTTGGTGACAAAACGGATCATTGACGACATCCAGTTTGCCGAGTAGAGGGTTGGGGGGTATTTTGTAAATGACATCGCCGAAGTCAACGATCGGTAGGATAGTCAGTTTTACAAGGGTATGTTTGGCGACATTAGTGAAAGAGGCTTTGAGGCGAAATAGGTAGCCGATTCTAGGAAGGAGGGTTCACAGTCTAACCAGACACATAGATATTTGTAGTTATCCACATTTGTAGTTGTCTAGGTCAGAACCGTCCAGAGAGGTGATGCTAGTCGGGCGGGAGGGTGCTGTCAGCAATCGGTTGAAGAGCATGCACTTAGTTCAACTAGCATTTAAAAGCAGTTGGAGGCGACGGAAGGAGTGTTGTATGACGTTGAATCTCGTGTGGAGGTTTGTTAGCGCAGTGTTCAAAGAAGGGTCAGATGTATACAGAATGGTGTCGTCTGCGTAGAGGTGGATCAGAGAATCACCAGCAGCAAGAGCGACATCATTGATATATACAGAGAAAAGAGTCAGCCAGAGAATTTAACCCTGTGGCACCCCCATAGAGACTTGCCCGATTTGACACACTGAACTCTATCTGAGAAGTAGTTGAAGTGAGGGCCCTGGGAGTGTGGTGCCAAGAAAATAACCTCACACTCAACGTCAACAAGACAAAGGAGCTGATCGTGGACTTCAGGAAACAGCAGAGGGAGCGCCCCCCTATCCACATCGTTGGGGACTGCAGTGGAGAAAGTGGAAAGCTTCAAGTTCCTCAGCGTACACGTCACCGACAAATTGAAATGGTCCACCCACACAGACAGTGTGGTGAAGAAGGCTTGGCAGCTAAAACCCTCATAAACTTTTACAGATGCACAATTGAGAGCATCCTGTCGAGCTGTATCCCCGCCTGGTACGCCAACTGCACCGCCCGCAACCGTAGGGCTCTCCAGAGGGTGGTGTGGTCTGCCCAACGCATCACCGGGGGAGGACTACCTGCCCTCCAGGACACCTACAGCACCCGATGTCACAGGAAGACCAAAAAGATTATCAAGGACAACAACTGCCTGTTCCCCCGCTATCATCCAGAAGGTGAGGTCAGTACAGGTGCATCAAAGTTGGGACCGAGAGACTGAAAAACAGCTTCTATCTCAAGGCCATCAGGCTGTTAAATAGCCATCACTAGCACCTTAGAGGCTGCTGCCCTATATACATAGACTTGAAATCACTGGCCACTTTAATAATGGAACACTAGTCACTTTAATAATGTTTACATATTAAAAAATGAACTGCCTCCTACTATGTCCCAGATGCTAATATATGCATATTATTTATAGTATTGGATAGACAACACTCTGAAGTTTCTAAAACTGTTTGAATGATGTCTGTGAGTATAACAGAACTCATATGGCAGGCGAAAACCTGAGAAAAATCCAACCAGGAAGTGGGACATTTGAGGTTTGTAGTTTTTCAAAGCTTGGCCTACCGAATACACATTGAGATATGGATGAGGTTGCACTTCCTAGGGCTTCTCCTAGGTGTCAACCGTCTTTTGAAACTTGAATGATGATTATGCTATAAAGGACAGGCTCATGAGACCTCTTTGAGTCAGTGGTCTGGCAGAGAGCCTTGGTCTCCTGACGCAAGCTCCCGACAGAGTTACCTCTTGTTCCAGTGCTTCTTCTTCTTTTGGATATAAATATGCACATTATCGAACAAAACATACATGTATTGTGTAACATGATGTCCTATGAGTGTCATCTGATGAAGATCATCAAAGGTTAGTGATTAATTTGATCTATATTTCTGCTTTTTTTACACGATGGGTAGATTAACAAGATGTTTATCTTTCATTTGCTGTATTGGACTTTATGTGTGAAAGTTACATATTTCTAAAACATATTTTTTGAATTTCGCTCGCTGCCTTCAGCGGAATGTTGTCAAGGAATGTTGTTCCGCCAGCGGAACCCCTGCGCTAGAAAGGGAACTACACTGTTGAACTACACTGTTGAACTACACTGTTGGTTAATGGCTTGTAAGTAAGCATTTCACGGTAAGGTCTACATGCTGTATTCTATTCTACTGTATTTTCGTCTGTGCCATTCAACTGTCTTTTGCTCGTCCAAATATTTATATATTCTTAATTCCATTACTTTAGATTTGTGTGTATTGTGTTTATTGTTGCGAAATTGTTAGATGTTAATTGTTAGATATTACTGCACTGTTGGAGCTAGAAACACAAGGATTTCGCTACACCTACAATAACATCTGCTAAAATAAGTGTATGTGACCAATAAAATTTGATTTGATTTGAATCTAAGTTTCCTCCTGGCTCACTACTCATATCATACAGTTAATTCAGCACGGAGGGGCCTTATGTTTTACAGCACTCCAGTAGAGCGGCGGTGGCGTCCATCAGCTAGGCCCTGAGAAGTGCTGCCGAGGGACTTCTCGCAGGTTTGATTACCTCTCCTTTTGTGACATCCGGGAGAAAGAGACCGGGACGAAGCTGTCGTAAATATCCAAGACTGACTTTACAGCTTCTGGTAACTGTGGTGAGGCTAAGTGAATGAAGAAAATAGGGCGGAGAGGTGGAAACCGTCGAGTTGGGGGTCTATCAGGCTGTGGCCTTCTCCAACACTGCTTAGATCAGCAGGATAAAGGCCCCTGCTGACCCTCTCTGCACTATTGATTTCTGTGGCAGGCCTAAAGGACTGTCTGGGCTGAACTTGGACTTTTTCCAAGGTTTTCAACAAAATAAATTAGCTATTGGAAACTACAGTCATCTTTCCAGGAAAACATGATGATGGCAAAATATTATCATAAAATGATAGTACATCGCATGGAAGATAAGTAGTAACCAATTCAGGATTACGCCAGAGCAACAGTTGAGAAATAGAAAAGGATATGAATTGGATGACACATCTGAAAATGTTCACCAGAGAGATTATGCATTTGATTCACATCCCGTGCTCTCATGTGCAGAGTATAACCTCTCTCCAAAGGATTTATAGCAGCTATTATTTTAAACTTACTGAACAGGTTTGGCCAGAAGCTGTCATCCTGTAGGTTGTCAAATCAGTTTTTCTCCCTGAGGCAATAGACATACTGTAAACCAAGTGGCGTAGGGGTTTAAATTACTCGGAACACCTAGCTCATTTTTGGCAGGTTAAGAATCATAAAAGGGAAAGTGTTCTATGTAAATAACAGAACGTTAACGAAAGTGTGACCTATTCCTGTCAATGCAATGGTACAGTATGAACAATTATATGTATTAGGACTGTCATTAAACCAGTTATACTTACTCCCTTGGAAAAATAGTTGAATCATATTTTCATCAGGCCCAACTGGTACGTTAAGACCAAGGTTATTATAGTAAACTAAAGCTGAACCTAAAACTATTATAAGAACACCAAACTGTAATAACCTTGGTTACTGCTGGACATTATGATTATTCCTTCTCTCCATCCTTCTTATGGACCAATTAGTGGAGGCAGACTCAGAGAGATGACACTATTCTATAGAAAAAGAACACAAGACCACAGGGTTCGTGAGTGAGCTCTCTTCCTCTCTATACGCCCATCATGGTGTCAAGGCCTTTGCAAGGTGCTGACCCTGATTATAACCCGTCCACTACCAGAGAAGAGATTGTTGGAATGCTCTCAAAGTAATTTTGTGTGTCGTCTATAACAACCAGAGAAAGGCCCATCATTTTGTGTGTCGTCTATAACAACCAGAGAAAGGCCCATCATTTTGTGTATCGTCTATAACAACCAGAGAAAGGCCCATCATTTTGTGTGTCGTCTATAACAACCAGAGAAAGGCCCATCATTTTGTGTCGTCTATTAGAATAAAGTTACATTCAGTAGATCCATGTGACTAAGGGCAGAAAACCTAGCTCACATTGCTCATCCTGCCTCCACAGATGCACCTTTGCCTCACCCTTCCAAAGTTATTAGGAGTGATGTGGATCCCAGGGATCTTCAAAGGTCAGACAGCCATGAAGAGATTAAAGGAGAGTGGGATGAGAGAGGGTTGGATGGGAATGGAGTCTGAGAATGGTAAAGGTCTTTAGGCTACAGATGGATGGATGGATGGATGACAAGGTTGAGGATAAATTGGGTTGAATAGTAATTTGATTCTATATAGACCAATGTATTGATGGTTTGTGGATGTTTTGAATTTGCTCCTGATGTCCAATGGAGTTCAGTCTAATTGGATCAAGTATTGTTGTCTCCGCTCTACTTTCTGACATTTAGGAAAATAGTTTGAAGAGTCTCGTCCTTGTTAACATTCTCTCTATTGTCGTTAATCTTCGCCGCGTTGCTACCTGCCGACAAGGAAGGGACTAAGCTCTAAGCCCATGGTAACAGGTGAGAATTCACACTGGAAAGACATTTATTAATTTCCTGTAAGTGCTGGCTGGATTCAGGTGTGTTTGTACCAGAAAGAAGCTGACAACTGCACCTGTGATGTTGTCACTAATCCTCATTGGTAACCTCTAATGTTAGCGACACACTAGCAATTTAGCTGGTGGTTCAGCATTATAGCAGCCCTGTTTCCATTGTTTTTTGTAAGTGCGACGGAGAGGGTGTGCCACAGTGAGGCTTGAGAACTGTTATGACTAAACTTCATCATTCACCTTTGGCAGTAGTGTCACATCGATGTAGCGGTTAGCGCCCTGGCCTTGTTCCCCTTGTTCTCTTGCTGTACCTGCTGCTGCTGTTCAGCCCACACTCAGTGTGTCGCTCCACAGGTCTGTTCTCAGGCTCTGTGAATCTCCTTAAGGGCAGGGGCAAGTGATTCATCCATATAGCTGGCAAGATTGTAATCAGTAACAGCTCTATAGGAATCTAACCACTTGAGCAAAATTACGGGATTGTGTTTACTGCTAAAAGGTATAGCAAAATCTTGCAGATTTAAGAACTTCACAAGCATTATGTATCATCCCCACACATGAAGACATACAGTACACACACACACACACACACACACACACACACACACACACACACACACACACACACACACACACACACACACACACACACACACACACACACACACACACACTGTCACGTTTCTTCAAAATCGAACCCAGAAGCAGACCAGGACAAGGAGAGTAGGAAGAAGGTGAATGTGAGTGGGTAGATACATCCAGGTGGCGTAGCGGGCAGCGGTGGTGAGTTGATGGGAGTAAATAGGTGGATCCAATGGGGAAGCTATAAGCTATATTTTGCTATATCACCAAGGTGGCATAGCAGTTCAGACGTCTTTTGTCCTCGTCTTGTCGTGTCCTGTATATATATATATTTACAACTTTTTCACATACATTTTATTTTTATTTTCCATCAACTCATCTTCAAAACACTCTCCTGCAACCCGCCTCACCAATGTATATTTATAAAAAAGTATTATTTACCTCAGATCTGTAATCCTCCAAGAAGCTAGCCAGAAACTCCATGAAGCTAGCCTGAAACTAGCCAGAAGCTAATCCAGAAGCTAGTTCAGAAGCTAGTTAGCTCCTTTACTGGCAAATCGTTAGTATTCAGCTAACCACGGTTTGTGGTCATCAGCTATCCTTTAGCTCGAAAATCTATCGCCAGTTCTGTACGGCGCAGCGTGGCTCGGAACGGAACATACCGGACCAATTTTTCTCTCCATGTCCCTGGATTTCGACTGCTCTCTGGACATTCATACCCGGATCTCACAGCTAGCTAGCTGCTATCCGTGTGACTATCGGCCTTCGTCGATTCCGGAGCAAACATCAATTATTCCGGAGCTAGCAAGCTCCGTCAATCACTCCTGAGTTCCATCAATCACACCTGGGCTGCAGTCACCTATCCGGACCCGTTTTACTGCCTTCGCGGAGCCCCACCGGGCCTTCACAACTGGACTGCCGACGTTATCTACCCGAAGGAGTTATTCGGCGGGCTCCTCCGTCGCGACGTTACCTGAACGCCCATCTGCGGCCTGCTAACCGTTAGCTGTCTTACCGGCTGCTATCTGAATAGACAATCTGAATAAACATTTTTTTTTATTTTTTTTATTTTTTTATTTTTTATATTATTATTATTATGTTTTCTTCTTGGGCCTCTATAACTATATCTATTGTTTTTATTTTTGTTGTTGTTGTGTGATTTGGATTAATCCCCTCTACCACACGGAACCCCACTAATCTACTGACGGAACGCAAGAGGTAGCTAACAACAGACCTCCATCCTATGCTAGCTTGCTACCGATGCCCTGGCTAGCTGTCTAAATCACCAACCAACCTCTCCACTCACCGGACCCTTTTGATCACTCGACTAAGCATGCCTCTCCTTAATGTCAATATGTCTTGTCCATTTCTGTTCTGGTTAGTGTTTATTGGCTTATTTCACTGTAGAGCCTCTAGTCCTGCTCACTATACCTTATCCAACCTATTAGTTCCACCACCCACACATGCAATGACATCTCCTGGTTTCAACGATGTTTCTAGAGACAATATCTCTCTCTTCATCACTCAATACCTAGGTTTACCTCCACTGTATTCACATCCTACCATACATTTGTCTGTACATTATACCTTGATGCTATTTTATCGCCCCCAGAAACCTCCTTTTACTCTATGTTCCAGACGTTCTAGACGACCAATTCTCATAGCTTTTAGCCGTACCCTTATTCTACTCCTCCTATGTTCCTCTGGCGATGTAGAGGTGAATCCAGGCCCTGCAGTGCCTGGCTCCACTCCTATTCCCCAGGCGCTCTCTTTTGACGACTTCTGTAACCGTAATAGCCTTGGTTTCATGCATGTTAACATTAGAAGCCTCCTCCCTAAGTTTGTTCTATTCACTGCTTTAGCACACTCTGCCAACCCGGATGTTCTAGCTGTGTCTGAATCCTGGCTTAGGAAGACCACCAAAAACTCAGACATTTTAATTCCAAACTACAACATTTTCAGACAAGATAGAACTGCCAAAGGGGGCGGTGTTGCAATCTACTGCAAAGATAGCCTGCAGAGTTCTGTCCTACTATCCAGGTCTGTACCCAAACAATTTGAACTTCTACTTTTAAAAATCCACCTCTCTAAAAACAAGTCTCTCACCGTTGCCGCCTGCTATAGACCACCCTCTGCCCCCAGCTGTGCTCTGGACACCATATGTGAACTGATTGCCCCCCATCTATCTTCAGAGTTCGTGCTGCTAGGCGACCTAAACTGGAACATGCTTAACACCCCAGCCATCCTACAATCTAAACTTGATGCCCTCAATCTCACACAAATTATCAATGAACCTACCAGGTACCTCCCCAAAACCTTAAACACGGGCACCCTCATAGATATCATCCTAACCAACTTCCCCTCTAAATACACCTCGGCTGTCTTCAACCAAGATCTCAGCGATCACTGCCTCATTGCCTGCATCCGTAATGGGTCAGCGGTCAAACGACCTCCACTCATCACTGTAAAACGCTCCCTGAAACACTTCTGCGAGCAGGCCTTTCTAATCGACCTGGCCGGGGTATCCTGGAAGGATATTGATCTCATCCCGTCAGTAGAGGATGCCTGGATATTTTTTTAAAATGCCTTCCTAACCATCCTAAATAAACATGCCCCATTCAAGAAATTTAGAACCAGGAACAGATATAGCCCTTGGTTCTCCCCAGACCTGACTGCCCTTAACCAACACAAAAACATCCTATGGCGTTCTGCATTAGCATCGAACAGCCCCCGTGATATGCAGCTGTTCAGGGAAGCTAGAAATCATTATACACAGGCAGTTAGAAAAGCCAAGGCTAGCTTTTTCAAGCAGAAATTTGCTTCCTGCAACACTAACTCAAAAAAGTTCTGGGACACTGTAAAGTCCATGGAGAATAAGAACACCTCCTCCCAGCTGCCCACTGCACTGAAGATAGGAAACACTGTCACCACTGATAAATCCACCATAATTGAGAATTTCAATAAGCATTTTTCTACGGCTGGCCATGCTTTCCACCTGGCTACTCCTACCCCGGACAACAGCACTGCACCCCCAACAGCAACTCGCCCAAGCCTTCCCCATTTCTCCTTCTCCCAAATCCATTCAGCTGATGTTCTGAAAGAGCTGCAAAATCTGGACCCCTACAAATCAGCCGGGCTAGACAATCTGGACCCTTTCTTTCTAAAATTATCTGCCGAAATTGTTGCCACCCCTATTACTAGCCTGTTCAACCTCTCTTTCGTGTCGTCTGAGATTCCCAAAGATTGGAAAGCAGCTGCGGTCATCCCCCTCTTCAAAGGGGGGGACACTCTTGACCCAAACTGCTACAGACCTATATCTATCCTACCGTGCCTTTCTAAGGTCTTCGAAAGCCAAGTCAACAAACAGATTACCGACCATTTCGAATCTCACCATACCTTCTCTGCTATGCAATCTGGTTTCAGAGCTGGTCATGGGTGCACCTCAGCCACGCTCAAGGTCCTAAACGATATCTTAACCGCCATCGATAAGAAACATTACTGTGCAGCCGTATTCATTGATCTGGCCAAGGCTTTCGACTCTGTCAATCACCATATCCTCATCGGCAGACTCGACAGCCTTGGTTTCTCAAATGATTGCCTCGCCTGGTTCACCAACTACTTCTCTGATAGAGTTCAGTGTGTCAAATCGGAGGGTCTGCTGTCCGGACCTCTGGCAGTCTCTATGGGGGTGCCACAGGGTTCAATTCTTGGACCGACTCTCTTCTCTGTATACATCAATGAGGTCGCTCTTGCTGCTGGTGAGTCCCTGATCCACCTCTACGCAGACGACACCATTCTGTATACTTCCGGCCCTTCTTTGGACACTGTGTTAACAACCCTCCAGGCAAGCTTCAATGCCATACAACTCTCCTTCCGTGGCCTCCAATTGCTCTTAAATACAAGTAAAACTAAATGCATGCTCTTCAACCGATCGCTACCTGCACCTACCCGCCTGTCCAACATCACTACTCTGGACGGCTCTGACTTAGAATACGTGGACAACTACAAATACTTAGGTGTCTGGTTAGATTGTAAACTCTCCTTCCAGACCCATATCAAACATCTCCAATCCAAAGTTAAATCTAGAATTGGCTTCCTATTTCGCAACAAAGCATCCTTCACTCATGCTGCCAAACATACCCTTGTAAAACTGACCATCCTACCAATCCTCGACTTTGGCGATGTCATTTACAAAATAGCCTCCAATACCCTACTCAACAAATTGGATGCAGTCTATCACAGTGCAATCCGTTTTATCACCAAAGCCCCATATACTACCCACCATTGCGACCTGTACGCTCTCGTTGGCTGGCCCTCGCTTCATACTCGTCGCCAAACCCACTGGCTCCATGTCATCTACAAGACCCTGCTAGGTAAAGTCCCCCCTTATCTCAGCTCGCTGGTCACCATAGCATCTCCCACCTGTAGCACACGCTCCAGCAGGTATATCTCTCTAGTCACCCCCAAAACCAATTCTTTCTTTGGCCGCCTCTCCTTCCAGTTCTCTGCTGCCAATGACTGGAACGAACTACAAAAATCTCTGAAACTGGAAACACTTATCTCCCTCACTAGCTTTAAGCACCAACTGTCAGAGCAGCTCACAGATTACTGCACCTGTACATAGCCCACCTATAATTTAGCCCAAACAACTACCTCTTTCCCAACTGTATTTAATTTTTATTTATTTATTTATTTTGCTCCTTTGCACCCCCATTATTTTTTATTTCTACTTTGCTCATTCTTCCATTGCTAAACTACCATTCCAGTATTTTACTTGCTATATTGTATTTACTTTGCCATCATGGCCTTTTTTGCCTTTACCTCCCTTCTCACCTCATTTGCTCACATTGTATATAGACTTGTTTATACTGCATTATTGACTGTATGTTTGTTTTTACTCCATGTGTAACTCTGTGTCGTTTTATCTGTCGAACTGCTTTGCTTTATCTTGGCCAGGTCGCAATTGTAAATGAGAACTTGTTCTCAACTTGCCTACCTGGTTAAATAAAGGTAAAATAAAAAAAATAAATAAAAAAGCGGAATCCTCCGATGACCAGGCGGGAATGGGGTAAATGATCCGGGTGAGTAACTGAAGACAGAACAAACGGAGGTAAGTTGAAGGCAAGCAAGACGTACAAAACAACAAAACAAATTCTATCCAACTTGAGGCTGATACTATGGCACAACATACTGTTCATGGCGGCAGCGTAGCCTAGTGGTTAGAGCGTTGGACTAGTAACCGGAAGGTTGCGAGTTCAAACCCCCGAGCTGACAAGGTACAAATCTGTCGTTCTGCCCCTGAACAGGCAGTTAACCCACTGTTCCTAGGCCGTCATTGTAAATAAGAATATGTTCTTAACTGACTTGCCTGGTTAAATAAAGGTCAAAAAAAAAAAAAAAAAAAAAAAATCAAACACTAAAAAAAAATAAAAAATAAAAAAAAATGGCTAACGATCCGGCAGGGAATGGATGTCAGGTCAGAGCTTTTGAAGGGGAGAGGTGATGATCAGGACAGGTGTGCAGATTACTGATGGGATACAGGTGCGGGTGAACATCGATCTCCCAACAAGCTAATCTGCCCGGCAACCAGACAGGGTGCGTTCCAGGACACCGGAAACACACTCCAGGACAGAAACACAGGCAAACACAGACTCAGGAAGCAGGGTTCGTGACACACACACACACTTTAATTGTATGCACAGGTACATGTAGCCACACATTATGCACACTCACACAAACACAACTCTGTCATGGACATGCTTGGAATTGACACCGTCACACAGTTAGCAACACCCGTCAGGGCCCTTAACCCAATGAATCTCACTGCAGGTTTTGGACTTCTAACCCCTTTTGAACATTGGCTCTGTTTGATCTACAGACTTTGAGCCCGAGTCTGGAGAGTCTGAATGGTTTGATCTACAGACTATGAGCCCGAGTCTAGAGAGTCTGAATTGTTTGATCTACAGACTTGAGCCCGAGTCTGGAGAGTCTGAATGGTTTGATCTACAGACTATGAGCCCGAGTCTAGAGAGTCTGAATTGTTTGATCTACAGACTTGAGCCCGAGTCTGGAGAGTCTGAATGGTTTGATCTACAGACTATGAGCCCGAGTCTAGAGAGTCTGAATTGTTTGATCTACAGACTATGAGCCCGAGTCTGGAGAGTCTGAATGGTTTGATCTACAGACTTTGAGCCCAAGTCTGGAGAGTCTGAATGATTTGATCTACAGCCTTTGAAAAGCTATCTATGAAAACCTGAGACACTCACGAACACGCACATGTAACATGTTCAGGTAATAGGTTCTACATGGGATGGATAACTAATAGTTACCCCCCTCCCGAGGTTACTCTTAAACTGATGGGGCCACCTGGAGGCCAGACATTGTAGTTTGTATTGTATCCTCTTTAGCCCCTTATTGACCCCCAGAGGCCTCATAGACATAGCTGGTTTTCAATTAAAGATACATTGAGGGATAACACAGTGGACAATACCCACAACTAAGGTTGCAAAGCTACCAGTAATTTATCAAAGTTACTGGAATATTCAGTAATTTTGGTAATTAACAGGTAATCTATGGCAATCTATGGTCATTTTGATCATTTCAACTTTAATAACAAAAAAAACAAAAAAAACATAAATAGTATTCATTTTTTATATTTTCCATGAGTTTCTAGTGGACGGTTCAAGAGAAAAAAATGCCTAATTAATGAAAAAGGCATCTAATCAACAATGGCATTATTTTCAATGGTGTGATAATTGACTCGCCCACCCGTGTGGTTATTGATTCGCTGACTGGAAAATAAGCAGGCGGTTAAGGATTTATCAAGTTGCTTCTTGTGTGTAGTGGAAAAACAAGCATTTTCCCTAATTGATCAGTTTTTTTGTTTAATGTGTCCAACATCAAGTAGAAATGTTCCCGACCAAGATAAACCCACTTCAATGTCTGAAAATGTATCTGAAATCTGATGAGAAGACATCCTGTCACATTGAGGTGAGAAACACAACCACAATCATCTGAATCTCAGTCATTCAAATCCATACCATTAATCCAATTCACCTGATTTTTTAAAGGTTAGAACCAAAAGCATAGTTGGGATCAAATCTTTGGTTCTATTCTCAAGATTTTGACGTGCATCTCACGCCAGAGAAAAATAGGATCCATTGACTTGAACTCTGCTCACACTGGCAAAATGTAACGTTTCCAGTATTACAGGTAAAAAATAAATAATAAACTCGATGCCCCGGTCCAGTGTAGCTCTAGGGTTAGGAGCAGCTTTTACCCAGAGCACAAAGGAAAATGTGCCTCATGACTTAACGTGAGGTGTCACCAGTGTCAATGAAACTGACGACAAGAATGAGGCAGAAAGCCTTTAGATTGTTGCCCTGTGGCAGCTTCCCGTTACCTCGTTGAACTGGTGACCCCATCCAGCCCCCTGGGCTGATATCTCCACCTAGCTCTACCCACTCCTGGCAAGAGGGATAAACATTACAGATGCCACTTTGACAGTGATGCAGAGTTCTTTTTCTGACTCCCGTGTAGCAAGCATAGTCTCCGGTGTCTACAGATCCACTTGTTATCTATATTTAGAGCTGTATTCATGTGCCACAGACTCCTGTGCGGTTTGTCTAAAAGCCTGGGTGAAAATCCCTTGACTCTTGAGGAATGTGTCTAGGTTCAGAATACGTCTCTCTCTAATATTGACCAACCGGATGGACATCTGTGATTTCATGTCTACATGATTTGTAGGGTAATACACAACAATCATATCAATCATGTTGACTGACTAGATAGAGTACATGTTTGAATTTGACCTAAGTGTTCCTCTTCCTGTTGTTTGACAGGGATTTTTCTGTGATGGAGGGGGGCAGATGAAGGTGTCATTTGTCATGATAAAGCGGTAACAGGACTTCTCACCTGACCTCACAGTGAGCCACAGACGGTATGAATAGGGATGTTATTTTATAGGAGGGGCAATACTTTGTGAGTCAGGTATTTAGAACGTCCATGAGATATCTCAGTCAAACTAATATCTTTCACAATGCACATCTCGATCACTGGTCACCATTTTACATTCTTACGATGACCTCATATGGTTTTCCTCTCCAATACGATGACCCCATATGGTTTCCCTCCCAATACGATGACCCCATATGGTTTTCCCTCCCAATACGATGACCCCATATGGTTTTCCTCCCCAATATGATGACCCCATATGGTTTTCCTCCCCAATATGATGACCCCATATGGTTTTCCTCCCCAATATGATGACCCCATATGGTTTTCCTCCGCAATATGATGACCCCATATGGTTTTCCTCCGCAATTCAGCCTTATATTCTTCTACCTGTCTGCATTCCCTTTTCTAGCGAGCATTGCTGCTAATAACTAGGATTATCTTTGGTTCCCAGTCCATGATAACCAACCAGCCTGCAATCCTTACGATTAGCCCCTTTGTGGATCCCCAGCTTCCTGTATCGTGAATGCAACCATCTACAATAAATCCATGTAAATACACCATAATCTTCACTTAACTTACCTCAAATGGGTTCTTTTCAATCATGCTGTAACTCCGGCCAAAGCGCAATAATAATAAGGTTTGAACGGACCCTTTGTTCAGTCTAATTCCCCCTTTTCCCACTAATCCATCCAAAGAGGAAAGGTAGTTATTACAATCATCACTCCCTAGAGCACCATAGAGAGGGGCCCACTATAATGGGGTTGGTACTGCTCTATGGGGGAGGGAGTTAATCCTAAAATTAATAATTTAGAATAGAGTGTATTGAACAGCTGAACGGAATGCCTGTGTCCCATTCATATAAGCATTGACATTCAGTAATACCCTCTTAGTTGTTGTGTTATATATATATATATATATATATATATATATATATATATATATATATATATAAATATCACTGCATGTCTCTTTATGGATGTATAAATGTTTATAAACAGTTAAACAGATTGGTGATCATCAGTTGTAGAAGACAGACCATGAACTGGAATGATTCATTATACCGGTACAGGATTCTACCCTATATCGATTAGGTTAGATGACAGAAAAATTCATAAATACTGTGTACATTTTATTTTATTTTAATCCATTACGCTTTATATAATTAGAGATATTTAATTTGTTTTACCTCTATAATAGCTTAAAATGATAATGAACCCTTTTTGTGGAAAAGGGGACTAATTATCTTACAAAACAGGCCACTAAACCAATCATTCATATAATTAGCTTTTTTATGTTTAACAATGATGTCTCATTTGTGACTAGCAAAGGTCCCCCAATTCAAGTTCAAGCAGGATTTAAAGCTGAACCAAACAAACAATAATGCATTAGAGGAGAAAAGGGACTGCAGTTGTGTTCTTTCCTTTCACCCTTTCTTCTCAGCTTAGTCTCCTCATACGGTTGGTTTTATTCATATTTCATTCTAGGGCCTTGAAAGGTTCCCTCACAATGGTCTCACCCAGAGCATTTGGATGTTTTTATGGTTTGAAATGTGGCAGCAAATAACCAGTCTCTGGAGATTTGAGATATGAATGTTAAATATGTGTGTGTGTGTGTGTGCATGCGCGTGTGTGTCTGTATGTGTGTTCGCGGGCATGTTTGTACTTATGGGTGTGCTTATATTTTTGATTTCTTAGTACGTCTTAGCTTCACTTGTGTGTCTATGCATCCTCATTCAGAAAACATTTAAAAAAACCTTTTTGGAAAAATGATTTACACACAAGCATAAAGCTTCCCAGCATCACAAAATGAGCTACCTCCCTTCAGACAACGAGTCCTTCAGTCGAGACGTCAGCTCCCTCAGCAGCCAGTCAAGACAAACGAGCTTGCATTTGGGGGACAATTTGGGGGCCGTCACGGCTAGGTGGCACTTTTAAACGGGTGACAGAATGGCCTCTTAACCCCCACCGAGGTGATGCCCTGCCCCAGGGGAAGCTCATTAGTGCTGGGGAAGGCAGAGGCAAAGAGGTGGTGGGAACCACACTCTGGGCACTGACAGATCTACCTTCACCATTCATTTGGGCTCTAATGAGGGTATTAGCAAGTGGGAGGAGCATGCAGTAATGACAGCGCTAATAAGCTTAGCTATAGGCCCTCTTTAGGCTATGAGGGGAAGGGAGGGGTCACATCTGTAAAGGCAGGTGAGTTGAGGCATACTGTATGAATGTATTCTATCTGGAAAATAGACTGGCAAGGGATGATGGATGGACACTGAAATGACTGATAATGACAGATAAAGGGTAAACAATATGAACCTTCTATGCTATACATTTATAACCAAAAACCCATTTTACACATTGTATAAATAACCCCGGTCTGGGATGTGGACAACACATAACAGGAAGGAACACTTAGAATACATGCTACAACCTGCACACTGGAACACAAACACAAGTAAATAGACAAGATCCAGAGCCACGGACCATAGAGGCAGAGCCTTATGCAGACAGACGTAACCCTGCTACTATTTTAGCTGAAGACGTATAGATAACACCTATGTCTTTATATCAAATAATATGTTCCTTTAGCTTTTCTGTCTTTACCAAACTGACAATGTAAATAGTATAAACTGAAAAGAATACATACATATATATATATATATATATATATTCTTTTCAGTTTATACTATTGACATTGTATATATTATTAAATAAAATATATAGTCTGAAAATTACTGTAGAATTTACTGGCTAAACTCTCATTTGCTGACTCGGTAGCATTGGTGTCATACAGTTGAACAGAGATAAAAGGTACAGAGTCCATCTTTACTTTAATCTTCACACTTCATTAATCTTCACTTTATTCTTCAAGCTCTGTCAAATTGGTTGTTGACCATCATCAGCTACATTGTGGTTATACCTTCAGAGTGGTCATACCTTCCTGTGTGGTGTCCCGTATACAACAGGAGTTCCCTGATCCTGGTGTAGAATATACAGGGTTTTTACCTCCCCATATTGACTGATACCATTCAATTCAATAATAAAGACAGACATCAGTATCAATCCTGTCTGTCAGTCTGGACATCATCACATCACATCTTTGCAAGTCTCTATGTGCTGGCTCCATACATGTTTATGTGAACACATACACAGTCACTGTTCTATTACCAATGGCAGTTAGGATAGATGACATCTGACAAACCTGTCGTTCTGCCCCTGAACAGGCAGTTAACCCACTGTTCCCAGGCCGTCATTGAAATAAGAATGTGTTCTTAACTGACTTGCCTGGTTAAATAAAGGTTAAATAAAGGTTAAATAAAGGTCAAATTAAAATGAAAAACAAACATATAATATGCGGAATGTTGAACAGGTCAGACTGAACCTACCTAATGCCGGTCTCTCCATAAAGGACCGTTGGTGAGCAGGCAAGAGGTGACTCCTTTGCCAGAGCCCCTAATGATGAGCATGGCAGGGTAGATAAGCTCCTGACCCCTCATCAAGGATACTGGTCGGCCTCACACTAACACATAGAACACTGATTATATTATCGATAGTGGTTATGGTAGCAGGGTAAAACCAACCTGATCATTGCACTCACCTTTCTACTTCACTTCAGATATCATGATATGTGAAGCCAAACTGAATGGTAAACGCAGCGATCAGTCTGGTTCCACCAGGCTGGGTTATCAAGGTAAATTGGGACAAAACTCAAAATTGTTTTGAACCTTGAAAAGGTCAAATGTCACCAACCTGATTCAAGTGTCCTCCCTGTTCCATTCATAGGAATGTTAACAGTGAAGGCATGTCTGCGTGATGCTGAGGGTCCCCTGTTGTTTGTCATTAGATGCCATCAGTTGCTAGGACCCCAACCAACATTTGTTATGACCGTTTTTTTTTTCATTTAGGATGTAACATTTAAGCAAAGTGTTACCCTGGATAACCTTATCAGTCACAAATAATACCACACTGTCTAAAGAAGGTTTGTCAAGATAACCTCTACGTATTGTCTTTCAGATGATCATGGACCAAATGAAGATGGTCTGTAATCCGAGGGGGGCTTTGAGTGGATGAGCTGAATTTTTTTCTAGGAGCCGGCAGCAAATGAAATCTACCTGCTTCTATTAGGGGCTAACGAGCTCCTCTGATGCTCTGTCCTTTTGAACTTTCATCTTGATCACTGATCGTAATTACACCCTACGGAGCGATAACTAGCATCACACCTTGATGAGCGACTAAGTTATTATGTATCTATTTTCCCCCCCTCTATTTCTCTCTCAAATTTTTGTGGGAATTAATTAGCGTCGGTTTAATCTGATAAGGGGCTCGATGCTGCAGTGTCACATTTCAGGATTTTGTCAAAGTTGTGGTAGAAAAATCCATTGTTTCCTCTTAATTAGTTGTATCAAGTATGCCAGGTGAGTCTATGGTATTGTTATGAGTAAAGAGCCATAGCGCTATGTCTTAATTGGTGTCTAATTTCAGATTTTATAATGCCATGGTCTTATCCATACAACAGATAGGAAAACTAGGAAAAATCATTTGCATTTATAATTAGCATCCCTGTACTTGTTCTCAGGATATCCTATGGAAGCAAATAGCTGCTGAAATTCAGTAGGCTACTCATGTTCTTTATATTTTAGCTGTGGCAACCATGGCTGTGTCCCAGTAAAATGCTTTAGTCACTAAAGTCAAATACTTTAGTCATTATACTGTCATGTGATTTAAAAGTCTGGTAGATTTGAACAGTTTGCTATTTAATTTGTCTTTGAAGGAAAGAAGAGCCAGCACTGCTTAACATTCTAGACTGAGATGGTAATTATCAAGAATAACTTGTATAATCGGAAAGACAAACCTGTCAGGGGGTCTCATTTTATATGAGAGAAATAATGTCTAATCATATATTAATGCAAGTATGAGCATTACTCTAGAGATCATTCCTACATTTTGTCTGCAAGTTCATGTCTGTATAGCCACTATTACGTGTTTTCAAATAATGAAGTGTCATTCTGATTAAAATATGATGCTCTGAAGGGAATAGAATTCATTGAAGTAACATAAGGTCAATAGAGTATCTGTGCCACCCAATCAATGAACTCTCTTCAGAACATTAACATTCTGTTGATGCTCCTCTCTCAACCGGTGTCTAACTCTGTGTGCTAAACCCCAGACACACAGGGAGGCTTGTTCAACAGCTGGAGACCTGCTCCTCCTTCTGGTACTGTTCTCATTACACCAGGCTGATCCATGCCCCCTCTCCAAACCTCTCCAGCTTATACGTCCACCTCCGGAGCTACAGAGCCTGGGTTCCCCCCTAGGGGTTGCTTGCTAATCAGCTACCCAGCCACCCCTGTCCTTGCCCTGGGGCGGATGAGGAGACCAGAGGGCCTGGAGATGGAGATTGAAGGGGGGGATGGGAAAGAGTGAATAAAAGAGACTGAGTTTCTCTTTCTCCATTACCACTAGGGCTTATGTGGCCATATTTCGCCCGAGGCTGATCAGCATTGCAAATGGGTAGTGCAAAATTGGGCCCAAACCAGCGTCTGGGCAAGCCCATCAATATCTCTCTCTATTGATTTGAGTGCTTTAGAATGCAAAACAGGTGGCAATTACAGAGCACTCATACAAGCTCTGACAAAGCCATTAGAATGCAGATGCAGAGGGTAATTGAGGCTGGCGGTAGGCGCAATTGGACAGAGGTGGCAGTGTTATGATGGTTTGTATTTTTCCGTCATTTGATAGCTTGAGGATGCGGCAGCAGAGAAAGTAAGGGGAAGTGGAGGGAGGGAGCATCCATTGGATCTTCATCATTTCACCGTATGCCATTTAGCAGACACTTTCATACAAAACAACTTACAGTCATGTGTGCATACATTTTCCATGTGGGTGGACCCGGGAATTGAACCCACAATCCTGGCATTATAAGCACCATGCTCTACCAACTAAGATTTACAGGACAATAGCACTGGGAAGTCATTGTTGGAGCTCTGTGCTATGAGTTATTGCGATAAAACCAGTGAGTGAGAGAAATATATTGAAATATATTGTTACCTATGACTATGAAAGATAAACAATTTTACAGTACATTTAACAGGTCCAGCTACTTCAGAAGCTAATAGACATGAAAGACAAGTACGTACTAAGAAAGTGCATTGATGAAGGAAACGCTAATTTCAATGTATCATGTAATCCACTCGATTAAAAAAGCCCCCAATGTCTTTGTGCACAAGTTGTTAGAAGCCATCTGTACACAAGCACAGTCCCTCTACATCTCACAGGACATGTGTAATGGATTTGATGATTGAAGAACATTGCCAATTCTGTCCTGTATAGACTGGAAAGGACAGATGCTCACATTCACAATAATTGGGATGCGCTCACTGTCGTTGGCTTTAAACCCTTGGCTTCCAACTCAGTCCACCGTTCCACAATAGATGGATCAGTAGGCAACAGGAATCAACACCATTCAACGCACTTGCAATAGGGTGGAAATAATTAGTTTTGCATGTGAGGGCTACCCTTTTGCAGGTTCTACATCAAAATGTGGATTGGGGGGCTAGAATGAGAGGGCAAGGCAGTCCAGTGGAGGTAATTGTGTTCACACAATTCAAGTCTGATTGTAATCTATGTGCTTCGACACTGCAATTAAATGATTGTGTGTCTTTAATCAAGACTGCCTCAGTTTGCCCAGATGATAACTGTATTTATGCTGACAGTTCTGTAGGTAAACTCATGGCTTTCAAAGCAGAAGCTATGATCGCCCTGCAAGAATACCTTCTCCGATATCCTCAACCAAAACATAAATGTCTTTCACACACTGGGGGCTCTTAATATTAGTAATATTTACCAAATGATGTTGTTTGCCTCATGCCAAAAATATGATTTTGAGATTTCAAACTACAATAACTAATTTCCAAGAAGTTTAACCTGCCAAGCTGATAGCTGATAACTGATAGCTGATAGTTGATAGCTGATAGCTTGATAGCTGATAGCTGATAGCTTGATAGCTTGGCAGGTTAAAATAAGAAAATCAAAACATATCATTTATTTTCCTCCAACTATTCCACTGTTGCTAGCTTACGCTGTTGCTTGCTGCTTGTCTAAGTAATTGAAGGTTTAGGTGTATGCCTGAGCTATGTAGTTCCCTGACCATATGCTTGCATTTACAATATGTCTCTGATCTCATTTCAGGTTCCATCTATGAGCATAATGTTCAAATTAATAAACACATCTATGAACTGTACTGAATGTCATCAGTAACCAATGAAATCCAGCCTTCAACACACCCATGTGTGCTATATCTTCATAAAACTAGCATACATCGCTCCTGTATATGGGCTCCCGAGTGGCGCAGTTGTCTAAGGCATTGCGTCTCAGGCCTAGAGGCATCACTATAGACCCTGGTTCAATTCCAGGCTGTATCACAACCGGACGTGATTGGGAGTCCTGTGGTGCGGTGCACAATTGGCCCAACATCGTTTGGGTTTGGCTGGGGTAGGCTGGCATTGTAAATTAGAATTTGTTCTTAACTGACTTGCCTGGTTAAATATATATCTGTAGATAGAGAGAGCAGTGGTGCCATGCAGAATCTGTTCCTATATTAGGTTTCAATCTGAATTACATTACTCTTGATTCTACTGCTATGGAAAGACAAGCTGAGCGGGATGTGAGGAGGGAGTATCAGGGAAAATGAAAGATTTGTATGATCTTGCATGTTCTGGTCTTCTACCGCATAAACCAACAATTTGATTTCCCTCCATTAATTTACAGATAAATCAATAACCAGTCCGGCATGTGAGCAGTTCATTGTTCTGTTCCATTTTGATGAGGTCTGGCCAGTAAATGGCATGCATGAGGGGAGAAGACACAGCATGAGTGCCATGAAATCCAAATCATGCAACTAAACCAGAAAATGATTCATGCCTTTGTAATACCTACGCTATACACAAACAATGTTCATATGTTTTTTGTTCCATGTTCATTTGACATAAACGCCAAAGTAGATGCTCTCCTCCAATAGTGTACCTGTTTCTCTATGCTCTCCTCCAATAGTATACCTGTTTCTCTATGCTCTCCTCCAATAGTGTACCTGTTTCTCTATGCTCTCCTCCAATAGTGTACCTGTTTCTCTATGCTCTCCTCCAATAGTGTACCTGTTTCTCTATGCTCTCCTCCAATAGTGTACCTGTTTCTCTATGCTCTCCTCCAATAGTGTACCTGTTTCTCTATGCTCTCCTCCAATAGTGTACCTGTTTCTCTATGCTCTCCTCCAATAGTGTACCTGTTTCTCTATGCTCTCCTCCAATAGTGTACCTGTTTCTCTATGCTCTCCTCCAAAAGTGTACCTGTTTCTCTATGCTCTCCTCCAATAGTATACCTGTTTCTCTATGCTCTCCTCCAATAGTGTACCTGTTTCTCTATGCTCTCCTCCAATAGTGTACCTGTTTCTCTATGCTCTCCTCCAATAGTGTACCTGTTTCTCTATGCTCTCCTCCAATAGTGTACCTGTTTCTCTATGCTCTCCTCCAATAGTGTACCTGTTTCTCTATGCTCTCCTCCAATAGTGTACCTGTTTCTCTATGCTCTCCTCCAATAGTGTACCTGTTTCTCTATGCTCTCCTCCAATAGTGTACCTGTTTCTCTATGCTCTCCTCCAATAGTGTACCTGTTTCTCTATGCTCTCCTCCAATAGTGTACCTGTTTCTCTATGCTCTCCTCCAATAGTGTACCTGTTTCTCTATGCTCTCCTCCAATAGTGTACCTGTTTCTCTATGCTCTCCTCCAATAGTGTACCTGTTTCTCTATGCTCTCCTCCAAAAGTGTACCTGTTTCTCTATGCTCTCCTCCAATAGTATACCTGTTTCTCTATGCTCTCCTCCAATAGTGTACCTGTTTCTCTATGCTCTCCTCCAATAGTGTACCTGTTTCTCTATGCTCTCCTCCAATAGTGTACCTGTTTCTCTATGCTCTCCTCCAATAGTGTACCTGTTTCTCTATGCTCTCCTCCAATAGTGTACCTGTTTCTCTATGCTCTCCTCCAATAGTGTACCTGTTTCTCTATGCTCTCCTCCAATAGTGTACCTGTTTCTCTATGCTCTCCTCCAATAGTGTACCTGTTTCTCTATGCTCTCCTCCAATAGTGTACCTGTTTCTCTATGCTCTCCTCTAATAGTGTACCTGTTTCTCTATGCTCTCCTCCAATAGTGTACCTGTTTCTCTATGCTCTCCTCCAAAAGTGTACCTGTTTCTCTATGCTCTCCTCCAATAGTGTACCTGTTTCTCTATGCTCTCCTCCAAAAGTGTACCTGTTTCTCTATGCTCTCCTCCAATAGTGTACCTGTTTCTCTATGCTCTCCTCCAATAGTGTACCTGTTTCTCTATGCTCTCCTCCAATAGTGTACCTGTTTCTCTATGCTCTCCTCCAATAGTGTACCTGTTTCTCTATGCTCTCCTCCAATAGTGTACCTGTTTCTCTATTTCCTCCCCCACATGAGACAGATTGCCCTACGCCTCAATTCACATTCTAATAGTGCGGAGTTAAACCGCTGCGTTCCACGGATAATAGAAAAGTCATGTGACATATGAGACCACAAAATGTTCCTTTTCTATGGAGTTACCATAACCTAATTGTAGATTGCCACATATTAGCAAACTGGGGGGCTCTTTTGAATTTACTAAAAGAAACAGTGGAGTCACACTGTGATAGCAAAGCAGACACTATGTGTTAGTGCAGACTGGTTTCCACTAGTTACCACAGCCACCAAGTCTAAATATATATATATATATTTAAAAAATAAAGAGCTTTTTGGTCTTAATTTAAGGTCAGGGTTAGGCATAAGGTTCGCAGGGTAGTTAATGTGAGGGTTAAGGTTTGGTTTATAATCTCATTTTAAGAAGATAAATTGTAGAAAGAGGCAGGGTTTTTGACTTTGTGGCTGTGGTTACTAGTGATGACCGTGCAGACCCTGAAGTGTAGGCTTTTAAGGGTCTGCGGGAGGGTGAGCGACACTAAAGAGGGAGAAATGACCTATCTGAAAAACACACATGGGGTCTCCATCACCCCTGGGGAGTGGGAAAATATTATAAAAAAAGGATTGTGCGTGCCCCTTGGTATCGACCAGCAATCATGGCACTGAAGGGAGTCAGCAAAGTTCGATACTTCTCATTTATCCCTCCATTTTGTAACCGTCAGAGCACTGCATTCCTCACCCTATAATTTATTTTATTGTCTTTCTGTTTTGCTACAGGGTTATGTCTGGTGCCAATATGCAAGCATGGGGTCATTGAAACAAACCAGGGAAGTAGAGTAAGGAACAGAAACAAGAGTGACTCAACGGTTTGCAGGGAAACAACATCAGAGTTTAGAGGGGAAGTTCCGTATTTTACAACCTAATGTTAATATAATAATGTAGTAGATGCCAATCAGAGTGTAGATTAAAGGGGAAGTTCAGAATTTTACAACCTAATGTTAATATAATAATGTAGTAGATGCCAATCAGTGTAGATTAAAGGGGAAGTTCAGAATTTTACAACCTAATATTAATATAATAATATATAATAGATGCCAATCAGAGTGTAGATTAAAGGGGAAGTTCAGAATTTTACAACATAATGTTAATATAATAATGTAGTAGATGCCAATCAGTGTAGATTAAAGGAGAAGTTCAGAATTTTACAACCTAATGTTAATATAATAATGTAGGAGATGCCAATCAGTGTAGATTAAAGGGGAAGTTCAGAATTTTACAACCGAATGTTAATATAATAATATATAATAGATGCCAATCAGAGTGTAGATTAAAGGGGAAGTTCAGAATTTTACAACATAATGTTAATATTGTTAAAATATAATAGATGCCATTTAGCCACTATCCTGGCAAACATCATACTTTACCAACTGAGCTATGGTTCCTCACCCTGAAAATAGTCTATAGGTCAGGAGAAACTATAATCCATGGTTGAGTTTTCTTTAAACAGCCACTATATAAGTGAGCTAACTTTATCCACCGCTAGCTATAAATCACTGGGGAGATAGGGGCATGCAGAGCATTTTCTTCTCTCCAAATCAACTCAAATATGTGGTTTGACTTAAAGGTGTGTAAATATCTACAATTTGAAATACGGTTGTCCCCACACAACACTGTACATTACAATGTGTTGGCCTACAATAGGTGAGAAGTAGTGAAGCTGTCCTGGAAGTATCTGAATACTGACATGTCCTAACAACACTTTTCCGAGCAGAACTTTCCCCTAATGAGTTGATTATAGACTGGGAAGGGTGGTACCTGGTTATAGGCCTAAGGTGATTATAGACTGCAAGGGAAAGAGTGGTATTGTCACGCCCTGACCTTAGAGATCCTTTTAATTCTCTATTTGGTAAGGGTGTGACTAGGATGGGCAATCTATGTTGTCTATTTCTTTGTTGGCCTGGTATGGTTCCAAATCAAAGGCAGCTGTCTATCATTGTCTCTGATTGGGGATCATATTTACGCAGCCTTTTCCCACCTGTTGTTTGTGGGATCTTGTTTTTGTGTAGCTGCTGGTTTTCGTTTTCTTCTGTATTGTTTTTGGTGAGTTTCATATTTATTAAACATGTGGAACTCTAAGTACGCTGCGCCTTGGTCCATTCATTCAGACGAGCGTGACAGAAGATCCCGCCACACACGGACCAAGCAGCGTGCCCAGGAGGAGCAGGGATCCTGGACCTGGGAGGAAAGCCAAGAGTGGAGGACATCCTGGACGTGTGACGACATCATGGCAGGAGACAGATGCCTGCCATGGAAGCAGGTGGAGGCACCGAAGGAGCAACAGCGACGACGCCGGGGTTCACGGCCACAAGTACAGCTCAAAGGACAGCACAAATTTTGGGGGGAGGCACACGGGGTGGTCGGCGGAGCAGAGGTGTGAACCAGAGACAACCTGGGAGGAGGTAGAGAGGTGGTTGGTTGACCCAGGGAGAGTGCCAGAGCCCGCCTGGGAGTCAATAGAACAGTGCGAGGAGGGATACCGGAGAATGGAGTTGGCGAGGAGTATGCAACAACGCAGACGTTTGGAGGAGCGTGTTACCAGTCCGGTGCAATCTGTGCAGGTCCCACGCATCAGGCCTCCCGAGTCCGGTACGTCCTGTACCTGCTCCCCGCACTCGTCCTGATGTATGCCTCCACAGCCCAGTACGTCCTGTGCTAGCTCCTCGCACTCGCCCTGAAGTGCATGTCACCAGTCCGGTGCCACCTGTACCGCCCCCACGCATCAGGCCTCCAGTGCGCCTCCTCAGTCCAGTACGTCCTGTGCCTGCCCCTCGCACTCGCCCTGAAGTGCTTGTCACCAGTCCCGTACCACCAGTGCCGGCCCCACGCACCAGGCTTCAAGCGACGGATGATCCATGGCCTGAAGCCTCCAGTGATGATCCATGGTCCGGAGCCTCCATGGCCAGGAGCCTCGATCCAAGGTCCGGAGCCTCCAGCGACGGTTCCCAGTCCGGAGCCTCCAGCGGGGGTTCCCAGCCAGGAGCCTCCAGCGACGATCCACGGTCCAGAGCCTCCGGCGACAATCTACGGTCCGGAATGCGATGATCTACGGTTCTATTTCTCCAGCGATGGTTCACGTTCCGGAGTTTCCGGCGACATTCCCCACACCCGAGGCGCCACCGAAGTTGGCGGAGCCATGAGCGGAGCGGGGTCTGCGTCCCACATCGGAGCCGCCACCGAGGGTAGATGCCCACCCGGACCCTCCCCTATAGGTTCAGGTTTGCGGCCGGAATCCGCACCTGTGGGGAGGGGGGGAGGCACTGTCACGCCCTGACCTTAGAGATCGTTTCAATTCTCTTTTTGGTTAGGTCAGGGTGTGACTAGGTTGTCTATTTCTTTTTTGGCCTGGTATGGTTCCCAATCAGAGGCAGCCTGTGAGCAGTCCAGAACGTCACGTTTCGTTTTCTTCTGTATTGTTTTTGGTGGGTTTCATATTTATTAAACACGTGGAACTCTAAGTATGCTGCGCCTTGGTCCATTCATTCAGACGAGCGTGACAGGTATATAAATATATTTATTTTATTATACTTATTTATTTATTTATTGGATCAATCTTAATGATAATCATTACTAATCATGCTCTGGCAGGATCATTTTCGTATTGTTGAAATGATAACAGATCGACAGTGGTCTTTTTGGTATCATAATAACACATAAAAATGTAGAATAAGCTATGACAGTAGTGTCTGAATGCAACTTGAACGCATTACTAAGCTTATTCGGCAGCTAGCGCTTATAGGAGCAATTTTTTTTTTAATTCAGTCATAATTTCACCCTAAATTGAATGTTTCTCTTGAGTCAGGCCAATGCACCAAGAAGATTACTGTGTTTCATCATCGCCCACTGACCATACAGTAGATAATTCCCAGCTGAATTATGGGAAGGGCACGGCTCCAGAGGAGGCTTTTACTTCCTGTATCTGTCCCAGGCCCCAGAGACAGTAACACGTGATTCTGTGATTCCATTAGGCAGTTGTTGCAGATGATCCACCATAATTACACGGGCTCCCCTCTCGTGGCAGATGCTCGGGCTATTTGTTAATAAGAGGAATCGTCTCTACATGGCAAATAATGATTCTGTGATGAGAAGCAATCAGTGAGATTCATCTCTCCCTTCTCTCCTCCATATGGTGATTAATACCATACCCAATTGTTTTCCTCTCTCTCTCCCTTTCCATCTTTTTCCTTCCATTGGATCTCTGTAGTAAATGGTTTGGTAGTGTGTAAACTTTTCTTGGATCAGAGTTGTAGCCTGCCAGAGTCTGTTTCGCTGCTCGCAGACAAGAGGAGCAGAATGTATGGAGAGAGTTAGATGTGTATGTTCCCCCATTGGAAGACAAAAGGACAATCCATTTGCTCGTGTGCAACAGAGAATGGATTTTTTTTAGCTGACAGCTGAGTGATGATACGGAATAGAAAAAATAGCAAGAAATTATACTTTATTGTTTTTCACGGTTTCAAAAGAACATTCGGTACAGAGTGCACTCATTGTTATTCAGAACATTAGAGGTAAATTGCACCCCATTTTCTAGAAAATGGGGAAGAGCCTACATTGGACACAACCCCCCCCCCCCCCCCCCCCACACACACACACACACACAGATTGTTTTACCTTAATCTTCCACAGAACAAATCTAGCAAATCAGGTGACTTGATAAGGACATTTTATCATAAATAGATGCTCAAAATTGGTAGTTGCTTGTAGGACCTTAACATAACACTTGTCAAAGCCTTGCTGGGTATATCGAAAGGATAGTGCTCCGTTTCATAAGATTACAATCTATCAGTTATGGGACAGGTCCAAAGCAGTAAGTGCCTGTTGTAAAGCTCCAGGTTTGAATCAACATTTTGGACCTACAATACTACATTTGTAGAGTCAGAATAACCCGCAAATCACTTACCTTAGACTATATTGGCTTAGGTATGTACATATTACTACATATTACTACATATTGGCTTAGGTATGTAATAATGACATTTGACATGCCACCCGACATTCTAAGTAATGGCCATCCTCATTCCTATCAAATATGCCATCCTGATTGGATTAATACAAACGCTAAGACAAACCAATGTCTAAGCATCGTCAATATGAGCATGCCAAGTTAAAAAACAGATATTGAAGTCAGCTGAAAGCAACCTCTATAATTTGCTGTTGTTTCTTATGGGATGCAAAATGTAATAATTGTTTGCCTTTTCACATGTTCTTAACACAGTCATAGCTCTAGGCAAAAAAACAAAAGGGTTTGTTTGAAATCCATTCATTTGCAGGGGTGGATTTGATTGTTTGCTTCTCGCACACACACACACACACACACACACACACACACACACACACACACACACACACACACACACACACACACACACACACACACACACACACACACACACACACACACACACACACACACGCGCACACACACACACACACACACACACACACACACACACACACACACACACACACACACACACACACACACACACACACACACACACACATCCCCTGCGTGTTGACTGTGTAATGGTGTGATTAAATCATCCCATACCAAAAAAGAGAAAAACACATACAGGTCTGCTCCATAGCAACATGAAATTGAATTCAATCTCCTGGACACAATCTGGAATTGATTAAAGATATCATGGTGAGGCCGGAAATAACATCTATTATCCGGGGGGAAAAAAACAGCTGGCCCTGCATCAAAACGCATACAAATATCATAGGGCACTTTAGGGTATGAGGCGAACAACATCGGTCATACCAATCAACTCTATCAGCAGTTGCATTGTAAATGCACCACCAGGCTTCAAACACAGAATGCAATTTAACGTCTAAATGTAGCTTTGTATTGAATTCGTATTTAGTCAACATATGTAATGTACATCATTGCTAGTACTTCTGATAATAAGGCATTGATTTATTTTACAATAATTAATTTCTATTGACATTTTTATGTGTCGGACGTAAGTCCAGTGATTTGTCTCAAGACAAAAAGTGAAATCAGAAATGTGTGAATTGTTTCTGCTGGTACTTTGTTAATCAAGGCAACTTCATGCTCACAGATACCAACTTCCATCAAAATTAAAATCAGCTAAGATTGGCACTATTGGCTAGCTAGCCTATTCCCATTTTTGCACTCTTACATGACCATATCAGAAAGAGCCAATAGTGGCAGTCTTGGCAGATTTCTACTTAGCTGTTGAGTTCTGTAAGCAAGAAATCATCCACTGTGCATGATGCCATATTACTGAGTCTAACTTTAAAATCAAGAGAAGAATACTGCTGTATAATTATTGTAATATCTCTATATGTACAGGTCCTCAAAGCAGGTGGCAGATTAGAACAGATCAGACCAGATCAGACCAGATCAGACCAGAAGTGGCAACATCCATGTCTGCCCTACTATTTTACACTCATATAGAGCTGCATTCACTCTGCCTCTCAAAGTTTATCGAGTGATCATAGACAGTATAGCCTTGTAGCATAACAGGCGTACATGTTAGAATGTATCTATTATCTACTGCAATAGATAAGTAGAAAATAAAGCGTTTTAAATATTCCCCGCCACTGCTGTAGACACTTCCTTTCCAGAGATGGAAAAGTCATAATAAAATGTGTTCCTCAAACAACACCACGCCTCTGACGTTCTTTCAGAAATTAAAGGAGAAGAGGTTTAATTTGTCTCTTATTAATCCACACTTAATTTTGCTGTTTGTTTTGTGAAACAAATATCAATGTGTCTCTCATCTAATTATATTCTTATCAGTATTTCGTCCCACAGATATCAATTTACAACACAATTTCCTTAGTCAGATCATGCAATCTCTTTCTAAGACTGTGTCCCAAATGGCATCCTATTCCCCTTTATAGTGCACTACTTTTGAACATGGCTCAAAAAATAGTGCACTATATAGGGAATAGGGTGCCATTCGGGACAAAGCCTAAGTCTGAACAGAATCCAGGGAGAACTAATGAGCAAATGCCACAGGGTGCATTTGCGAGCTGCAGAATCAAGAAATGTTGTACTTCCTTAGCAGCAAAAATACTCCACAACTAAGAGATGTGTGTGCCTTACAATTCGATTTGACAACCATTCATACTTCTTATCATTAGTAAACATTCAAAAGCACGCAATTCAGGGGATGAAAGAGTCAATTGAGTCGTTGCAACTTTTTAATTTTTCTACTTCCTTCAATGACAGCCCTCCATTTTCATTCAAAGAACATACCACTCGTGTTATCATAAGTACTGGGCAAGGCATGTGAAAATGCAGAGTCTTTTTCCTATTGTTCGGATATTCATATTATAAGAATCCGTCAGGTAAATGCATGTGCACAACTTCGCACATTCGCCTCTGGCCGATATGAAGATACCCAAAATGGGCCCTCGAATATTACAAAGGAGGGGCAGAGGACTCCCGACAATTATCCTTTGAAGCGATGTGGAAACCCAAGGGAATCCAGCAACCAATACATCTACCCGTCTTTCCCCCTAAGCAAAAATATCAAATTCCTATTAGCTCTCTTCTCGTTCCTCCATGAATAAGAATTACGGCTTTTGCAGAAAATACCACAGCGGGCTGTGAGCCATGACACCCCCCCTATTTGTTTTGTTTTATTAAAAGAAAACTACTTCCTCCACCTCTTCCAAGTATTTTCATTTTCTCTTTCTTCTGTTCACCTATAGTACATTGTGTGTGTGTGTGTGTCTCAGCTCAATATGAGGTATTCCACTTAACAGGTTTCATGGATGTGGGATGGTTGGGCCTTAGGCTTCAATTTTGTGCCATGGCCTTTTGGGAAAAAGACCATTCGAAATTCCTGTACTGTATTACTGAGCAGCGAGAAACTGATTTAACATTCCATGAAATGTTCCTGACTTGGGTGTAAAGGGAGGAAATGGGCAGGGCTGCTTTGCTCAAGGTTAATATTTGAAAAGTATCCAATGGGGGTGGGGGGGGGGGGGGGTCATTGGATACAAATAACTTTGTCATTGATGATGAGTAGCTACGGCACATGTCTAGAATAAAATGAATAGACTCTTCTCCTCTGAAACCTGCTGTTGTCCAAAGGGATTAAGAGCCTAGAGAAGGTTTTGGTAATCAACAGTCATCTTTTAAAAATGAATTAAAAACATTGAAGAATACTTTTTTGATGGAATAAAAAATGTAGGCAGAAGGAGACAAGATTAGTTTATCTCATTTCCATACACACCAGATGGTTTCAATATGATCGATTTCTTATTTTCACTCCACAATAAGTTGATCTCTCGAACAATCGTCCTTCCTCTTCTCGTTGACAGTCTGCATTCACATGTGTTTTTTTTTTTTTATCAAGGAGAAATCTGTCCAATTCCATGAACCATAATAAGCAGTAATTGTGTTGATAAATGCAACCCACTTGATTTTGAATTCCTTTAATGGTAAGAAGATAAATACAAATATTTTTCTGCACAAAGATGTGTTGTCCAGGTCTCCAGACAAGATTTGAATACTTTGCCTGAGAATGCAGCTACCTGATCCTACATGGATAATTACCATAGCCTTTATTCAAAGGATTAGCTCACCCAAATTGTCATTAAACCATGACATCCTTAGATTTAGGGAACCACACTTTTCAAAAACACACAAACCTTTATTGCTCGCAAGTGCAGAGAAAAGGGCCCTTTTTTAATCCACTGAGGTCCAAATTCAAGGAGCCTTTTTGACCCACCATTTTGAAAAAGGTTAGTGCTGGTCTACATATTTTATCTATCTGTCTTGTTCTTTATTTAGTTCTGATTAACCCTGTTTGTTTCTTCTGTCTTCCTCCCTGTGTCTCTTTTAGCATGGGGCATACTTCAAGCCAGCACACTGATGACTCATACCTCATATGACATTGGCCCTATAAACCATCCAAAGTAAAAGAACACTGAAACTTTTCAAATCACCAATTAACTAATATGGAAAGGAACTGTTGGTGTATTACCTCCTGGGACGTTCCATTTTATCTGTTGGTCGAGCAAAGCCAGTGAATAGGATGTGGAGCAAATTGTTTGGGAGTAGAATATGATCTTAATGAGTGGAAGGCTTATCATCATTGTAACGAGGTAATTATTTGTCCATTTAATCAGCTTTTTTGCCGGTGGATGTGGGTTTGGGGAGCCCTAAAGACTCTGTAATAGCAACGAACCACAGTAAAACCATCTTAATGAGATTGAACGTCGGGAGGGGACTAACCTTTCAGAGACATTTGACTATTGACAACAGACATTACCCTGAGTAACCCTAATGATGATCATTCATATCTTCTCCAAATCCAGAGGTGGAGCCTGATCAGGGCCCATGTTCATAAAGCGTCTCGGAGTGGGAGTGCTGATCTAGGATACATTTAGCTTTTTCGATCATAATGAATGAGATTATATTCACAGAGGGATCCTAGATCATCATTTGTATTTTGTATTTAGTATGTATCCCTACTCTTCCTGGGGTCCAGCAAAATGAAGGCAGTTATACAATTTAAAAAACAACAACATTACAATGCATTCACAACAGATTTCACAACACATTAAGTGCGTGCCCTTAGGTCCCTACTCAACTACCACATACAGTGTGTATCTACAACACACAATCCATGTGTACGTGTGTATAGTGAGTATGTTATAGTGTTTTTGTATGCATGTGTCTGTGCCTATGTTTTTTCGACTGAGACTCTTTGTATAGAATCCTATTTTTCTCGGTGCGTTTTCCCATTTTGTGAAACATGTTATCACCACAGGTCTATTTAATAAAGTCCTCTAACATTCAAATAACGGTTTTGATATATTTTTTTTTTGGTGTGCCTGTGTAGGGCAAAAGAACTGCCTACCAAATAAGGGTTTCCTGAACTGATTGCTTCCCTGAAATGCTAGAACACAAGCTCCTCTCCGTTCCAAATGAGTCTGTCTTCAATTACCACTCCAGTGGTAGTACATCATGTGTTAGGACAGAGACATTAAACGATCCAGAGGACAAGAATGAGACTTATCTTGGGCCATCAATTCATTAGCAGGAGAGGCTGTTGCTGGAGCACAATCAGGGGGCCATAAAACAGCCCAGTTCCTCCCAGCTTCCACTTCACAGTCCTGGGATGGTCATAAAACTTTACACCCCGGAGCATCTTGGGGCCTTTTGGGCGAGAGATGCTAATTCCGCGGAGGCCCATAAACATATTACACCATAGTCCTTCATCTGCCTGCTCTCCCATCCGTTTATAAGGCCTCTCGTATAAAGGGTTGCAAGGCACAGATACATCCACTTGATTCAATCTAAAAGGGTGGAAATGGGGAAAAAATCCAGCGCTTTATTCTGACTGTGAGTTTTATTTGCATTTCAGAACACATATAAAGGGTAGATATACAGCACACCAACACACATGGTATTGTGTGCTTGCAAGGATCTGTAGCATATGCTTCGCCCGAAGAAAACCTTACTGACGTTTAGCTTTGTTGTCATTGCAGACCACCATAAGCTGTTCTCTCCAAAAAAAAGTGTGATGTTACCACTATTCATCATTGGTAACATCTGTGTGCTTGTAACACAAACCCCCCGGTGCCTGTGTGAATTATACTGCTCATCAATTAAGACAGGAATTAGTACATTCTCAACACAGGTGAGTAACTGATGATTTGGAGCAAGTTCAATCGTTTACACACTTGCGAATCCATAATTTGTTTTATATGAGCCTGTGTAGTGCCTGTATCTGGTGCATCCATCCATCTGCAGGAGTCTTTAGTTCAGTTAGGAGTCTTCAGTTCGCTTAGCATGGATGACTGATTCTCTCTACCAATTTTAATTTAATGTTACACGTTTAAAACCGTCTGGTCATTTGGAATACACAGTGGAATGACATTTAGTTTCAATCAAAGCAGTAAGGTAGAGCGAAGGCTAGATTTAGAGTTCGCACCTGTTATTTCTAGTAGGGAATGAAACACAAAAGTAGAAAGTTGAAATAGAGCAGCGGTCATTTTTTTCTAAGGTCTTATGGCTCCTCCCCCTTTCTTCTGCTTTGTGTTTTATTCTCAAACACTTCAAGAAAGTATGGAAGTGGCTTGGTAAATCAGGCTTATAAAATGAGCTTAACCCTTAATAGACAGAGATATACTGCATCACCTTTAATAATAGACAGAGATAAACTGCATCACCTTTAATAATAGACAGAGATAAACTGCATCACCCTAAATAGACAGAGATAAACTGCATCACCCTTAATAGACAGAGATAAACTGCATCACCCTTAATAGACAGAGATAAACTGCATCTCGCTTAATAGACAGAGATGAACTGCATCACCTTTAATAGACAGAGATAAACTGCATCACCCTTAATAGACAGAGATGAACTGCATCTCCCTTAATAGACAGAGATAAACTGCATCTCCCTTAATAAACAGAAATAAACTGCATCACCCTTAATAGACAGAGATAAACTGCATCTCGCTTAATAGACAGAGATAAACTGCATCTCCCTTAATAAACAGAGATAAACTGCATCACCCTTAATATCAAATCAAATTGTATTGGTCTCATACACGTGGTTAGCAGATGTTACTGCGAGCGTAGTGAAATGTTTATGCTTCTAGATCCGACAGTGCAGCAGTATCTAACAGGTAATATCTAACAAATTCCACAACAAAACCTAATACACACAATCTAGTAAAGGAATGGGATAAGAATATATAACTATACAATATATGGATGAGCAGTGACAGAGCGGCTAAGATGCAATAGATAATAAGGAATAGATAGTGAAGGATACAGTGTACATTATATTCATATGAGATGAGCAATGCGAGATATGTAAACATTCTTAGTGGCATTATTTAAGTGACTCGTGCTCCATTTATTAAAGTGGCCAATGATATCCTCTCATGTACTCCCTGTTCACCCATGACTGCGTGACCATGCACGCCTCCAACTCAATCATCAAGTTTGCAGACGACACTACAGTGGTAGGCTTGATTACTAACAACAACGAGACGGCCTACAAGGAGGAGGTGAGGGCCCTCGGAGTGTGGTGTCACGAAAATAACCTCTCACTCAACATCAACAAAGCAAAGGAGATGATCGTGGACTTCAGGAAACAGCAGAGGGAGCATCCCCCTATCCACATCGACAGGACAGTAGTGGAGAAGGTGGAAAGGTTTAAGTTTCTCGGCGTACACATGGACAAACTGAAATGGTCCACCCACACAGACAGCATGGTGAAGAAGGAGCAGCAGCGCCTCTTCAACCTCAGGAGGCTTTACAAACTTGGCTTGTCACCAAAAACACAAACTTTTACAGATTCACAATCGAGAGCATTCTGTCGGGCTGTACCACCACCTGGTATGGCACCAGATCCACCCACAACCGTAAGGCTCTCCAGAGGGTAGTGAGGTCTGCACAACACATCACCGGGGGCAAACTACCTGCCCTCCAGGACACCTACACCCCCAGGTGTCACAGGAAGGCCAAAAAGATCATCAAGGACAACAACCACCCGAGCCACTGCCTGTTCACCCAGCTATCATCCAGAAGGCGAGGTCAGTACAGATGCATCAAAGCTGGGACCGAGAGACTGAAAAACAGCTTCTATCTCAAGGCCATTAGACTGTTAAACAGCCATCACTAACATAGGGGCTGCTGCCAATATACAGACTCAAATCTCTGGCCACATTAATACATTTAATAAATGGATTTGATAAAATTAGAACTAGTCACTTTAAATAACGTCACTTTAATAATGTTTACATATCCTACATTACTCAACTCATATGTATATACTGTATTCTATACCATCTACTGCATCTTGCCTATGCCGTTCGGCCATCGCTCATCCAAATATTTATATGTACATATTCTTATTCATCCCTTTACATTTGTGTGTATTAGGTAGTCGTTGTGAATTTTTTAGATGACTTGTTAGATATCACTGTACTGTCGAAACTAGAAGCACAAGTATTTCGCTACACTCGCATTAACATCTGCTAACCATGTGTAAGTGACAAATAAAATGTGATTTTAATTTGATTTGATATCAAGTCTGTAGGTAGGCAGCTACCTCTCTGTGCTAGTGGTGGCTGTTTAACAATCGGATGGCCTTGAGATAGAAGCTGTTTTTCAACGGAGATATACTGCAGATTGACAGAGATAAACTGGATCACCGTTATAGATAGAGATATACTTTATCACCCTTATTGACAGATATATAGTTCATCACCCTTGTAGACAGAGAAAAACTGCAGTACCCTTATAGACAGAGATATACTGCATCACCCTTATAGACAGAGATAGACTTCAGCACCGATATAGACAGAGATAGACTTCATCACCCTTATAGATAGAGATATACTACATCAACTGACCTTAGATATATATTGGAACACCCTTATTGACAGAGATATACTGCATCACCCTTATAGACAGAGATAAACCTCATCACCCTTATAGACAGAGATAAACCTCATCACCCTTATAGACAGAGATATTCTGCATCACCCTTTTAGACAGCGATATACTGCATCACCTGACCTGAGAGAATGTGATGAAAACTATAGGAGTAGATCTCTTTCCATGCTTTGGAACACATTTAAAAACATATTTATGTGTGTCTCAGGGCATATCAAGTGCAGCAAAGGCTTTCTCCAAGTACACATGCTTGAATTGTATCACGATGAGTAGAGTATTTTGGGTCATGGCAGTGAGAAAACCTTTTTATGCCAACCTGGTCTCAGAGCAAAAAGTATTACATTTGACAAAAATCCATGCCACTCCATTTAGTATGATATGCTACTTTAGGTTAGGTTATATTGGCCTACCATTGGAATAGCGGTTGTACAAGTAATACGAATTGTAGGACGTACAGTATCCCACGACTTGATTTCACCATTATGTTGTGAACCAATTGAATTTGTGGCCCTCCGTTTAGTATGATATTTTACGTTACATTAAATAACACGTGGAATAGTGGTCGTACAGTCTACAGTGTATTACGTCTTGATTACAGCAGTATGCTTTGACCCATTTTAGTTTGATAAACAGAACACAATGGAGGGAACACCTATGTTGTTGCACACTGTTCTCCCTGCAATTTGATCTGGTAATTTAGCTAGGTAGCTAGTAAACATGATTTTTTATTTTTTTATTTATTTTACCAGGCAAGTCAGTTAAGAACAAATTCTTATTTTCAATGACAGCCTAGGAACAGTGGGTTAACTGCCTGTTCAGGGGCAGAATGACAGATTTGTACCTTGTCAGCACAGGGGTTTGAACTTGCAACCTTTCGGTTACTAGTCCAACACTCTAACCACTAGGCTACCCTGCTGCCCCATTTTGAGCAGCTACATGCTTTTGTGCACATTACTCAGGCTGTACCTTGTTCAACATCGCTTTTGCATGTTATATTTTATTCCAAAAAATTATTATTTTCATATTGGTCTATTTATACTGTCTGACCGCCTAGAGTCTGCCTGTTTGTTTCGCTAATGTTAGCTAGTAAGTTAGCTAGCTTGATTAATTATATCTGTCAATTTATCTTGTTTAACTACCCTGTCTGTCAGTCAGTCAGTCTGTCTGTCTGTTTTACTAATGTTTGAAAGTAGCTTGAGCAGTTAACTGTTTCTAACTAGCTATTATAAGTTATATCTATCTGTGTCTGTTTATCCTGTTAAAGTCCCTTGCGTGCCTTCCTGTTACCAATAATAGTAGAACGCCCCATAGTATCATTTTGTATATGGACCGTCAAAAAATAGGGTGCTGTACTGTGTATGCATAGACAGACTTTCAATCTTCTGTCATTGATCGAGACAGGTGCGTGGCATTCAAAGTGACGAATCAGTCTCATGATGTGTTGCACTTTGGGGTGCAGTCCCACCTGTCTCGATCAATGAGAGAAGATTGGAAGTAGACATGGCCGCATTCACAATTATTAGATTACTCTATGGAGTAAAAATACTGGATGAAGGATAAAGTCTTGCTATGTTACATGACTGCGTGAAACACAAGGCCCTACTTATCACGCACCTCATCGGCCATTCTAGCGTATTTTGTTCTTCTTACATTCGTAGGCTTCTGCTCAGGTCTCCTAACCCTAACCCAAGACACCACCAGTTCAACCATTACAGTCATCTTCTCCTTTTTCTGCCCATCAGATGACATCTGGACAAAGGGTGGTTTGGAAGCTGTTGGGAAAAAGGTCAACTGTTTGTTGAGGTCTACCTGTACAGTATGTAAAAAACATGAACGTTTCTGAACATTCATATTTCATTAGTGGATCTGACATCATTACACCATAGAGGTCTGTGTTTGTCTGTAGGTCAATACAATCTTTGTATGCCGTCTCTGTACTGCCAGTATGCCATAGTCCTAAAGGCCAGCACCTCACAGAGTCAGTAGTCCTATGTCACTTCATGTCCACAGAGGACGTAGAGCAGGTCTCTCCAACTGTGTTCCTGGAGAACTACCCTCCTGTAGGATTTCACTCCAACCCTGCTCTGGGAGAGGTACCCTCCTGTAGGTTTTCCTGTAGGTGTATAGAGGTCAAGTGGATGAACATCTAAAGAACATCTGAAATGTTCTTTAGCCAGTGCTACAGTAGTCACCCAATATCAAATCAAATTCTGTCACGTGTGCAAAATAAAAAAAGGTGTAGACTTACCGTGAAATGTTTAATTACATGCCCTTTCCTAACAATGCAATTAAAAAGGACGAAATATTAGCAAAAAATAAGAAAAGGAAATAGAAGCACAATAAAATATAAATAACGGCCATGCCGGTACCGAGTCAATGTTCAGGAGTACGAGGTAGTTGAGGTAATTGAGGTAATATGTACATGTAGGTAGGGGTAAACGTGTCTAGGCAATCAAGATAGATAATAAACAGTAATTGCGTTTATTTTCAGCAAACTTAACACGTGTAAATATTTGTATGAACATAACAAGATTCAACAACTGAGACATAAACTGAACAAGTTCCACAGACATGTGACTAACAGAAATGGAATAATGTGTCCCTGAACAAAGGCGGGGTCAAAATCAAAAGTAACAATCAGTATCTGGTGTGGCCACCAGCTGCATTAAGTACATCTCCTCCTCATGGACCGCACCAGATTTGCCCGTTCTTGCTGTGAGATGTTACCCCACTCTTCCACCAAGGCACCTGCAACTTCCCGGACATTTATGGGGGGAATGGCCTTAGTCCTCACCCTCTGGTCCAACAGGTCCCAGACATGCTCAATAGGATTGAGAGGCTTTTCGCTGAGCATGGCAGAACACTGACATTCCTGTCTTGCAGGAAATCATGCACAGAACGAGCAGTATGGCTGGTGGCATTGTCATGCTGGAGGGTCATGTCAGGATGAGCCTGCAGGAAAGGTACCACATGAGGGAGGAGGATGTCTTTCCTGTAACGCACAGCGTTGAGATTGCCTGCAAGGGCAACAAGCTCAGTCCGATGATTCTGTGACACACCGCCCCAGACCATGACGGACCCTCCACCTCCAAATCGATCCTGCTCCAGAATACAGGCCTCGGTGTAACGCTCATTCCTTCGACGATAAACGTGAATCCGACCATCACCCCTGGTGAGACAAAACCGCAACTCTTCAGAGAAAAGCACTTTTTTCCAGTCCTGTCTGGTCCCAGCGATGGTGGGTTTGTGCCCATAGGCGACGTTGTTGCAGGTGATGTCTGGTGAGGACCTGCCTTACAACAGGCCTACAAGCCCTCAGTCCAGGCTCTCTCAGCCTATTGCGGACAGTCTGAGCACTGATGGAGGGATTGTGCGTTCCTGGTGTAACTCAGGCAGTTGTTGTTGCCATCCTATACCTGTTCCGCAGGTGTGATATTCGGATGTATCGATCCTGTGCAGGTGTTGTTACATGTGGTCTGCCACTGCGAGGACGATCAGCTGTCCGTTCTGTCTCCCTGTAGCGCTGTCTTAGGCGTCTCACAGTGCGGACATTGCAATTTTTTGCCCTGGCCACATCTGCAGTCCTCATGCCTCCTTGCAGCATGCCTAAAGCACATTCACGCAGATGAGGAGGGACCCTGGGCATCTTTCTTTTGGTGTTTTTCAGAGTCAGTAGAAAGGCCTCTTCAGTGTCCTAAGTTTTCATAACTGTGACCTTAATTGCCTACCATCTGTAAGCTGTTAGTGTCTTAACGACCGTTCCACAGTTGCATGTTCATTAATTGTTCATTGTTCATTGAAGGAAACAGTGTTACAATGAAGATCTGTGAAGTTATTCGGATTTTTACGAATTATCTTTGAAAGACAGTGTCCAGAAAAAAGGGACGTTTATTTTTTCACTGAGTTTATATGTATGTGAAGAGTGTGTGACTGTGTGGCATCAACATGCATGTGTGTGTTTTCATTTTTTGAACGGGGCATGTTTATTTAAGATGGTGAGGAAAGAATTTTTTAAGAATAACCAGGCATCCTCTACTGACGGAATGAGGTCAACATCCTTTCAGGATACCCGTGCCAGGTCAATTAGAAAAGTTCCACAACAGGTTGGTCAAACATGCTTTGTGATTGGTTGAGAAACAAGCTGTGTACTTTTTTATTTATTTTTACAATGGGTAGGCCTATGTAGCAAAAATCTGTGAAATCGCTGCATCCACTGTCCCATCAGCACAGCATTGAAATGAACTAACTTGATCGCCACTGTAAAAAGCATCTAGATTACATAATTTTCCCCTTGCTTTTAGCCTCTGTCCTTTTGTTTCAATTCTGTATAGTGATCTCCACTGGACCAGATGAAAGCGTTCGACAGCTTTTTAAAATGTTACTTTGAATCTACTGAACCAGATAGGATCAACAACGGGCAACTGCGCTTGGCAGGTAATTTGCCATAGAAAACACTGAGAAAGGCTTAAATAACTACATTTTGGAGCAGCAATACTCAACAACAACAAAAACAAACTAAAGAACTATATGATGGAGAGACAATCAAGTGTTCTTAATTAACACAATAGATTAAAAAAACAAAAACACATTTCCTGGCAGTAGACACTGCACCAGACTATTATCAACAGTTTATCTGTGTTGCACAGAATATATTACTTATATTTTAAAATAGATTTACATTTATGTTTTACCTTACGTGCCTATATGAATAAGGGAAATATATATTCAGTTATTCAGAGTTTTAAAGCAAATAGCAAGGGCACCTCACTTAAAATTCAGAGTTGAGTAATATCTTTGACCCTGAGGTAAAGTGGGAGGCAAAAGGTTGTCCTCTGCCACATTGAGACATCCCCACATACTGTAGGACAAGTGTTTCTGCAGATGCTTCAAAAGTCTTAAGCTCTTCTTCTTCTTCTATAAAGAATCCACAGTCTCTGGAGCCATACCTCTACTTACCAAACAAACACATGAAGATGTTATTAGTAGAAAATACAACATACTTCTCTTTTGACTGGGTAATATATCATTTTCAATTATATATGGATGGAACGTTTGAAACCATCACCAGTACGTAAATGTGTGGCCACCACATATAAGCCACTACACCGCAGTACATTCTGAATAACTGTTGTATACGAAACCTTCAAGGTACAGTATAGTGTATTGAGTGATTAAATACGAAACAAGGAAAAACAAAAATATTTGTTTATACTTTGTTCAGTCATGTTACCTCATTGGCTAGAAGATAATCTGTGTGTAGGGCTGTCGCGGACATGACATTTTGTCAGCCGGTGATTGTCAAGCATATAACTGCCGGTCTCACGGTAATTGACTGTTAATTAACATAAACACATTTAGCATCTCCTGGCTTCCTACAAGCCACTGATGCAGACCTTTGGAACATTTTAAAAAGTCTAATAAATCCATGTAATATAGCCTACACTATCACAATAAATCCATGTAATATAGCCTACACTATCACAATAAATCCATGTAATATAGCCTATACTATCACAATAAATCCATGTAATATAGCCTACACTATCACAATAAATCCATGTAATATAGCCTACACCATCACAATAAAGCCATGTAATATAGCCTACACTATCACAATAAATGCATTGTTAATTTTAGACAGGTCTGAAGAAAATCTAGTCTATTTCAGGAGAACAGAATAGCGTACTGTGAGTTGTCCTTATGTTAGGCCCTGATCTGGCTAGAGTACCAGTCAAGTACCAGTCAAATGTTTGGACACACCTACTCATTCAAGGGTTTTTCTTTATTTTCTACTATATTCTACATGTAGAATAATAGTGAAGACATCAAAACTATTAAATAACACATATGGAATCATGTAGTAAACAAAATGTTTTAAACAAATCAAAATATATCTTATATTTGAGATTCTTCAAATAGCCACCCTTTGCCTTGATGAGAGCTTTGCACACTCTTGGCATGCTCTTAACCAGCTTCATGAGGAAAGTTTTCCAACAGTCTTGAAGGAGTTCCCACATATGCTGAGCACTTGTTGGCTGCTTTTCCTTCACTATGTGATCCAACTCATCCCAAGCCATCTCAATTGGATTGAGGTCGGGTGATTGTGGAGGCCAGGATATCTGATGCAGCACTCCATCACTGTCCTTAGTCAAATAGCCCTTACACATCCTGGAGGTGTGTTTTGGGTCATTGTCCTGTTGAAAAACAAATGATAGGCCCACTAAGAATAAACCAGATGGGAGGGCGTATCACTGCAGAATGCTGTGGTAGCCATGCTGGTTAAGTGTGCCTTGAATTCTAAATAAATCACTGATAGTCTCACCAGCATAGCACACCCACACCATCACACATACATCCTTCATTGCTTCACGGTGGGAACCATACATGTGGAGATCATCCGTTCACCTACTCTGCATCTCACAAAGACACGGCAGTTGGAACCAAAAAACTCATCAGACCAAATAGGGCTATCATCACTGTAAACTAAAAAGGTGTTCTTAACTGACTTGCCTAGTTAAATATAAAACTAAACTAACAGCTACTACTGTTTTAGCTATCCTGTTGCCTAGTAACTTTATCCCTACCTCCATGTGCATGTCTACCTGCACAGCGACTCGGTACTGGTACCCCGTGTATATAGTTATCGTTACTCTTGTGTATTTATTCCTTGTGTTGTTATTCATTTTGTTTTATTTCTCTATTTTTCTCTCTGCATTGTTTGGAAGAGCATTTCACTGTCTACACCTGTTGTTTACAAAGCATGTGACAAGAATTTTATGTCATACTAAACACATCATACCAAAGCAGTCAAACCTAATATTTCACACTAAATGGGTCAAAGCTAACTGGTGCAATCAAGACGTAGGATACGAAACATCCTACTATTCACATTCTTTTGGAGTTTTGCTATTATGTTGGTAGGGCAATGAAAAGTAACCTAACATACGAAGGATTTTAGTAAAATACATATATTTTTTCATCTCTGAGACCAGGTTGATTATGCATATGGAGGTTGTAGTGAAAGGAATAGATCATAGTGGAATGTCAGGATTCCTTGATAACTTACACGCACTCCTACTGAGATCAAATTGTTTAACCCACTCTAGCCATGTCAGCCATTCTCTCTGCTCTAAAAGCCTTCGGGGAGGCTGGTTGAGTTGTTTGTATTGGAAGTCAAGCAGCCTATTAGACACAGAGAGTGGTGTCACAGAGTGTGTATCACACAAATAACTCTGGGTAGTGAAAGGACATTTGGAATTGAATTCGCCCTAATTTACAACCTTGACACAGCCTACACAGTGATTCTTGCTCCTTTAGAGATTTCCCACAACTAGTTATCATTAGACCTTTCCCCTTTCTAGAGAGTGATGCGCTTTACATTCAAAAGTATGAATTCGAGTTTGCATGACCAGTGACACCATGTATGAATCCGGGGCTCGTGTGGAAATAAGGCTTGGCAAGCTTTGGATCAGAAGTCCGGACCGGCTTTTCTAATAGAAAGACAACCAGTTAGCTGCCCTTTGCATGAAAACTAAAGACGACTATTAGGCATCAATAGAACTGATCAATAAGAATACATTTTGTAATGAGTTTGTCTGGATTGGATAGATCTCCTCAAGTGTAAGAAAATGTATTGGTTAATTAATGTTCTCTTCATTAGGGACCACAAGGTAAAAATCCATTTCACCATTATAATTGAAGTCCTCCTTAGACTGTTCATCTTATTATCTTTAAACAGCTTTCTACTCTGTGGTAATCTTTCACTACCTCGTCAAGCTGGTATCAATGTTAAATCGATCTTGGGTTGAGTACTGTAGGTTCGTTAGTACTTTGGATACGGTCCAAACGTGTCAAGACCAAGAGAAACAGAAGGGTGAATGAACAGACAAGCACCTGGCATCTAAACAGTTCTTCACCCCAGTCAGTTCAACAGGGCTTCTTACTTACTGCTTTGTTTACACACAATTCAGATAGCAGTTCACAAGGCACTACCCACTGGGCAAAAACTGGTTGCATAAATGTTGCTTCCACATCCTTTCCACATCCTGCTCCAGTTTCAACTTCCACCTGGCCGTGCTGCTGCTCCAGTTTCAACTGTTCTGCCTTATTATTATTCGACCATGCTGGTCATTTATGAACATTTGAACATCTTGGCCATGTTCTGTTATAATCTCCACCCGGCACAGCCAGAAGAGGACTGGCCACCCCACATAGCCTGGTTCCTCTCTAGGTTTCTTCCTAGGTTTTGGCCTTTCTAGGGAGTTTTTCCTAGCCACCGTGCTTCTATACCTGCATTGCTTGCTGTTTGGGGTTTTAGGCTGGGTTTCTGTACAGCACTTTGAGATATCAGCTGATGTACGAAGGGCTATATAAATACATTTGATTTGATTAGATTTGATTTGACTTTAAATCCCAAAATTCAATGCGACGACGTTGAATCAACGTGGAAAACTGATTGGATTTGCAAAAAGTTATTAACGTAAGGGATTTTTTTTTACCTTAACTTTTAACCTAAATCCAATGTCATGGTGACATTTTTGTTGATTTCACATTGAATTCAGACGTTAGATGTGGAACTGACGTCTTTGTCCAGTGGTGTCACAAATCCTCAATGGAAACTTTTTTTTGTGCCAATTGAACAAGCTGACACCCCAAGTCATATGTCCAAACCTTGTGACCTACCACAGGTACTCATCGGCTCTAAGCACAACGTTTTCTCCTCAATGCGGCTGGTCTAGCAATTAATGCTTGTGTTTCTCGTACACAATGTTCTGTTATGACAAAGCCGATGCTTCAATTAATCCCATATTAATCCTGTAAATATTGAATTCACGCCGACTTGATAACAAATGAGAGGAACAGTATCCTATGACGGCGAGGATTTTGCTCGGGCCGTATTGACAGCTGCGCCTCATTGCTTTTAATATCAAATCCCTCGAGGCTACATTAGCGAAGGTTCTCTCTTCCAATCATATCTGTCGAGCCACTACGGAGAAATCCCATTTCATATTAAAATCACGCTAGTGTTCATTACAAAACACTTGTCATTGGGTTACAATGTTAAGAAGCGCTTTCGCCAAGTCATTATTTTGGTTTATTATTGAAAAGAGAGGGTTTTCTTGATGGCTGTTTGTTTTTCTTGCTTCAGGGCATCACAGTGAGGAGGATAGGCCACACACTGGGCAGAATCATTTATGACAGCTTGCTTTATGGCTGTGTGCCCAAACTGGTGGCCTGAGGGCCTATATGGCCCCAAATTTTTGACCCCCCCCAAAAAATGGAATGCATTGTTGTATATCAAAGACTGTAAAAACACCAGCAAATCATCTCCAAGTGATTTTCATTTTGGAAATCTGGTACAAAGTATTCCCATTTACGCTAGAGACTAGAGAGATATACATAGTGTACAAAAAGAACACCTGCTCTTTCCATGACATAGACTGACCAGGTGAACCAGGTGAATGCTATGATCCCTTATTGATGTCACTTGTTAAATCCACTTTAATCAGTGTACATGAAGGGGGGGAGACAGGTAAAATTATATTTATGCCTTGAGACATGGATTGTGTACATGTGCCATTCATAGGGTCAATGGGCAAGGCAAAACATGTCTGTGCCTTTGAACAGGGTATGGTAGTAGGTGCCGGGCGCAACGGTTTGTAGGTTTGTATCAAGAACTGCAACTTCTGGGTTTTTCACGCTCAACAGTTTCCTGTGTGTATCAAGAATGGTCCACACCACCCAAAGGTGAGCCAACTTGACACAACTGTGGGAAGCATTGGAGTCAACATGGGCCAGAATCTCTTTGGAAAGCTTTTGACACCTTGTACAGTCCAGCCCCAAAGAATTAAGGCCGTTCTGAGGGCAAAAGGGTGACATCAAGAATCCCTAGTTCTGTGATGTCGTACCGGAGCCCCACCTTAAAATCCATTCCACAAATAAAGCATACTGCAATATGTCACAAAAATTATATTGATTCTCATAAACAAAGAACACGTATTGTTTAAATGCCATTGATAGTTCTAATAATTACCACTGTATGTGTAAGTAAAAAACAGATAGACAGTAAAATAAAGTGTAACTGATTCATTTCACAATTATAATATCCTAATAGAGTACAGTGGGTTGCCAATCAATAATGCTCAAACCAGCTCTGGATGATCTGAAGCATGAATTTCATTAGCCCACAGAGTGTGTTGAATGATCCAGGACCATCAGCCTCATATTTATCTTCCTGTCAGCTGCCACACACTGAGCACTGATAACTGGCTAACAGCCTTTTCATCCTGACGAATAGGAAGCTGCCGTTTACGACACAAGGGTCGGTAGCCTACACACACACACTAACTGCGTGTGTGTGTGTGTGTGTGACAGAGGGGTTTGAGTGTGTATGTGCATTTGTGTGTAGGTCAAGCTGGAGGGTTGATCATACACTCATTGTGAGTGTAAGTGTGCAAATCTGTGTGTGAGTGTGTGTATCTAGCAGGATATTTGGTCACATGAATTATTGGTCATAAGCATGCAATCCCATCCTTTTGCGGTTAAGTAGCAAAGGCAGTTCACTCAGAATTACATTTATTCGCCAAATAATATGTGCATGTACAGTAATTTGACTCAGTGAATTGGTGCCTCAACTATTAACAGAATTTACAGAGATGATAAACAAAATATACAGAGATGATAAACAAAATATACATAAATGATATACAGAATATACAGAGATGTACAGGACGGCAGACAGGCTCAGGGTCAGGTCAGGCAGAGGTCGGTAATCCAGAGGTGGCGCAAAGGTACAGAATGGCAGGCTCAGGATCAGAGACAGGCAAAGGTCAAAAACCAGGAGGACAAGTAAAAGAGAGACTAGGGAAAAACAGGAGCTGAGACAAACCGCTGGCAGGCTTGAACAAACCAGATGAACACTAGACAGACAGAAAACACAGGTATAATACACAGGGGATAATTGGGAAGATGGGCGACACCTGGAGGGGGGTGGAGACAAGCACAAATACAGGTGAAACAGATCAGGGCGTGAGATATACAGAGATGATCAACAGAATATAAAGAGATGTTAAACAGAATATACTGATATGATCAACAGAATATAAAGGGATGTTAAACAGAATATACTGAGATGATAAACAGAATAGTCTGAGATGATCAACAGAATATAAAGGGATGTTAAACAGAATATACTGAGATGATAAACAGAATATGCTGAGATGATCAACAGAATATGCTGAGATGATCAACAGAATATACAGAGATGATCAACAGAATATACAGAGATGATCAACAGAATATACAGAGATGATCAACAGAACATAAAGAGATGATCAACAGAATATAAAGAGAGGTTAAACAGAATATACAATGATGATAAACAGAATATACAGACAACATAATAGACTCTGAATTAACAGAAATCCACATGCGGTATATACACTAAGAACACTGTAGCTGAGAAATACAGGCAATGATATAGACACCAAGCTACCCTTACTGAAAAAACAGGCTTCTGGCATACAGTTGTGGCAGAGTTGCAAAGAAAAAGCCATATCGCAGACTGCAAATAAAAATAAAAGATTACGATGGTCAAAATAACAGACTCTGGACAGAGGAACTCTGCCTAGAAGGCCAGCATCCAGCAGTCGCCTCTTCAATGTTGACGTGAGACTGGTGTTTTGCGGGTACTATTTAATGAAGCTGCCAGTTGAGGACTTGTGAGGCGTCTGGTCCTCAATCTAGACACTCTAATGTACTTGTCCTCTTGCTCAGTTGTGCACCGGGGCCTCCCACTCCTCTTTCTATTCTGGTTACAACCAGTTTGCGCTGCTCTGTGAAGGGAGTAGTACACAGCGTTGTAAGAGATCTTCAGTTTCTTAGCAATTTCTCGCATGGAATAGCCTTCATTTCTTAGAACAACAATAGACTGACGAGTTTCAGAAGAAAGCGCTTTGTTTCTGGCCATTTTGAGCCTGTAATCAAACCCACAAATGCAAATGCTCCAGATACTCAACTAGTCTAAAGAAGGCCAGTTTAATTGCTTCTTTAATAAGGACAACAAATTTCAGCTGTGCTAACATAATTGCAAAAGGGTTTTCTAAAATTATAATTATCCTTTTAAAATTATAAACTTGGATTAGCTAACACAACATGCCATTGGAACACAGGAGTGATGGTTGCTGATAATGGGCCTCTGTACGCCTATGTAGATATTCCATAAAAAATCCAGCTACAATAGTAATTTACAACATTAACAATGTCAACACTGTATTTCTGATCAATTTTATGTTATTTTAATGGACATAAAAAATTTGGCTTTTCTTTAAAAAACAAGGACATTTCTAAGTGACCCCAAACTTTTGAACAGTAGTGTACATACATCGCATTCTGAAAGTACCTCTTCCCTTTTCCACATTTCGTTACGTTTCAGCCTTATTCTAAAATGTATTAAATAAAAAATATTCCTCATAAATCTACACACAATACCCCAATAATGTCAATGTCACGTTCGTCATAAGGATAGGACCAAGGAGCAGCGTGGTATGCGTACATTCTCTTTTTAATGAATTTTAACAAAAACAACAAACCACCAAATGAAACGCTATACCAACTAGTGCTGACAAGCAACTTAACATAGACAAGATCCCACAACACAAATTAGGAAAATGGCTACCTAAATATGATACCCAATCAGAGACAACGATAAACAACTGTCTCTGATTGGGAACCATATCAGGCCAACATAGACATACAAAAACCCTAGTTGACAAAAACCCTAGACATACAACAACTAGAGTAACCACCCTAGTCTCACCCTGACCTAACCAAAATATATAGAAAAACAAAGAATATAAGGTCAGGGCGTGTGTTTTGACATTTTTGCTCATTTATTAAGGAAAGTAAAGGGGTCTGATTACTTTCCGTATATACACTGTATATACAGTATATATGTGTGCAAATGATCAGGTGCATAGGCCCATTCACATGTCCTTTTTCTTTAGTAGGTTAATATTTCAAAGGGTGTTAATTTACACACTTACAGGTTTTTTTCATTGACTTCTTGAAGACACCTCAGGTCTTTTACATGTTCACAGTCCATTGGCCTTGGGATAGTGATCCAGAAGTCATGTATGCTATGACCCCTACAGTTTGAACTCCCTGGTCTGTCATCATAATAATAGGCTCTAATAGAGAGAGAGTGTGCGTTCAATGGCAGGTCATTAGGTAATGAAGGCCTTTTTCTCGTCAAAATGACATTAGATTTCTTTCTATTGTTTAATTCAATTTCGCATCAGCAGGAGAGGTAATTGAGTTTCCCCATCCTCATCATATTTGCCATTTTCTTGTTATAATTGAAAACAGGTTAATAAATGTTTCAGTGGTGTGCTGTGTCTCCTGTCCTAATGACACATTATTGCAACTGTGGATGTAAGCGCTCCAGCAACTGAATCTTTTATTAATTTTTTTAACCTTTATTTAACTAGGCAAGTCAGTTAAGAACAAATTCTTATTTTCAATGACGGCCTAGGAACAGTGGGTTAACTGCCTTATTCAGGGGCAGAACGACAGATTTGTACCTTGTCAGCTCGGGGGTTTGAACTTGCAACCTTCCGGTTACTAGTCCAACGCTCTAAGCACTAGGCTACCCTGCCGCCTCAATCTACAGTCTGGACATGGGTAAAGAAAGGCATTCCCATTCCTACTCCAATTGTGTGTTTTGTGTGTCGTTTTTTCTTCTTCTGCATATGTAATTACCTACCCGTATACATGTATGTATATCATTATATTGTATGGTATATATTTCAGGATTTTACTCTCGTCGGTCATAGATCGATTAATCACTTATCACAAAAACAGTTTGTGAGCACACTAAATCCAACGGATTGACCTCGAGCACATAAAAACCCGTAGCTATTAAATGTACTGTAGAAGTTCTACTGCTGTAACTGCTAGTGATGTATTTGTTGTCCACTGTGTTAAAGGCGTGGAAAAGACGAGGTAATAAACCTACTGTCGTTGGTGATTCACAACCGCGTGGCATGGGTGACTATGGCACGTCTTCTGAAATGACCTTTATACCCTCTACGGTTATATAAGCCATCCACAGTGTCTCCTGACCCCTCCTGTCTCAGCCTCCAGTATTTATGCTGCAGTAGTTTATGTGTCGGGGGGCAAGGGTCAGTTTGTTATATCTGGAGTACTTCTCCTGTCCTATTCGGTGTCCTGTGTGAATCTAAGTGTGCGTTCTCTAATTCTCTCCTTCTCTCTCTCGGAGGACCTGAGCCCTAGGACCATGTCCCAGGATTACCTGACATGATGACTCCTTGCTGTCCCCAGTCCACCTGGCCATGCTGCTGCTCCAGTTTCAACTGTTCTGCCTTATTATTATACGACCATGCTGATCATTTATGAACATTTGAACATCTTGGCCATGTTCTGTTATAATCTCCACCCGGCACAGCCAGAAGAGGACTGGCCACCCCACATATGCTCTCTCTAATTCTCTCTTTTTTTCTCTCTCTCGGAGGACCTGAGCCCTAGGACCATGCCCCAGGACTACCTGACATGATGACTCCTTGCTGTCCCCAGTCCATCTGACTGTGCTGCTGCTCCAGTTTCAACTGTTCTGCCTTATTATTATACGACCATGCTGGTCATTTATGAACATTTGAACATCTTGGCCATGTTCTGTTATAATCTCCACCCGGCACAGCCAGAAGAGGACTGGCCACCCCACATAGCCTGGTTCCTCTCTAGGTTTCTTCCTAGGTTTTGGCCTTTCTAGGGAGTTTTTCCTAGCCACCGTGCTTCTACCCCTGCATTGCTTGCTGTTTGGGGTTTTAGGCTGGGTTTCTGTACAGCACTTTGAGATATCAGCTGATGTACGAAGGGCTATATAAATAAATTTGATTTGATTTGATATGGGCACTCGCACAGGAGTTTTTCCAAGACGGACATGGGCTGGAATACGATGAGATGTCTACAGATGTACTTATAGGGGAAGTGAGGAAATTAAATGGACAGAAGGTGTGAAAGGATTCAATAGAGATGGAGATTCGGTCTGACCCCCAAAAAAAGACTTAGTGTTGGAGAGAGATTGACAAAATAGACTAGAAAATTGGACACACACACACACACACAGACAAATGTGACCGGATTCAGGAATGTGGGCGTTTGATCCTATTTCCTACAACACAGTAGGAATATATATATAAAAATATATATATATTTTTTCAGAAATGCATTTTTGAGCACGTAACCTTTCTTAACTACAAACTTACATGGGCTCTGTGAATATGAATACAAATCTTACATTATGAGCCTAGATTAGACAAGGAGAAAGCACTACAGTTGAAGTCCAAAGTTTACATACACCTTAGCCAAATACATTTAAACTCAGTTTCACATTTCCTGACATTTAATCCTAGTAAAAGATTCCCTGTCTTAGGTTATTTAGGATCACCACTTTGTTTTAAGAATGTGAAATGTCAGAATAATAGTAGAGAGAATTATTTATTTCAGCTTTATTTCTTTCATCACATTACCAGTGGGTCAGAAGTTTACATACACTCAATTAGTATTTGGTAGCATTGCCTTTAAATGGTTTTTCTTGGGTCAAATGTTTTGGGTAGCCTTCCACAAGCTTCCCACAATAAGTTGGGTGAATTTTGGCCCATTCTTGCTGACAGAGCTGGTGTAACTGAGTCAGGTTTGTAGGCCTCCTTGCTTGCACAAGCTTTTTCAGTTCTGCCCACAAATTTTCTATAGTTTTGAGGTCAGGGCTTTGTGATGTCCACTCCAATACCTTGACTTTGTTGTCCTTAAGCCATTTTGCCACAACTTTGGAAGTATGCTTGGGGCCATTGTCCATTTGGAAGACCCATTTGCAACCAAGCTTTAACTTGATGTCTGAACTGATGTCTTGAGATGTTGCTCAATATATCCACATAATTTTCCTACCTCGTAATGCCATCTATTTTGTGAAGTGCACTAGTCCCTCCTGCAGCAAAGCATCCCCACAACATGATGCTGCCACCCCTGGGCTTCACGGTTTGGATGGTGTTCTTCGGTTTGCAAGCCTCCCCTTTTTACTCCAAACATAACGATGTTCATTATGGCCAAACAGTTCTATTGTTGTTTCATCAGACCAGAGGACATTTCTCCAGAAAGTACCATCTCTGTCCCCATGTGCAGTTGCAAACCGTAGTCTGGCTTTTTTATGCGGCTTTGGAGCAGTGGCTTCTTCCTTGCTGAGCAGCCTTTCAGGTTATGTCGATATAGGACTCGTTTTACTGTGGATATAGAGACATTTGTACCTGTTTCCTCCAGCATCATCACAAGGTCCTTTGCTGTTGTTCTGGGATTGATTTGCACTTTTCACACCAAAGTACATTCATCTCTAGGAGACAGAAGCCGTCTCCTTCCTGAGCGGTATGACGACTGCGTGGTCCCATGGTGTCAAGGTCTATCATTTTTTCTGCGGTCTTGACTAATTTACTTTAATTTTCCCATGATGTCAAGCAAAGAGGCACTGAGTTTGAAGGTAAGCATTGAAATACATCCACAGGTACACCTCCAATTGACACAAATGATGTCAATTAGCCTATCAGAAGCTTCTAAAGCCATGACATAATTTTCTGGAATTTTCCAAGCTGTTTAAAGGCAGAGTCAACTTAGTGTATGTAAACTTCTGACCCACTGGAATTGTAATACCGTGAATTATAAGTGAAATAATCTGTCTGTAAACAATTGATGGAAAAATTACTTCTGTTATGCACAAAGTAGATGTCCTAACTGACTTGCCAAAACTATAGTTTGTTAACAAGAAATTTGTGGAGTGGTTGAAAAACGAGTTTTAATGACTTCAACCTGAGTGTATGTAAACTCCTGACTTTAACTGTATATAGGGAGCACCCATGATAATATAAATACTACTTTCTGAAGGACAATGCCATGCTGACTCATGCGTTTACATGTGAATTCTTAAAGAGACTGTTGAGGCTCAGAATTAAGAGGGTGTAACGAAACAAAGAAGAGTTCTCAAGAAAGTGTGAAAATAATTCAAGGAGCATTTATTCTACTTGTCTTCGAAGTGGGATGATATACCCATTTGAAGTTCTGAGTCTATATATATATATATACAGTACCAGTCAAAAGTTTGGAAACACCTACTCATTGCAGGGTTTTTCTTTATTTTTACGAGAATAATAGTGAAGACATCAAAATGATGAAATAACAAATATGAAATCATGTAGTAACCAAAAAAGTGTGAAACAAATCAAAATACATTTTATATTTGAGATTCTTCAAAGTAGCCACCCTTTGCCTTGATTGCTTTGCACATTCTTGGCTTTCTCTCAACCAGCTTCATGAGGTAGTCACCTGGAATGCATTTCAATTAACAGGTGTGCCTTGTTCATTTGTGGAATGTGTTTCCTTCTTCATGCTTTTGAGTCAATCACTTGTGTTGTGACAAGATAGGGGTTATATACAGAAGATGGCCCTAACAACAGTCATTACTTTAAGACATGAAGGTCAGTCAATCCAGAAAATTTCAAGAACTTTGAAAGTGCAGTCGCAAAACACATCAAGCACTATGATGGCCGCCACAGCTAAGAAAGACCCAGAGTTACCTCTGCTGCAGAGGATAAGTTAATCAGAGTTAACTGCACCTCAAATTGCAGCCCAAATAAAGTAACAGACACATCTCAACATCAACTGTTCAGAGGAGACTGAGTGAATCACGCCTTCATGGTCAAATTGCTGCAAAGAAACCACTACCAAAGGATACCAAATACCAATAATCATGAGCAATGGACATTAGACCCGTGGAAACCTGTACTTTGGTCTGATGAGTCCAAATTTCAGATTTTTGGTTCCAACTGACACTGCCAGTAATTTCTTTAGAATTCAAGGCATACTTAATCAGCATGGCTACCACAGCATTCTGCAGCGATATGCCATCCCATCTGGTTTTGCGCTTAGTGGGACTATCATTTGTTTTTCAACAGGACAATGACCCAAAACACACCTCCAGGCTGTGCAAGGGCTATTTGACCAAGGAGAGTGATGGAGTGCTGCATCAGACGACCTGGGCTCCACAACCACCCGATCTCAACCCAATTGAGATGGCTTGGGATGAGTTGGACCGCAGAGTGAACGAAAAGCAGCCAACAAGTGCTCTGCATATGTGGGAGTTCCTTCAAGACTGTTTGTAAAAGCATTCCTCATGAAGCTGGTTGAGAGAATGCCAAGTGTGTGTAAAGCTGTCATCAAGGCAAAGGGTGGCTACATTTAAGAATCTAAAAAATAATCTAATATATTTTTAACACTTTATTGGTTTACTCATGATTCCTTATGTGTTATTTTCCCAACTGTATTTAATTTTAATTAATTTATTTATTTTGCTCCTTTGCACCCCATTATTTTTATTTCTACTTTGCACATTCTTCCATTGCAAAACTACCATTCCAGTGTTTTACTTGCTATATTGTATTTACTTTGCCACCATGGCCTTTTTTGCCTTTACCTCCCTTCTCACCTCATTTGCTCACATTGTATATAGACTTGTTTATACTGTATTATTGACTGTATGTTTGTTTTACTCCATGTGTAACTCTGTGTCGCTGTATCTGTCGAACTGCTTTGCTTTATCTTGGCCAGGTCGCAATTGTAAATGAGAACTTGTTCTCAACTTGCCTACTTGCCTACCTGGTTAAAGGTAAAATAAAATAAATAAATAAATAAAAATTTCATAGTTTTGATGTCGTCACTATTATTCTACAATGTATTTTATTTAAAGGTTCAATAAGCAGAAATCACTCCGCCATGTCATTGTTGCAAAAATTAGAATAGTTTGCCTAATTTCAGATTATGTGGCAAAACAAGCCATTTCTAGTGTAGAGAATCATAGTACCAATCATTGTGAAATATATTTTCAATAACCACAAATATAGTATTTTCAGATGTTTGATGCTGGTGTACAAAACCAGAAGTAAAAGACGCAAAAACTAAACATAAGAACAGGAAGCATAGACATAGCCACCTAGAACCGATCTACCACTTCTTAGACCTGCTTTTAAATGAGAACGACAGATCTATAACTCACATTTCTATGTGAATTTGGTCAGGTCGCCGAAGAAGTGACATATTGCAGCTTTAATTTCGGTGAGCACTACAGCTTTGTGAACGCTCATAAAAGTGCACAATTAGCTTTTTAGTACATAATCACTGTAGGTCATAACAAAACAATGTACCTCACAAACACCATTTAAAATGAATTGCCCCCAAGTCAACAAATGGTTTATACCTCAGCTATTAGATTTAGTGGAAGATGATCCAACCGATAAATACTAACTTTTCTCTTAAACTCAATTTATCATCCTGCGTCACCTGTGGCCCCATGTGGTATTAATTCAGGTTTTATTAAAGTGTCATCATTACCCATAACTTGGCTACGGTCTCTAAATTACCGCCAACAGGATGATTTGCCAGGGGTTATAATCATATTATTGACTAGGGTCATTGATACTCATGGGATTTCCTCCAATCAAATTACCCAGGTGGTAACAGAAAATATCATGTCTAAAATTGCCAACCAGTGGAATCTCCTATGGTAGCAACACTAGAAACAGCAGAATGCAAGGAACAGGCTAGTTGCCTACTCTTTGTATAGTTACAGCCTTTAGGGGTGTTAAAATGTTTACTTCATATATTTTTCACACTTGCTTCTTTGCTAGTTAGTTTCTTGCTCACATATCCCAGATACACTCTGTGTCCCCCAATCTTGTGGCTCCTGTGGTCAAATGTAAAATCTGTGGTCAAATGTCAAATTAAACCATCCATTGGTTTAATATACAGTGCATTCAGAAAGTACTCATACACTTGTCTTATTTCTCATTTTGTTGTGTTACAGCCTGAATTAAAAATGGGATTAAAAAAAGACATGCTCACCTAGCTACACACTATACACCAAAGTGAAAACATGCGAGCACATTTATTGAAAATGAAATACAGAAATATATGTTAGATTCACTTTTGACAGCGATTACAGCTGTGAGTCTTTCTGAGTATGTCTCTAAGAGCTTTGCACAACTGGATTGTACAATATTTGCCCATTATTCTTTAAAAATTCTTCAAGCTCTGTAAAATTGTTTGTTGATCAATGCTAGACAACCATTTTCAAGTCTTGTCATAGATTTTCAAGCAGATCTAACTCGGCCACTCAGGAACATTCACTGTCTTCTTGGTAAGAAACTCCAGTGTAGATTTGGCCTGGTGTTTTAGGTTATTGTCCAGCTGAAAGATGAATTCATCTCCCAGTGTCTGGTGGAAAGCAGACTGAAGCAATTTCCTTTAGGATTTTTCCTGTGCTTAGCTCCATTCCGTTTCTTTTTGATCCTGAAAAACTCTGCAGTCCTTAACGATTACAAGCATACCCATAACATGATGCAAACACCACTATGCTTGAAAATATGGAGTGGTACTCAGTAATGTGTTGTATTGGATTTTACCCAAATATAACACTTTGCATTCAGGACAAAAAGTTAATTGCTTTGCCACATTTTTTGCAGTATTACTTTATGACCTTGTTGCAAACTGGATGCATGTTTTTAAATATTTTTATTCTGTACAGGCCTTCTTTTCACTCTGTCATTTAGGTTAGTATTGTGGAGTAACTACAATGTTGTTGATCCATCCACAGTTTTCTTCTATCACAGCCATACAACTCTGTAACTGTTTTAAAGTCACTGAGCGGTTTCCTTCCTCTCTGGGAACTGAGTTAGGAAGGACGCCTGGGTGAATTGATACACCATCCAAGATATTCAATATTCAAAAAATATATATCTACCAACAGGTGCCCCACAAAGACCTCCATGGTTGAACCTGTGTTTGAAATTCACTCTGGGGTACAGAGATGAGGTAGTCATTCATAAAATTAATGCTAAACACTATTGTTATGTCTTGTTAAGCACATTTGTACTCCTGAACTTAGTTAGGCTTGTTGTTTTGACACAAGATTTTTCAGCTTTAGATTTGTTACATTATGGGGCATTGTGTGTAGGCCAGTGACAAAACAACTAAATGAATCCATTTTAAATTCAGGCTGTAGCATAACAAAATGTGGAAAAGTCAAGGGTTACTCTCTGAAGGCACAGTAAATCTGCTAGGGCAGCTTCACGGAAGCATCTACAGTAGAAGTCTAATGTATTGACCATTAACATTACCTCACCCTGGCTATGGATGTCTACCATTTAGCCCCAAGCACACTCCATATGTTGTGTATTTAAACGTCTGTAGAAACTTGCGCATGCACGTATAGATCTCCACAGCACAAACACACAAGGGAGACCTTGGATTTATGGTCTTCATCATCCCAGTCCCCTTGTGTTGTTGCTCAGACACTAGATAGGCCCACTGGCCCCTGTACGGCACAGTGGGGAAAAAAACATGACATCATCGATACTTTCTCCTGCACTTTTATTGCCTCCGCTGGTCTCTTCGCGTTAGCAGGCACTCTGATTGTTTTCTACCAGCTCCACATCATGAATAATGCAAAATGGCCTCATTTGTTTAGCCGAATGGCTGTCCTCTAGGCAGCGTGATCCACTCGCCCAAAAGAGAGGGCAGTAAAGGAAATAAGATGTGACCAGGAAGATGATTTCTGGGTAGTTGGAGGCAATGAGAGTAGGCCGAGGCAGAGGTGCTATGAATCTGTGGAGGCGTGTTACCACATTATCACGCTTTACTGGTGCATCAGCAACATGGGGAAACTAATAGTGTTTATGGTCCTCGGCACCCTCGCCGACCGCGTCCTAGTAAACACAGCTGGAAAGCGGAGAGACACTCAATCGAATGATGCCGCTTTGCTCCGCTTGAGGGATAACTCACAATGACCGTTGAAAGGGAATGAATATAAACTCCTACATAGAGATGTGAGGCATGCTCAACAGAACTGTTGACTACAAAAAATAACCTTCCCACAATCAAGTCAAATTGTATAGCCAGTTAACTATGCAATAATGCTGTACATGATGGTCCCAACCAACTTAGGTTCACGCCATAACATTTGTACAAGTGTAGTGTACAGCGCATTCTGAAAGTATTCAGACCCCCTCCCTTTTTCCACATTTTGTAACGCTACAGCCTTATTCTAAAATTATTATTATTATTTTTCCCCTCATCAATCTACACACAACACCCCATAATAACAAATGTTTTTAGAAATGTTTGCGAATGTATAAAAAAACCCATATGGAAATATCACATTTACATAATGATTCAGACCCTTTACTCAGTACTTTGTAAAAACACCTGGCAGCGATTTGGGTTCTTGGTCACCTCCCTCCCCCTATTGCTCAGTTTGGCCAGGTGGCAGCTCTAGGAAGAGTCTTGGTGGTTCCAAACTTATTACATTTAAGAATAATGGAGGCCACTGCGTTCTTGGGGACCTTCAATGCTGCATACATTTTTTGGTACACTTCCCCAGATCTGTGCCTCGACACATTCCTGTCTCGGAGCTCTACAGACAATTCCTTCCACCTCATGGTTTGGTTCACCAAATCATGACCACAGCTTTGCAGTGGTCACTAGCTAGCACAGCCACAAAGTCATAAAATCGGATTTTAAATCTAACCTTAACCACACTGCTAACCCTAATGCCTAACCCTAACCGTAAATTAAGACCAAAAAGCTCATTTTAGTTTTCACGAATTTTTACAATATAGTGAATTTGGACTTTTGGACTATCTAAGGGGAAATTGCTGAGACAAGACTCATGATGCTAAACATCAACCTGCTCTTATGAATGCCACTCTAGGTGAGAAACACGGCGTGTAACGCATTCTTTACAGCTCTTCTCACAGTTGTTTAACAGCAGTAAACCTATAGGCCAAGTAGCAATTGGTATGAATAAAAGACTTGAGAGGGAACGCGTTGTTAGGGAGGTTTGTCATATGAAGCCTTCAGGGGAGAAATAAACATATTTACTTCTGTTAACCTTGAGATGTAGCGCGAAGACAGAAAGAACCCTCCGCCTGCCTTGAGGGACGCTCAGGAAACGTTGGATCCACATTAATTGGATAGTTCTCGCTTAATTGACATATCGAAGAGTGTTGAGGGTGGTGGGGGGATTTCAAACTGTTCACAATTCAAACGGGCGAACCATCAATGTCAATGGATTTTGAACAATCTCTTTTGTTTAATTAGCTCTTACTTTTGTGTCTGCCGTTGTTCTAGTGAAGCCTGTGTGTTGGTTTGGTGGAGTGGAATATTTCTCAATTTGACGGTACAGTAGCATTTTGTTTCTTACAGCAGAGAGCATCCTCTCAATACTGAGACATTTGAACACGCATGTCTGTCTTTGGATTGACCACAGTACTACACAGCCATGAAGACTGTTGAGGGCATTGGAGGCTTTTTTTTTCTTTGTTCATCCACTCCGGGATTATTGATATGCTTTAATATTTGCCAGTGCCGAATTCCAATAAAATTGTGACTATCTCAGCAATTCTTCGAGTTCCAAATCTAGGTCTAGGTCTAATGACCTTGTGTTTCTTTCAAACAATTTGAGCACATAATCGATCCCGCCTATAAATGCCAGTGCCAGTTCCCCAGACCTGAATCCAATTGAGCACATCTGGGACATCATGTCTCGCTCCATCCACCAACGCCACGTTGCACCACAGACTGTCCAGGAGTTGGTGGATGCTTTAGTCCAGGTCTGGGAGGAGATCCCTCAGGAGACCATCCGCCATCTCATAAGGAGCATGCCCAGGCGTTGTAGGGAGGTCATACAGGCACGTGGAGGCCACACACACTACTGAGCCTCATTTTGACTTGTTTTAAAGACATTACATCAAAGTTGGAACAGCCTATAGTGTGGTTTTCCACTTTAATTTTGAGTGACTCCAAATCCAGACCTCCATGGGTTGATACATTTGATTTCCATTGATAATTTTTGTGTGATTTTGTTGTCAGCACATTCAACTATGTAAAGAAAAAAGTATTTAATAAGAATATTTAATTCTTTCAGATCTAGGATGTGTTATTTTAGTGTTCCCTTTACTTTTTTGAGCAGTGTATATATATACAGAATATCAGGCTGTGTGTGGACCTTCCATTTGTATAAAAAAAACATCCACTTAATGTCACTTTGTAATGATTTAATACAAATATATATATATATATATATATATATATATATATTTATATTATATAGAGACCTTGCAGTCTAAAAAAATGATGGAATAAGTGAGAGGAGAGATGACCTGTAGTGCTTTAGGGCAGGGCCTGGAAGGATGACATCAGTCCATACAGCATTCTAACTACACCCCCTCATTAGGTCCTAATCTAGAACCATCCATAGTCTGTTGTAATTCGCAGATGCAGGGAAAGGCGCATCACTATCAAATCCTCCTTCAGTCACACGCAAGTAAGACATTTTGATTTCTAAATAGAATCAGAAAGAGCATATTCTGCAGTTACCATCGTCAAATAACTCAAACAAATTTCGAGCTGCAGGTCTATTTCCAAATGTCACTTTTTCCAAGAATATCCATGCTGTGCCTGCATTCAGCACATGACCATTCACGCCAGGAAGCATTGCTCTAAGCAAAAACTAGTGACAAATGAAAATATGCTATTCAGTCGTCAATGGATGAATGGGCGATAGAAACCAGATAGAAACTGATAATGGTGCATGTGACTTCAGTTCAATGTTGAAACCAAGTACTTGCTCAATGGCTTTCCATATCTGGGGAAAGATGAAACAAGGCCTGTGGATGAGCGACTCACTGTCTGAGACTGTGATTTTGAGACTCGTGGGGCTTTACTTGGGCAAAGGCAGAATTGTGACCCCATGGACAACTTCTTCACATCAATTTCCCCTGGCAGACAAGTTGATTGCAAAGAAGACTAGCCTGACTGGAACAGTGAACAAACAAAGGCGGGAGATGCTCTGGTTGCAGAACAACATACCAGTGGAGTTGTGGTAAAGCAACACTCACGGTGTACAGATGTAAAATAAACAAGTGTTTCCATCCTACACTCCATGCATTCTACCTTTGCCATCGGCAGTGACCAGTAGAAGAAACCTGGAGACGGTGACAGACTACAATCACACAAAGGTATATGTCTCTACCATATCCAGATTGCCTTTCCATCATCCAAACACCAAATATTATCCCCTTTCATTACATTACATTACATTACATTACATTCATATTATTGTTATTACTATTAGTAGTATTATTCTATATGACTCTAACCTATTTTATTTTATGCAATAGGTTGGTGTGGATGCACTCGACCAGATAGCAAGACTGTACTCTGTAAAAGGAGGTACTCGCCACTGGCCTGTGGCAGTGTTCTACAACTTACTCGATATGGCTGCTATCAACGTGTGCGTGTTATACAAGCAATGCCTTGACAAGACAGTCAGCAGGAGAGATTTCATGATGGATTTGGTATGTGAGCTTTACGAGAACCACATGAACATCACCAAGGCAGCAGGTCCCGCTCTCCCTCTTCCCCAAGCACCACAGCTCCCACTCAGGAAAAAGAAGACAGAATGTCAAGTCGACAGGTGCACACAAAACAAGCCCCATGAAAACTGTGTGCAGTGCAACTGATTTCTTTGTGGGACTTGCTCACACAAAGCCACGAAGCTGTGTGCTCACTGTGGACCCGAAGCGATTGATTCATCTGTAAAGGCACAGGTGTAAGGGCACAATACGGTGTCTGATACAGTCAACAAATGACTGTTTTTATATCTTGCCAATAATACATTTCCACAAATATTTCTTTATGTGATTAATCCTTTACAATTGTTCATGCACTGGTGATTTTGTTTAGGAATACAGAAAATACCTGGCTGGTTATATTATTATTATTATCATCATCTGATTGATTTGTCAGAAGAAGCTGTAACTGGAGTTTGTTAATTACTAAGTTAAGTTGATTAAATGGAAACACCGTAATGTTTTTATTGTAACGGAAACTAAAATAAGCTATAGGCCTATGTTTTTTTCTAGGACTTTATAGAATTATACAAAACATATCCTTGACTCGATCTAAACAAATAACTATTGTTGTTATTTTTTTATTGATATATTTACACAAATATTTCTTCATGCAATTCATCTTTTACAATAGTTTATGCACTATTTATCAAGCGTTTATTTATCAAGAATGTTTGTGCACCTTGTGGGTTGATATCAAATCAAATCAAATCAAATCAAATCAAATCAAATCAATTTATATAGCCCTTTGTACATCAGCTGATATCTCAAAGTGCTGTACAGAAACCCAGCCTAAAACCCCAAACAGCAAGCAATGCAGGTGTAGAAGCACGGTGGCTAGGAAAAACTCCCTAGAAAGGCCAAAACCTAGGAAGAAACCTAGAGAGGAACCAGGCTATGTGGGGTGGCCAGTCCTCTTCTGGCTGTGCCGGGTGGAGAATATAACAGAACATGGCCAAGATGTTCAAATGTTCATAAATGACCAGCATGGTCGAAATAATAATATTCACAGGCAGAACAGTTGAAACTGGAGGTGGACTGGGGACAGCGAGGAGTCATCATGTCAGGTAGTCCTGAGGCTCCTAGTTGATATGCATCTGATGCATACAGTATGCTAAAGGGGGACGCTCAGCAACGTTGTCTCACTGGCTGCTGATACGCCAGGTGGTTCTAGTGTTAATAACTTGTTTCCAGTGGTGAAAAAGTACCCAATTGTCATACTTGAGTAAAAGTAAAGATAGCTTGATAGAAAATGACTCAAGTAAAAGTGAAGTCTCCCAGTACAATACTACTTGAGTAAAAGTATTTGGTTTGAAATATACCTAAGTATCAAAAGTAAATTTAATTGCTAAAATAAAGTATAGATCACTTCATATGCCTGATATTTGGCACTGTTTTCTTGTTTGTTAAGCCAGCGGCATGCTCCAACACTCAAACATAATTTACAAACGAAGCATGTATTTAGTGAGTCCGCCAGATCAGAGGCTGTACAGATGACCATGGATTTTCTCTTGATAAGTGTGTGAATTAGACCATTTTCCTGTCGTGGTAAGCAGAATACTTTTGGGTGTCAGGGAAAATGTATGGAGTAAAAAGTAGATCATTTTCTTTAGGAATGTAGTGAAGTAAAAGTAAAAGTAGTCAACAAATCTAAAATAGTACTTTACACCCGTGTTTGTTTCTCTTCAAATGGGTTTAAGAATACCACATTTTAGAGTCAACTAAGGGCCTTTTACACAGTCATAATTCACTTTTGTGTCATTTTGTGCTTAGACAGCCTGTGGGACCTAACATTTAGTGAAATATAAAGACAATTTAAAATCATTATCATGTACACTGAACCAAAAATTCAACAATTTCAAAGATTTTACAGTTACAGTTCATGTAAGGAAATACGTCATCCTCATCAGTACTGACTTAGCACTCGTGTATGTAGTAAGTAGTGAAACATGTATTATTAAGTAGAACTTATAAGGTAGTGATGAATTGTTTGGTATTTGTGTGTTTTTTTCACGAGGTCGTGGTGATATACTGCCATCCGGTGGCGACTAGAAACAATTGCATAATATGAACTATTACAAATTGATGGTCCTTTAAAAAAAATATTGGTGCTTGAAAAAGTACTAGAAATTCCTTGAATTCGACTTGCCACCGTCTGGATGAACCCTGTTACAGACAGGCAAAATAGCCGGTTGAGTGATTTCGAGTGATTTGTCCAACTACTCTGCACACCCCTAGTTAGGGGGAAGTATGTTCCACCATCAGGGTGCCAGGACAGAGAAGTGGTTTGACTGGGCTGAGCGGGAGTTGTACAGGTGGGAGGGCCAAGAGACCAGAGGTGGAGGAACGGCGTGCTCGGGTTGGGGTGTAGGGTTTGAGCAGAGCCTGAAGGTAGAGAAGGGAAGTTCCGGTTGCTGCCCCGTAGACAAACACCAGGGTCTTGAAGTGGATGCAAACTTTGACTGGAAGCCAGTGGAGTGTGTAGAGGAGCGGGGTGAGAAAGTTGAACAGCAGGGGTGGGCTGCGGCATACTGGAAAAGTTTCAGGGGTTTGATGGCACAAGTGAGGAGCCCAGAAAAAAGACTAGTCTAATCTAGTCTAGTCTAGCTGGTAGATAACAAGTGCCTGGATTAGGACTTGCGCCTCTTAATGTGTGAGGAAAGGTCGTGATGTTGTAGAGCTTGAACTTGCAGGAGCGAGTGACTGGTTGTGCTTAAGCAGTAAGCCTAACGAAGACGAGTCTAGATGAAAGTCTGCGAGTGAAGTCGGGGGAGGTGCATCTGCGACAGTCGAAAGTCAGTCGAAAGTCGGGCACTGTAGTGGTCTTCCAGCAGCAACATATTGTTTGTAAAAGTTTTTATCTCCTTGTGTTCATCCTCCTCCTGACCCTCTTCCTCATTTTACTGACTCTCATCTTCCTCCTCCTCCTGACCCTCTTCCTCATTTTACTGACTCTCTTCATCTTCTTCCTCCTGCTGAATCTCCTCATCTTCCTCATTCTCCTGACTCTCCTCATCGTCCTCATTCTCCTGACTCTCATCTTCCTCCTCCTGCTGAATCTCCTCATCGTCCTCATTCTCCTGACTCTCCTCATCGTCCTCATTCTTCTGACTCTCATCTTCCTCCTCCTGCTGAATCACCTCATCTTCCTCATTCTCCTGACTCTCCTCATCGTCCTCATTCTCCTGACTCTCATCTTCCTCCTCCTGCTGAATCTCCTCATCTTCCTCATTCTACTGACTCTCATCTTCCTCCTCCTGCTGAATCTCCTCATCTTCCTCCTGTTACTGAATCTCCTCTTCTTCCTCTTCCTCCAGCCTTTGCATTTCCTCCTCCAGGGCCATTTTTATTAGGTAGGTTTGTTTTTTTCATGGTTGGCGGAGGGTTGATAAAACCGCTGTGCCATATGAGGGTTGATAAAACCATATGAGGGTTGTGGCACATGGCCTTGGAGACTATCGCCATCTCCATTGGGTTCAGTGAGTGACCAGTGTGAAAATGAACTTAGAAAAACACACATAGGAGCTCAAGATTTCAATTACATTCATTCTGAAGTTTTAAATGAATGTGATGATAAATGGACATTTGTGCTGACTGTGGTACATGCAATCATTAAAGTTGGCAGGTTCCCTTGGAGGTGGCACTTACACCAAGCCTTCTTAAAAGAGGGGGAGAAGATTGGCCTCTCCTCCCACCGTGACGTGAAAGAAGAGGCTGCTGTCTCCTTACGGCAGTTTCCCACAGAGGGCCAGCAACCTCAGCCAAACTGCTCAGGGGTCAGCAGGATCTTCCCAAAGGCTGATAGACCCTTGGGTCTTATGGGATCTAACCTATGAATAAGAAGAGAGACGAGAGATCAGAGGTATGTTAGGTGTTGGCCTATGGTCTGTATAGCAAAGTGCCATGGGGAGTGAGAGACGATGAACTACTCACGTTGACCAAGCAGCGACCAGCACCTCTGAGGATGCCTGTCCGGTGGTCAAGCATGAACGACAGGAATCCCGCCAAGTGCCCGAAAAGGAAGCAGAGGAGTCCCTCTCTGGGGGAGACCTCGAGCTTGTCTGAAAATGCAAGACAACATAGCAAGACCATACAGCCTTGATTTTAAACTCGAAAATTGTAAACTATCAGAAGGCAAAACATTGACAAAACATCTAATGGGAAGAATATACACAACCATTCAAAAGTTTGTTGTCAAATAGAAATGTCCTTGTTTTTGAAAGAAAAGCACATTAGTGGTCCATTAAAATAACATCAAATTGATCTGAAATACAGTGTAGACATTGTTAATGTTGTAAATTACTATTGTAGCTAGAAATGGCAGATTCTTTAATGGAATATCTACATAGGCGTACAGAGGCCCATTATCAGCAACAATCACTCCTGTGTTCCAATTGCACATTTAGTTAGCTAATCCAAGTTTATAATTTTTAAAGGATAATTGATCATTAGAAAACCCTTTTGCAATTATGTTAGCACAGCTGAAAACTGTTGTCCTGATTAAAGAAGCAATAAAACTGGCCTTCTTTAGACTAGTTGAGTATCTGGAGCAGTGGGTTTGATATCAGGCTCAAAATAGTCAGAAACAAAGAACTTTCTTCTGAAACTCGTCAGTCTATTCTTGTTCTGAGAAATGAAAGATATTCCATGTGAGAAATTGCCAAAAAAATGAAGATCTCGTACAACGCTGTGTACTACTCCTTTCACAGAACAGCGCAAATTGTCTCTAACCAGAATAGAAAGAGAAGTGTGAGGCCTTGGTGCACAACTGAGCAAAAGGACAAGTACATTAGAGTGTCTAGTTTGAGAAACAGATGCCTCACAAGTACTCAACTGGCAGCTTCATTAAATAGTACCAGCAAAACACCAGTCTCAACGTCAACATTGAAGAGGCGACTCCGGGATGCTGGCCAGAACTAGGCTCAGGTCCAGAACTTCAGGAACCCTAAGGCTTCCTGATGGTGGTGATGGCCAAAGACTCTCCCTTCGGGTCACTAGCCAATCTATGACAGAAAAGTAGGAATTTTAAAATAAATAACAAAACATCTCTGGGAACATGAGAAAGTACTTATTCTCTCAGCCTCTTGGTCGATTCCAACACCGAGAGGGTCCCATTGGGAGCTCCCATTGGCCATGAAAATTATATTTTTGCTTGGCATTACCCGCATGTTTTCTGGACGGGTTAAGGCAGCTGTCCAGATACTCCTGGAGGTGTTTCTAAGAGAGAGATAAAATACAACATTCAGTTACTTAAACAAACACACAACACAAAGTCAAACAGAAAAAATATACACAACTAAATGCAGGCGTCATCGCTTTCTCAGAGAGCACATGGCGTCTTCTGGTGGGCTGTGTTGATTCATTTGAGGAACTCTGTTACCTCCAGCAGACAAAGAGTTGGTCCAGTAGCATATCAAGAAGCTGATTAAACAGCATGATCACTACACAGGTGCACCTTGTGCTGGGGACAATAAAAGGCCACTCTAAGATTTGCAGTTTTGTTACACAACACAATGCCACAGATGTCTCAAGATTAAGGGAGTTTGCAATTGGCATGCTGACAGAATGAAGGTCCACCAGAGCTGTTTCCATGGAAAGGAATGTTCATTTCTCTACCATAAACCGCCTCCAACGTCATTTTAGAGAATTTGGCAGTACGTTCAACCGGCCTCACAACCACAGACCACGTGTATGGCGTCGGGTGGGTCATCGGTTTGCTGATATCAACATTGTGAACAAAGTGGTTTGGGCAGGCATAAGCTACGGACAAAGAACAGAATGTAATTTTATCGATGGCAATTTGAATGCACAGAGACACCGTGATGAGATCCTGAGGTCCATTGTCGTGTCCTTCATCATCACCATCACCTCATCTTTCAGCATGATAATGCACGGCGCCATGTTGAAAGGGTCTGTACACAATTTCTGAAAATGTCCCAGTTCTTCCATGGCCTGCATACTCACCAGACATGTCACCCATTCTGATCCATGACCTTACTTTTTTTTAAAGGATCTGTTACTAACAGATGCATATCTGTACTCCCAGTGATGTGAAATCCATAGATTAAGGCCTAATGAATTAATTTAAATTTACTTATATATATTTTTATTTTTATTTTATTTAACCTTTATTTAACTAGGCAAGTCAGTTAAGAACAAATTCTTATTTACAATGATGGCCTAGGAACAGTGGGTTAACTGCCTTGTTCGGGGCAGAATGACAGATTTTTACCTTGTCATCTAGCAACCTTTCGGTTACTGGTCCAATGCTCTGAACACTAGACTTCCTGTCGCCCCAGGTACAGTATATGAACTATATCTCATATAGGAACTATATCTCAGTAAAATCTTTGACATCTTTGCATGTTGTTTGTATATTTTTGTTCAGTGTACTTTCTTACAATACATGAACTGTATTTCACTCGCTTGTTTGCATAAGCTTCCAGTGACTGGCAGAAGACGTTGTCTCTCTCCTCCTCATGTCCCAGCCACGGGCAACGTTCTAGCCAGTGTCCGAGCCAAGGGCAACGTTCTAGCCAGTGTCCCAGCCAAGGGCAACGTTCTAGCCAGTGTCCCAGCCAAGGGCAACGTTCTAGCCAGTGTCCCAGTCAAGGGCAACGTTCTAGCCAGTGTCCCAGCCAAGGGCAACGTTCTAGCCAGTGCGGCTGAACTGTTTTTGCTAATCGTACTCCCTATCATTTTCTTTTAGCTCATCCTGTCATTCTCCTTTTCCTGGAGTGGGAGAATTTAGAAGCATTTTCTCGATCTCTATTCTCTACTTTGACATACGCTGTAGCTAGTTAAGTGAAGTTTGTTGCTATGACTGGGCTCGTAGTTTGCATGTTTCAGTTTTTTTTCAACGTCATCTGACATGCTGGAGCATAAAATAAACTGAATCCCACATCCATTTCTTTGGGCTTATATTTTGTGTTTATGTATATAACCACACCAATATATCTGTTTTCATTCCTGTATTTAACCAATATGTGTTTTGTGTAAATAACTGTCAACAAGCAAGCAGCCCCATAGACGGTGTAGGCGTTTTCTGTTTCGGAAATGTACTAGCCCAAGCGGGCCATATGAAAGCTTGATTAACTAGCCGGGTGAGCTCAACAGATGTTGCCCGGGCCAGCAGAAAACCCTGAATGCCAAGCCCTGTTCATGCAGTGAGTAATTACCATCTTTAGAGAATGTTTTAATATGCAGATAATTGTTGTCCGGAGTTTAAATAGCAATATTAACCGTATTAAGGAATCAAAATAACAGTTATTTCAAATAAATAATTTGGTTTACAACGTTCACGATGAAGATCAGTTGAAAAAGAACAGTTTGTTTGCCAACGACCCATCACTAATGCACTGTTGGGCATATTTTGGATACTACAGTGTATCCGAGTTCTAAACTAAATACAATCTGGATCTGCAGAAGATGGCGATGCTCACATCTGACATGACTGTCATGTCAGGCGAGCACAACAGAGTACTGTAGTAGCAATATTGAAACGCCAAATACAGCATCTGACTAAGCCACATTGTGTCTCTCAAAGAGAAGATTCAGGCATTGATGATGGCTGGAAAAAGGTGGAAAGTGGAAACTCTGTTAAGAACAGTTTACTCCATGTTCCGCAGGTCAACAGTTGAAAAAGGGGAAATTTGACTGAGTTTATGGCAGTGATGGAGATTCATGCGTTGTCATACAGGCCCTTAAATTAGTTGCGTTGGCTCTCCCATGTAGAAACAAACCATTTGAACCGCATGTTTCTACATTTTCAGCGACAGTTGAAGATGGTGTTCATCTACAGACTTTAACGTCTTTGACACAGTACAGACAGAAGTCATCATCAATAGAGCTATGACACTTCTGAAGATAGAACAAGATGACCAAAAAGCATAACAATACATGCAGGAGGTCCTCGTTGCAGAGATTACCATTGTGATAATTCCAAAATTGGAGAGATTCACCTGACACAAGGCTCACAAGGATGTTTTTGTGGTGATCCTGAGTCGAACACAAGTGATGATAATCTCCTTAGTTTACGTACAAAGTTGGCCTCAAAATGAAATTTCACTGTCTTCACAGAATACTGCAAAACCAAAGCAAACAACGACGACCTCATCGCAAAATACTGCACCAAAGATTATGGATCCAAAATACAGAATAGCCGATGTCTGTGCTTGGCAACGTGCTGGAAAAACTGTCTGAGCTTTGTGTTTTTACACAAACCGCCTTGAGGTGAAGCACTTTGATCAGCTCATGAGAATTTGTTCTTATTAACTGACTTGCCTAGTTAAATGAAGGTTAAATAAATCAAAATAAAATAAATAAATACATTAAGAATTAAAAAACAGAAGAGAGAAGTTATACCTTTCCATTGAACAAATATTTTACTTCCTGTGTTCTATATTTATAACTATTTTTTATGTTGAAAGACAACTATGTTGTCCTTTTGGTGTGTTTTTACAGATGCTGCACAGAGATCCAGGCACACTAAAGGAATGCCAGTGAATAATTAAAACGTTTTAAGGTGTTCAAATTGTCCAAAACATGAGTGATCTGTAGTGATGGGTTGAACGAACCAAATTGAATCGGCGAAAGAGCCGTTCATTTGGCTCCCTGATTTGCATACTGCTTCTACTGTTTTTTTTTTAGCTCCAAACAATAGCTAATGAACGGCTCTTCTACGTGAATGGAGCCAAATGATTCGGCTTGGAATGTCTACCACTAGTGATTTCCTTGATAAGTGGACAACTAATGTAACAATTAAAATAGCATGAATTAATGGGGCATGTTGAGCCATTTTTTACATTCAGCATCACTACGTCAACGGAAATACAGGACTCTTTCTAACAAAGAAATCAAAGATATTTCCAGGGATGTTGTGTATCCCTGGAGATAATTAGAATTCATGTAAACATAAGTTTGCAAACATAGCTTGTCCAAAAATAGTAGTCTCTTGGGGTAAGTTTAGCTGAGGAACACTCACCTCCGTTTTTATTTATTTATTTATTTATTTTACCTTTATTTAACCAGGTAGGCTAGTTGAGAACACCTTTATTTAACCAGGTAGGCAAGTTGAGAACAAGTTCTCATTTACAATTGCGACCTGGCCAAGATAAAGCAAAGCAGTTCGACAGATAAAACGACACAGAGTTACACATGGAGTAAAAAACAAACATACAGTCAATAATGCAGTATAAACAAGTCTATATACAATGTGAGCAAATGAGGTGAGAAGGGAGGTAAAGGCAAAAAAGGCCATGATGGCAAAGTAAATACAATATAGCAAGTAAAATACTGGAATGGTAGTTTAGCAATGGAAGAATGAGCAAAGTAGAAATAAAAAATAATGGGGTGCAAAGGAGCAAAATAAATAAATAAATTAAAATTAAATACAGTTGGGAAAGAGGTAGTTGTTTGGGCTAAATTATAGGTGGGCTATGTACAGGTGCAGTAATCTGTGAGCTGCTCTGACGTTGTCTTATATCGAGGCGGAGTTGAGTGTTGATAACTTGTCACACGATTTGCTAGCAACAACATTGAGTCACCATCAGTCGATACTTGTAAAAAACACTTACCTGCACCTATGTTTGTCCTGTACATGCAGGAGGTCCTGTGGTTCTTCCCCCGGGGTGCTGAAATTCATACATTTAATAAAAACGTTTTCCTCAACTGGAGACGTAGCGGCCTTGTCGATATCCAGTCAACGTGACAAAACTGTGGGAAGCATTAGAGTCAACATGGGCCAGCAACCCTGTAGAACGCTTTCATCATTCATCACCTTGTAGAGTCCATTCCCCAACAAATTGAGGCTGTTCTGAGGGCAAAGGGGGAGGGGGGGGGGGGGGGTGGCAACTCAATATTAGGAAGATGTTGTTAATGGTTTGTACACTCAGTGTAGATCTCTGTTCAATATCACTTACCCTTCCATGTCTTAACCAGTTGTGTGGGACAGGGACAGGGAGGTTGTTTTGTTCTATGTATTCGAGGCTACTAAGCCGTTGAAACTGGTCCATGAGATTCTTGATATGTTTAGGAAGCTCAGACTCCATGTCAATGTACTTAACCTCATCAGTGTCATCCAGTCTGTTTTTCAACCCTTGCTGCTGCTCCAATAGACTTATTTTTCCCTTTCTGTCACTGTTGCTTTCAAGAACCTCAAGGAGGGCTAGACCACTGTTTGTTTTACGTTTGTATACACAGGGCACGGTGATATCTGTTCTGTAACAATACAAATCTTCAGTTCATATGCAAAAAATAAAATGCATGTTATGCATAAAACGGACAAAATGTAATCATCGTTTGTAAGAGGTATGGTGGCCATTCGCTCAACTTACCTCAACGCAAATATTTTGACTATATTAGCCCACACAGCTAAGGATGGACTTTCATGCTAGGTTTAGGACCTCATATTGTATCTTATAGACATGTACTGTACAAAACAATCTTAAAACTATCAACTTTGGTTAAGATACAAGCATCATGAAAGCTATGACACAATACATTTCATTTGACTTTGTGAAAATTGTAAAAGTTTTACGGTCCTACTTCAGCTTATTTATCATGTGATTTCTATGAAAAAAGGCACTCCTCAATAGGTGGTCCATGGCTGTGATCAGTATGTTTTTACATTCTGGAACGTTCAATTAAACAGAAACGGTAAAGTACTAAACGGACTAGTTGAAAAACAGGGAGGGGTTGTGGGGTGGGAACGCTGTCAGCATGGCTTAAATACGTCACTCATTGCTTCAAGCCACACCTCGCCACACCCACCAAGCGGGAGAAAACGTACCTCAAAGTCTGTTCAAGAAAGTTTTAGGGAAACGTGTCATTCGGTAAAAACCCTTCCGCAATGTAGCAAACGTTCTAGCGAACTGAACGTACTTCTAGTATACTCGTGACATCACAAGTAGGGGGAGGGGCCTTTCCTCCTATGTTCTCTATTGTTCCTCAAGCAAGATGGAGGCCAATGACATCACAAATCCCATCAGACCAACTCCTTGAATGACCTACTCTTTTGCAGTTGTGTCTAAAAAACACTATTATGGTCAAAACATTTTTTTGACCCTTTAGTGTGTGTAGTTTACTATATATATATATATATACTTGGGATTTCACTTTTCAACAGGAAAAGTTCAAAAATTGCTGGAGGACGTCTTTAGGGGGAACTGCATGTCCGAGTGATCTAGACAACAGTTTTAGTGGACAACAATTTTACAAGGATTAAAATAGCATGACTTTGTGGTGGCATATAATACATCACGCATTGACATTACAGTTGCAATAATCCAATTGATAATTTTAGTCTCTGCAACTCTAGTCTGTTGTGTTTGTGGCGAGGACCTCGAGGGTACACTACCCACTACTGGCATTAACGTAGCCGGGTTCAGAAGGTTAGAGATCTGACAGAAGGACACACTCTGAGACCCCCACTGAAATGAAATGGCCTGGGGCCTCATATAGCCCAGCCCCTACACAGCACGTAGACCATCAACAGAGCAGGGTTGATTATCTGACAGCCTAAGGCATTAGGGGTTTCTGCTTCACCAGCATGGAAACAACTGGACTCTTTCTCCTTGCCTGTTATTGGTGCAGTGATATAAACCCTAAATCATCATTTTACCATTGGATCATGAATTTGAAGGACCTGTTCAACCACATCATATTATGAGGCATTTCACCGCCTTGAAGTTTTGTTTGCTAGACTGATGGAGGATATGCAGTTGTTATAATTTAAAACATGTATTGATAACAAGTTTTAAAAATGCAGCCAATATCTATAGTGACTTTCCATATTGGTGCCTGTCACTCATTGAATGCACATTAATTCTTTAAAATTGTAATTCTCAGAAGAATAGAAGTTAATATCTTATCGTCTCATTACCTAACGATATGACTATGCGCTTCACAACCAAAGGACTGACTGGTGGAGAACTGAGGCTTCTTCTGCTTTCATGCATGACGCCTCCTGAGATGCTTCTCAGACAGTAACGTATGAATTACTGATGGTGTTCTATAGACAAATGGATGAAAAGCATTGTGTTGGATTGTCTATTCTACAGGTCATGGGCAACAATCCCAATAGCTGTCTGCTATTGATTTCAGGTTTGTTCTGACAGTGGAATGCAATAGCTTTGACTGGTGGAAAAGCCTCTTCTAAGATGTAGGTTTGGCCTAATAATCTATTCTCACAAATAAAAGCAATATTTCTAATGATGATTATACTATCTTAAACTGAGGACAACCTGAGAATATTGGAGCTATCGCCATGGCACCTCTACTACAGGCTACACTTTTCATTCTCTTAACAGTCGCTAGCCAGGAGCTGACCAGGAATTAAATACAAAACAAAAGCAAATGATCTAGGTAGAAGTTACCGCCACAATATCCCTCATGTTTATTTCTTGCCTTTGTAACGCAGAGGAAATGGCACATTACAAGTATAGTGATTTAAGTCCAGTCCAAGATGACCAGTACACTGCCTGTCTAGTACATGATAACACAGACTAGCCTATTCCCACCTGATTGGCTGAGCTTTGAACTGAGAATTGATGCCTGAATACCAATGAGTTTCTCCTTCTCTCTCTTTCTCTCGATTCCTTCTCCCCCACATCAGAAACAGGGGAGAAAACATTTAAGAAACTCCATCCTCACATTCGCCACAGATCTGGTTAATTTGTCACCCAGTGCTGCATGGGTACTTCGCTTAAGTATATGGTTATAAAATGATAGAAATTACTACAGCTTCCAGATAGCTTTCCACCACCTTTCATTCTGCATCACCGCCTCCATATGTCCTTTCCACTACAGCGTCTATGAAATACTGGTTCTCCTGAAAGCTATATAGCTCATCCACTGTATGTGTTAGTCTATTTCCACACTGAGAGATGTCTGTAGGGCTCGGACGTGAGAATTCAACTCTTTCCTATTCCTATTCATGAGTGTCTTTCACTGACTCACACACGCTAGCCCTCTTGGGCATGTCTTGAGATGTGTTATGTTGTGGCTGTGCCTCTTGAAGCTGATGTCCTCACCATCAGAATGACCTCATATACTGTATACTATTCATAACCAATTAAATTAGAACATGTTTCAACTACTGCTGCTGGAGACCCACCAGTTGTCTTCTAAAAGGGAGGAGAGAAATTGTCATTCTGGTTACAGTTTTTGTGAACTGCTGGTCTTCAAAGGTGAGGGACTAATTGTATCATTGGCCATATTACTGAGTCTTGGGTGGGATTCAATCCCAGCACGCTTTGCCTGCTGTGCGGCTTTTAAAGGCAATGACCCCGCCTTGTCGAGACCTCATTCTTGGTAAATCGTCTCAATTTGGAAACAAGGCAACAGTAAACATTTCGTCCCTCAAGAATGATGCAGCACCCCCCCCCCCCCCCCCCATTGGGACAATTGATATATCGCATGTGAGTAACACATTTCAGTTATTTCAGTTAATTAATATAGCCCCTGTTTTGAGCAGATCAGTGTAACTGTGTAAATGACAGATCTCTACGGCAAGACGCATCATTCACCCACGTTTAGTCAAAATGGGGCCAGTGCTGTCTGAGATATCACATGTGACTAACGTACTAATGTATGGAGACAAATCCAGTCCCCTCCCCGGGTTCATTGTGGGGGACAATTACCTATAAATGGCATATAGCACATAAAGCATGATCGAGATGATCCCGGCTTTAGTCTCTGTCATACTGACATGGACATGTGTTATTTAGAGGTTGATAAAATGTATAGGCATAGACCCGATGGATGTCCTCTCTGTCTGTCTCTATCACAAATAAACACACATGAATGAATTCATCTCTGTCTTGGGAGTTCTTGTACGAGTTTTGAGAGTTACAAATGCTTTTGTCCCATACCAGAAACACAAATCTACTGCATCTGAAATAAATAAATGAACAACCTCTCATGCCTTTGAAAAATCCTCTTCCTGTAGTGTCCCTCTCTATAACAATGCTTGTGTATAAACTCTATGATAGAATCCTTGGTCTCCCTCCCACCCTGTTGCAGCTTCCCGCATAATGGAATAATATTGATGACTTTTTCATCCCCAGATGTATCCATTCCGGCTCCATTGCCTGTGCAATCACAGAACTGAAGTGGCATTTGCATGGGTAAGTGCTCACGTGGATGCTTTCCATCAACAGCTAAATTACCACAAAACCTACCATTTTTATTCAGGGATGGTCTCCAGATTATTCAATGTTCATGCACTAATGTAAACAGTATTCGGTTGAATAACCTGAGTGGGTCTGTCTGTGTGAGTGAAAGTGGTGTATTTTTGTCAGAGGGTATTTCTATGTCTGTAATATGTTATTCTGGTTTGAGTGTGTCTGGCTAGACTGCAAACTCCCCTTCCAGACTCATATCAAACATCTCCAATCGAAAATCAAATCAAGAGTCGGCTTTCTATTCCGCAACAAAGCCTCCTTCACTCACGCCGCCAAGCTTACCCTAGTAAAACTGACTATCCTACCGATCCTCGACTTCGGCGATGTCATCTACAAAATGGCTTCCAACACTCTACTCAGCAAACTGGTTGCAGTTTATCACAGTGCCATCCGTTTTGTCACTAAAGCACCTTATACCACCCACCACTGCGACTTGTATGCTCTAGTCGGCTGGCCCTCGCTACATATTCGTCGCCAGACCCACTGGCTCCATGTCATCTACAAGTCCATGCTAGGTAAAGCTCCGCCTTATCTCAGCTCACTGGTCACGATGGCAACACCCATCCGTAGCACGCGCTCCAGCAGGTGTATCTCACTGATCATCCCTAAAGCCAACACCTCATTTGGCCGCCTTTCGTTCCAGTACTCTGCTGCCTGTGACTGGAACGAATTGCAAAAATCGCTGAAGTTGGAGACTTTTATCTCCCTCACCAACTTCAAACATCAGCTATCTGAGCAGCTAACCGATCGCTGCAGCTGTACATAGTCTATTGGTAAATAGCCCACCCTTTTCACCTACCTCATCCCCATACTGTTTTTATTTATTTACTTTTCTGCTCTTCTGCACACCAATATCTCTACCTGTACATGACCATCTGATCATTTATCACTCCAGTGTTAATCTGCAAAATTGTAATTATTTGCCTACCTCCTCATGCCTTTTGCACACATTGTATATAGACCCCCCCTTTGTTTTCTACTGTGTTATTGACTTGTTAATTGTTTACTCCATGTGTAACTCTTTGTTGTATGCTCACACTGCTATGCTTTATCTTGGCCAGGTCGCAGTTGCAAATGAGAACTTGTTCTCAACTAGCCTACCTGGTTAAATAAAGGTGAAATAAAAAATAAAATAAAAAATATCTACATGTGTTTGTATGTGGGTGAGCCTATGTGTGTGGTGTGTCCACAACAGACCTCTCTACATGTGCTCGTTTGTCAGTAGACAGTACACAGTCACTTCCCTTCAAATCAAGGAAGGAGAGAGAACTGGGATGTTAACCATTGAGGCCACTGTAATGAATGCTTACAACTCAATCACCATCAAAACTTGACTATATCAGTTATAGAGCTGTGACGCATATTTAGAGAATACGTTTATTATAATACAAATATCACAACTATGGGAAATTATCACTGTTCAGGAGTCCAACCATAACAACGTTTTCAAGATAGCTGCGCTATGTTGATGGTAATAAGTGCTTTTGTCATGTAAGATAGTAAACCACAGGGCATTTAGCTGCTACGTTGTACATTCATTTAAGCTACATGCCATGTAGTTTGGCAGTAGTGCAGACAGGTCCTTTGGTCCGTTTTTCTTTGTCCAATTAAGATAGGACTGGTATTGGTGCTATCTTCTGTGACCTCAATGAACTCAATGACATCCTTTTGGGTATTTGCTATTCTTTTGCGTTTGCTATTCATATTGCAGTAACCGTGAGCCATTTGGGCATGATGAAGTCCATTTGTGGTTAAATGCTGACCTTCACTTTGTTTTGTAATAGAAGTACTGTATGCTATTGTTACAGAGGTGCTTTACAGAGGTCTATTTTATACAGGGGGGAGCTGCTACATACTGACCTTCATATAGATAGCTCAAGGGGTTAACTAAGTCGGTGAAGTGAAATTATCTTCCTGATTGGAGAGATCCTGCGGTCCTCATGGACAAATGGACCAAACTATTATTTTTAGGCTCTCTACTCCCAGACATAGACATGGTCTTTCTGGTAAATACTATTTTATAAGGAAGTTATACTATGAGCAAACAAAAAGTAACCCTAACCCTAACCCTAACCCTAACCCTAACCCTAACCCTAACCCTAACCCTAACCCTAACCCTAACCCTATCCTTGTGATTAAAATGTGAATATTAGGACTTGATTGGAGAGATCCAATTTGCCCAGATGCTTGGTACAAAGTTGATAGCATGTAAAACCAACAATGCTGTCCCTCCATTTCTTCATTCTGGTGCAGTACCACATACTGTATTCAGGGCCACTTGAGTGATAATGGCCTCCCTGGATGCAGTGTCCATTTATCCAGCCATGAAAATTAAACACTCCCGCTATCAAGGGACACGATTGTTTAGGCATTTACGCCTGCGAATTTTCACTATGGAATGCACATTTTCCTCTCAAATTGCCTCAAATTACAGGTTACAAATCACAGGGGGATGTGTCACTCAAACCATTGTGGGAAAGTCTGTTTGTGCAAATGTGTAATGTCCTCCAGTGTCTATGTTGGTTTTACATTTACAGTAGGTTCCAATTACTATAATGACTATTTCTACATCTCAGATGTAGATTAACTAAATGGAACCATAGATGATGGTGAGTTGGACATGGTGATTGGAAGTCATTCGCAATTCAATGACTCAGACACGAGAGGTATGTGACAGGGTCTATAGTCAATCACGGACTACAAAAAGAAAACCAGCCCCATCGCAGACCGCGATGTACTGCTCCCAGACAAACTAAACAACTTCTTTGCTCGCTTTGAGGACAATACAGGGCCACCGACACGGCCCTCTACCAAAACCTGCAGGCTCTCCTTCACTGCAGCCAACGTGAGTAAAACATTTAAACGTTTTGAACCCTCGCAAGGCTGACGGCCCAGACGGCGTCCCTAGCCGTGTCCTCAGAGCATGCGCAGACCAGCTGGCTGGTGTGTTTACGGACAGATTCAATCAATCCTTATCCCAGTTTGCTGTTCCCACATGCTTCATTGTTCCCAATAAATCTAAGGTAACTGAGATAAATGACTATCGCCGACTTCCGTCATCATGAAGTGCTTTTAGAAACTAATCAAGGACCATATGACCTTCACCCTACCTGACACCCTAGACCCACTCCAATTTGCTTACCGCCCCAATAGGTCCACAGACGACGCAATCGCAATCACACTGCATACGGCCCTAACCCATCTGGATAAGACGAATACCTATGTAAGAATGCTGTTCATCGACTACAGCTCAGCATTTAACACCATAGTACCCTCCAAACTCGTCATTAAGCTGGAGACCCTGGGTCTCGACCCTGCCCTGTGAAACTGGATCCTGGACATCCTGACAGGCCTCCCCCAGGTGGTGAGGGTAGGAAACAACATATCCACCCCGCTGATCCTCAACACTGGGGCCCCACAAGGGTGCGTTCTCAGCCCTCTCCTGTACTCCCTGTTCACCCATGAGAGTGTGACTATGCACGCCTCCAACTCAATCATCAAGTTTGCGGACGACACTACAGCGGTAGGCTTGATTACCAACAATGACATGACGGCCTACAGGGAGGAGGTGAGGGCCCTCGGAGTGTGGTATCAGGAAAATAACCTCACACTCAATATTAACAAAACAAAGGAGATGATCGTGGACTTCAGGAAACAGCAGAGGGGGCAGCCACCTATCCACATCGACGGGACAGTAGCGGAGAAGGTGGAAAGTTTTAAGTTCCTCGACATACACATCATGGACCAACTGAAATGGTCCAACCCACACAGACAGCGTGGTGAAGAAGGCGCAGCAGCGCCTCTTCAACCTCAGGAGGCTGAAGAAATTTGGTGTATCACCAAAAACACTCACAAACTTTTACAGATGCACAATCGAGAGCATCCTGTTGTGCTGTATCACCGCCTGGTACGGCAACTGCTCCGCCCACAACCGTAAAGCTCTCCAGAGGATAGTGAGGTCTGCACAACGCATCATCAGGGGCAAACTACCTGCCCTCCAGGACACCTACACCACCCAATGTCACAGGAAAGCCAATAAGATCATCAAGGACAACAACCACCCGAGCCACTGCCTGTTTACCCTGCTATCATCCAGAAGGCAAGGTCAGTACAGGTGCATCAAAGCCGAGACCGAGAGACTGAAAAACAGCTTCTATCTCAAGGCCATCAGACTGTTAAACAGCCATCACTAACATTGAGTGGCTGCTGCCAACATTCTGACTCATCTCTAGCCACTTTAATAATTAAGAATTGATGTAATAAATGTATCACTAGCCACTTTAAACAATGCCACTTAATATAATGTTTACATACCCTACATTACTCATCTCATATGTACTGTATGTACTGTACTCTATACCATCTACTGCATCTTGCCTATGATGTTCGGCCATCGCTCATCCATATATTTTTATGTACATATTCTTATTCATTCCTTTACACTTGTGTGTATAAGGTAGTTGCTGTGAAATTGCTAGATGACTTGTTAGATATTACTGCATGGTCGGAACTAGAAGCACAAGCATTTCGCTACACTCGCATTAACATCTGCTAACCATGTGTATGTGACAAATAACATTTGATTTGATTTGATCTTGGATAGGATAAGTATTGCACATTATAAGGCCCCAGCCTACCAGTACCTGATGGAGTCAGTACCAGCCTATCAGTACCTTATGGAGTCAGTACCAGCCTATCAGTACCTGATGGAGTCAGTACCAGCCTATTAGTACCTGATGGAGTCAGTACCAGCCTATTAGTACCTGATGGAGTCAGTACCAGCCTATCAGTACCTGATGGAGTCAGTACCAGCATATTAGTACCTGATGGAGTCAGTACCAGCCTATCAGTACCTGATGGAGTCAGTACCAGCCTATTAGTACCTGATGGAGTCAGTACCAGCCTATCAGTACCTGATGGAGTCAGTACCAGCCTATTAGTACCTGATGGAGTCAGTACCAGCCTATTAGTACCTGATGGAGTCAGTACCAGCCTATCAGTACCTGATGGAGTCAGTACCAGCCTATTAGTACCTGATGGAGTCAGTACCAGCCTATTAGTACCTGATGGAGTCAGTACCAGCCTATTAGTACCTGATGGAGTCAGTACCAGCCTATCAGTACCTGATGGAGTCAGTACCAGCCTATTAGTACCTGATGGAGTCAGTACCAGCCTATTAGTACCTGATGGAGTCAGTACCAGCCTATCAGTACCTGATGGAGTCAGTACCAGCCTATTAGTACCTGATGGAGTCAGTACCAGCCTATTAGTACCTGATGGAGTCAGTACCAGCCTATTAGTACCTGATGGAGTCAGTACCAGCCTATTAGTACCTGATGGAGTCAGTACCAGCCTATTAGTACCTGATGGAGTCAGTACCAGCCTATCAGTACCTGATGGAGTCAGTACCAGCCTATTAGTACCTGATGGAGTCAGTACCAGCCTATCAGTACCTGATGGAGTCAGTACCAGCCTATTAGTACCTGATGGAGTCAGTACCAGCCTATTAGTACCTGATGGAGTCAGTACCAGCCTATCAGTACCTGATGGAGTCAGTACCAGCCTATCAGTACCTGATGGAGTCAGTACCAGCCTATTAGTACCTGATGGAGTCAGTACCAGCCTATCAGTACCTGATGGAGTCAGTACCAGCCTATCAGTACCTGATGGAGTACATCTATTTACCTTTCCATTTTGCTCCCAATCTAGCCGTCATATAGGAATGTACTTAATACCTCAGTCATGCTCTTCCTTTATGCGTATTAGACAGCTACGGTATGTGGATGTCCTTTGTTTAGTGCTGCACAGTAAATACTTTCTCACAGAAATCAACAGATGGGAGCCAAGCATTAGTATATGACGTAGCACCTATTTTTTCTCTTATTAAATTGGATACAAAAACAATGCATTTGGGTAATTCTTGTTCTAAGGTTGTACCCCAAAGCAATACAATCTACTGTGAGCAGGTAATGCCTTAAAAATGACCTCAAAAGACGTTGCTGCAAACCACACAGTTGGCGTATTCTTTGAGCAGAAAAAATTCAAATACTTTGAATGGGTTGTAGGCCTTATCCAAGTTTAGAAGAGTCAGAGAGACCTAGCACACACCTGCTTGCTTCCTACAAACATACCCCCATTCCTTTTTCAACGACTTCTTGTTGGCACAATACAGCGGGTCTTTGATGAGAAGCGTCTTGGGTACACAGCTTATCGATCAGTGTCTGTCTTGTCTCTTCAAAGTCTGCTCCGATACGTGTCACGCTGAGATAAGTGCAGCAAGGGAACAATGTTTTTTCATGTACTACCAGTGGTGATTGAAGTGAATGTGATCAAAAGGCCACAGTGTTTCTCTACCTGACTACCGATGATAACTTTATTATAGCTATCTTCCTCACACTAGCCAGACGAGAAGTTACCAAGGAACAGAAACAGCTACAATGTAAACAAGAGGACTCTAAATGTTGCTCCTCTGTGACACCCATTGTTGTCATGTGAGCATAATTCATTTAGCGGTTGGTGGTTGTAGATCAAATGTCAAGGGTGGACTGTGGCAGAAGTACTGCACTAGAAGTGTTTTATTTAATTAGTCAGTGTAGAACAAATTCTTATTTACAATGACGGCCTACAGCGGCCAAACCCGGATGACGCTGGGCCAATTGTGAGCCGCCCTGTGGGACTCCCAATCACGGCCGGTTGTCATACAGTCTGGATGCTCCCTTGTCTACGTCTCTGCGCCCTTCTCCCTCTCCTTTATCTGTCTCTCCTCAGAACAGTCCATTGCCAAGGGTTTACTCATTTCACAATCCGTTCATCAGAGGTCCAGGGAGACCTTGGCACAGCTCATCCAATACGCATGAGACTGATTTCCCTTCTCGCCCCCATCACTCTCTCCCTGGGCCTCAACCTCCTCTCATCAAAAGTCCATTGATAAAAATCGGTCGTAAACACTCGAGAGAGAGAGAGAGAGAGAGAGAGAGAGAGAGAGAGAGAGAGAGAGAGAGAGAGAGGTTCACCGTCTGTCTCGACCCCACCACTGGGCACCAAACCACTGATCTCCCACTCTGTGCCATTTGATTAATCCCCTCTCTTAATGAACCCCCCCCCCCGTCTCGTGCCTTTTCAGAAGCCCCACCACATTCACGGATTACAGAGCGGAAGATGCCATTAAAGAAGAAAAGGAGACGCCTCTCTTCGACCCAGGCAGGGAACGTGGGCTTCAGTAGCAAAAGTTCCATTGTTATCCTTGCTCATAAAAAGACTCCCATTAAAAACATCAAGGAGGCCTTCATGTTCTAAAACACAATGGCTCCATGCTGGCACTGGGAAAATCTTGGGGGTTTTGATTTCCCTTATCAGCCTCCAAATGCCCCTCCACACGAGCTGTTGACACTCTTCAGGTCCCCTGCCATCACAAGGGATACTTTTGCCTCAATTGTTTTTGTTCCTAATAAATTCAGGGATATGATTGAATGAGGTGACTTTGTCCTATACTTTGAAGAGTTAGGCCATTTGAACAACAGCCAAATTGCACCAACATTTGATTGTGTTTGCTTTGTCTGTTGATCTCAAAAGTCAGAAGTGATCAAAGATCTACAGATGTATGATCTTCTATTTGATCACTCTTTTGTTGCGGTGAATGCAAACTTCTAAAGTTTGTCATTTCCATGTTGAAATTTCAGAACTGATTTGCCCTAATGAAAAATGTATAAATCCCTACAAAAATGTCCATTAATTATAATCCACATAATAATTCAAATTTCCTGTTGCTGCAGGATTATTTTCCTGCTGTAGAAAACTGTCTCAAATTAAGATCCTACATCTGTAATACATTTAGCCTCAGTCGAGTCAGTCTAGAGGTTGGCTGGGGTTTAAGTCTCAACGGTTTCTTCTCCTTTACCATCTGCTTCATTCATACCTCTGAATTAGTTGCAGTCAATCCCAAAACAAATGAATCCAACACTTTGTTCCACGTGCATTATTGTTTAACACACAATGTCTGCCATATAATATCTGTTTTCCACAGCTCTGTACTACTCTCATGCCTCTTCACTCTTTATCTGCTTTTAGAATTCAGCTATATTCATCTTTAATAGGCTGAATTCAATTGTATGGGAAGTTTCAATGTCACAGAGTACTTGTTATTCAGACTAAAGTTACTATGGATTAGTATTCCTATATAGGAATTCTATGGAGCCATAGGAGGCCATGGATCAGTTTCTGATGCATAAAACTGTGGAGTTTAGAGGTCTATCTCCCCCTAGTGGGTATCTTTAGTTTGTTTTCATCTGACATAGATCTGAATGGATGGATGGCTTTCAGATGCTATAATTATCAAATGATTTGTGCATTAAACATTTGAATGACCTGAGCCGTTTTGTTGGGTATGCCCAACAAAATGCTGGTCAACATATTTAGCCAGCAGCCTTTGGGTTTCAGTTTGTATCTATCAAGAATGCCATTGACACAGGCCTAATGTGACAGCATTGTGAGAAATAAGACATCTACTGGTACAGCATTTATCACGAATGCTAGGACCTCCAGCTGTTAATTAACCATGGTCTCCCACCTACCATAACTGATTCCACTGTTTGGCATCTACAGTAGTTTCAAACTGTGCCTTATTGCTAAGGATGATTACATGATGATTACATGGGAAGGATCAGTTCAACCTCCGCCAGCAACTGTGTGTGTGTGAGCCTCACGGGCAACATTAGACAGCATCTCAGTGCATGCCTTGAACCAGCCAAAAACTAAATGAAGGTATCTATGCCACTGTGATATATTGCCCCAGACCCTGTGGTAGACCGGTATAAACGGCAAATTGTGTTGTCTTGTATTGTGAAGGCCCTCTGTGAAGTACATGGGTCAACATCTCACCCTCAAAACTGATGGTGGGTGAGTTTCTGCCTTTCTATTTCAAACAGCCAAATTTTCTCGCTCCCAAAACAATTACATCAAGCAATGTTACTCATCGCCTTTATCTGTGCCGACCACACCTGTATGTCCATAAATCAAGACTACTTTTAGAGTGGTGATGATTACGGGTTGAAACCACACCCTGGTAAAACCTGTTACTGGAAAGGGTGAGGCCTATGGTCACATGAACTAAGCTGTCTAGCGAGGACACAGTAAAAAATATATAAGCTACTGCCAGCATGGATATCAGATTAATCAAGGAGCACAGCTGCAAATAAGTCACCATGTAAAGATTATCCATCATTGATACCTTTCAGCTTCGCCCCTGATCATTCATGTGTGTTACATTTGGGGTTCTGGGGGTTCCTTTTGATAGATATGACCCCTGAACCCTTCCTTTGTCATCTCTCTTCCCTCATAGGGTTAACTCTCCAACGGACACGTTTTCATTTATTTTCAACATGAGTTGCATCAACGTTTTTAAAAATGATAAAGTCTACCTTCTGGAGCATACTTTCCCCATTCATTTCTCAAACTTAACCCTGTTCCCATCCAAAACTCGATGACCTACTTAGTAAGCCACACCACGTTCCAGATGCCTTGACAAAGGAACACTGCTTGCCAGGAATAATAATCAAGGGGTTGTAAAATCTCAGTCAGTCCGTCTCTACCTACATGATTTACGTTTGTGATTTATAACCCTGTTTCCCAGGAGTCGGTGAGCAAGGGCCACCACTTGACATAAATGGGACAAAGATACACCAAAAAGGATTTCCATAAAAGTTATGGAACAGAAGACTATAATTATCTGATCTTGTGTTTTTAATGACTTTATAGACATGTTGTACACTTTAATAGAGGGTACTATATCATATACTAATATATCATATACAACTATATCATATACTACAATATCATATACTACTATTTTATATACTACTATATTATATACTACTATTTTATATACTATATCATATACTACTATATCATATACTACTATATCATAAACAACTATATCATATACAACTATATCATCTACTACTATATCATATACAACTATATCAGATAAAACTCTCACATACTACTATATCATATACTACTATATCATATACTACTATATCATATACTACAATATTATATACTACTATATCATATACAACTATATCATATGCAACTATATTTTATACTACTATATCATATTCTACTGTATCATGTACAACTATATCACATACTATTATATACTACTATATTATACACATCTATGTCATATATTACTATATAATATACAACTATATGATAGAAAACTATATCATATACTACTATTTTATGTACAACTATATCATATACTACTATATTATATACTACAACTTTGTCATATACTACTATATTACATACAACTATATCAAACACTATTATATACTACTGTATCATATACTACAATAGCATGTACTACTATATCATATACTACTATTTTATATGCTACTATATCATATACTACTATATCACATACTATGATATACTACTATATTATATACTACTATGATATATACTACTATATAACATACAGCTACATCATATACAACTATATCATATACAACTATATCACATGCTATTATATACTCTTACATCATTAACAATTATATAATATACTACTATATTATATACTACTACATCATATACTACTACATCATATACTACTCTATCATAAGCTACTATATCATATGCTACTATATAATATATCACTATATCATATACTTCTACTAAATAATATACAACTACATCATTTACAGTGCAGTCGGAAAAGTATTCAGACCCCTTCACTTTTTCCACATTTTCTTTCGTTACAACCTTATTCCAAAATGGATTAAACAAAATCAATATACACTCAATACCCAGTAATGACAAAGCGAAAACATTTTTTGCTGATGTTTTTTTTACAAATTTATATTTAATAAAAAACTGAAATACTGTATTTACATAAGTATTCAGACCTTTTGCTTTGAGACTTGTTATTGAACTCAGGTGCATCCTGTTTCCATTGATTATCCTTGAGATGTTTCTACAACTAGATTGGAGTCCACTTGTGGCAAATTCAATTGATTGGACATGATTTGGAAAGTCACACACCTGTCTACAGTATATAAGGTCCCACAATTGACAGTGCATGTCAGAGCAAAAACCAAACCATGAGGTCGAAGGAACTATATCATATACAAGTGTATTTCCCACTACTTAAATGGATAGCACAAATGGACTGAGGAAAGCAATAAAAATGTCCCTGAAAGGTCAAAAAGACCTATCATAAAAATGGGCTCCACTGATAGCTGTACCCGGTCTGTTACACATGGTCTCAATCTGTCAACATGGGCGGCAAATGACCCTGCTGTTAGCAGATAGACAAAAAATGTCTGAGCCTCGTGTCCTTAATTCGATTCCCATAGAGTATCTCTTTCTCTCTTGGAGCAAGAGGACCGACACACACAGAGATATGCCGATTATAGTGCTCCACATGGGGTGTAGTGTGATACCTCACCCATCTTGGTATGGGGTTAAGGAATCGTTTGCATAATAGTAGGCACGATCTCTCAAAACACAAACTGAGTTCATTGTTCAATCATAAAATATTTGCATATGATGAACGTTAAGTTGGTGTGACCCATAAAAAAAAATTGCCGGCAAAGTTGTATAGCCATGGTTTCTAGAAAATATATATTATAAATAAACCAGGTAGTTTGGATCCTGGATGCTGATTGGCAGAAACAGCATTTCAGCCGAGTGTACATAAGACAATATACCAGTTTATAATAGCAATAAGGCACCTCAGAGGTCATGCCTAAGAACAACCCTTGGCCAATATATAGCACCCCCTCTGACCTTATTGCTTAATTATAAACTGTGTGGTTCGAGCCCTTGAATGATTGTCTGACACCCGAGATATGTGTTTTCACTGCTCTACTTACGTTGGTAAGCAGTTTATTATAGCAATGAGGCACCTCCGGGGTTTGTTATATACAGTAAAACCAATATACAACGGCTATGGGCTGTATCCAGGAACTCCGCGATGCGTTGTGCATAAGAACAGCCCTTAGCCGTGGTTTATTGTCCATATACCACACCCCCTCACCCCCTCGGGCCTTATTGCTTATTTTGACCAACGTTATGACTTTAGACTTTCAAATCACACTCAACTTGAAATTCATGCAAAGCAAATGGAAGACTCTTATTAAGATTCTGCATACATTCAGTACACAGATGTCAGAATACAGTCCCAATGGAAAGAAGTCTTACATTAGCATGGACGAATCAAGCTATCTTATGCAACATTAACCATGTGTCAGTCACAGAGTGTGAGCATGCATGAGTGTACAAAGTTCATCTGCTCTGGTGTAGAGGAGGTCAAGTCATCACGTCAGTGGAAAATAATTGGCCCAGGTGACAATTACTGTATGGTGACATACGTTCGCTCCATAGGGACCTGTGTCCAGGTCGACCCCATTAGATAATGGAGGGTTAGCCGTGCTGATGGCAGGTGTCAGGAAGTTCTCAGACAAGTGAGGACAGGCAAGTGGTGTGGAAGTGAGGAGTTGACGAGCTGGCATACTGTACAAAGCTGTTGGGTCAGTTGAGTTTGTTAGCACTAAATCAGGGTTGGGGTCAATTCTTGTGACAGGTCATGAACTCTACTTTCACCAAATAATAAAGATAGTTAATTCAATAACATAGCTCAACAAAATATTACCATGACAGGCCTAAACGAGGAGGATGGTTTGTTTGCTAAGCTAGGAAATCTGTTTGTTTGGTTACTGGAACTGTGTGATGTAGTAAAAATGAAAATACATTATCTAAGCCAGGGCTCTCCAACCCTGTTCCTGGAGAGCTACCATCCTGTAGGTTTTTGCTCCAACCCTAATCTAGCGCACCTGACTCTAATAATTAGCTAATTGATAAGCTGAATCAGGTTCGTTTCAACAGGGGGTTGAAAGGAAAACCTACAAGAGGGTAGCTCTCCAGGAACAGGGATGGACAGCCCTGATCTAAGTGATTGATAGTTGGTATTCAGCAGTCATTAAAGTATTGTAACGATCCTCTTCCTGTGAATGACTGGACCAAAGCGCAGCGTGAGACGTGCTCACGATATTTTAAACTTAGAGCACTGAACAAAAAATAACAGAGGAAAACTAACAGTTCTGTAAGGAAACTAACAATACAGAAAACAACTACCCACAAATCCCATGTGGGCAAGAGCTACCTAAGTATGGTTCCCAATCAGAGACAACAATAGACAGCTGTCCCTGATTGAGAACCATACCCGGCCAAAAACAAAGAAATACAAAAACATAGAAAAAATAACATAGAATGCCCAACCTAGTCACACCCTGGCCAAACCAAAATAGAGAATGAAAGCCTCTCTATGGCCAGGGCGTGACAAGTATACCTTATTTACAGCTCTATAGAGATGAGATGATGAAATAATTAAGTCAACACTAACCAGCAACCGCCATCACTAGCTGGCCACCACCAGGTTACTCAACCCTGCACATTAGAAGCTGCTGCCCTATATACACAGTACATAATCATGAAATCAGTGGTCACTTTAATAATGGAACAACAGTTATTTTAGTAATGTTTACCTACTGCTTTACTCATTTACTCAGTGCCTTTGGAAAGTATTCATTTTTCCTCATCAATCTACACACAATACCCAATAACAACAAAGCAAAAACAGGTTTTTAGAAAGGTTTTCACATTTATTGCTAATAACAAAACGGAAATATCACATTTACATAAGTGTTCAGACCCTATAATCAGTACTTTGTTGAAGCATCTTTGGCAGCGATTACAGCGTCAAGTCTTCTTGGGTATGACGCTACAAGCTTGGCACACCTGTATTTGGTGAGTTTCTCCCATTCTTCTCTGCAGATCCTCTCAAGCTCTGTCAGGTTGCATGGGGTGCGTTGCTGCACAGCTATTTTCAGGTCTCTCCAGAGATTTTCAATCAGGTTCAAGTCTGGGCTCTGACTGGGCCGCTCAAGGACATTCATAGACTTGTCCCAAATCCACTTCTGCGTAGTCTTGGCTGTGTGCTTAGGGTCGTTGTGCTGTTGGAAGGTGAACCGCCGCCCCAGTCTGAGGTCCTGAGCGCTCTGGAGCAGGTTTTCATCAAGGATCTCTCTGTACTTTGCTCCGTTTATCTTTCCATCAATCCTGACTAGTTTCCCAGTCACTGCCACTGAAAAACATCTCCACAGCATGATGCTGCCACCACCATGCTTCACTGTAGGGATGGTGCCAGGTTTCCTCCAGAAGTGACGCTTGGCATTCAGACCAAAGAGTTCAATCTCGGTTTCATCAGACCCAACTCCAAGCGGTCTGTCATCTGCCTTTTACTGAGGAGTGGCTTCCGTCTGGCCTCCATAAAGGTCTGATTGGTGGAGTGCTGCAGAGATAGTTGTCCTTCTGGAAGTTTCTCCTATTTCCACAGAGGAACTCTAAAGCTCTGTCAGAGTGACCATCGGGTTCCTGACCAAGGCCCTTCTCCCCCGAGTGCTCAGTTCGGCCGGGTGGCCAGCGCTAGGAAGAGTCTTGGTGGTTCCAAACTTCTTCCATTTACGAATGATGGAGGCCACTGTGTTCTTGGGGACGTTCAATGCTGCAGAAATGTTTTGGTATCCTCCCCAGATCTGTGCCTTGACACAATCCTGTCTCGGAGCTCTGTGGACAATTCCTTCGACCTCATGGCTTGGTTTTTGCTCTGACATGCACAAACAACTGTGGGACCTTATATAGGTGTGTACTTTTCCAAATCATGTCCAATTATGTCCAACTTTTTTGCTTTGTCATTATGGGATATTGTGTGTAGATTGCTGAGGATTTGTTTTAATTTAATCAATTTTAGAATACAATCCATTGATTGTAATGTAACAACAGTTTTTTAAAGTCAAGGGGTCTGAATACTTTCCCGAAGGCACTGTATATACTGTATTCTACTGTATTTTAGTCAAAGACACTCCAACATTGCTCGTCCTAATATTTATATATTTCTACAGTCCATTCTATTATTCTTAGATGTGTGTGTGTGTTGTTGTGAATTGTTAGATACTACTGCACTGTTGCAGCTAGAAACCCAAGCATTTCTCTACACTTGCAATAACATCTGCTAAATACGTGTATGAGACCAATAACATCTGCTAAACACGTGTATGAGACCAATAACATCTGCTAAACACGTGTATGAGACCAATAACATCTGCTAAACACGTGTATGAGACCAATAACATCTGCTAAACACGTGTATGAGACCAATAACATCTGTTAAACACGTGTATGAGACCAATAACATCTGCTAAACACGTGTATGAGACCAATAACATCTGCTAAACACGTGTATGAGACCAATAACATCTGCTAAACACGTGTATGAGACCAATAACATCTGCTAAACACGTGTATGAGACCAATAACATCTGCTAAACACGTGTATGAGACCAATAACATCTGCTAAACACGTGTATGAGACCAATAACATCTGCTAAACACGTGTATGAGACCAATAACATCTGCTAAATACGTGTATGAGACCAATAACATCTGCTAAACACGTGTATGAGACCAATAACATCTGCTAAACACGTGTATGAGACCAATAACATCTGCTAAACACGTGTATGAGACCAATAACATCTGCTAAATACGTGTATGAGACCAATAACATCTGCTAAACACGTGTATGAGACCAATAACATCTGCTAAACACGTGTATGAGACCAATAACATTTTATTTGAAATAAAGCAACGTAATATACAAAAATGATGGTTAATAAGTGATCGGTGGTAATGGGCAGTCACTACCATCATGGGACTTTTATTCATTGTTATATTCTGTGTTGTTGCTGCATTCAGCCCACATAATGCATAGTGCATTTCATGTTTAAAAAATCTGCAAAAAACAACGTGATTATTTTTAAATAATCGAACCAAAACCAAACCGACCTCAAAAAGCACTAATCACTCAGCACTAATGATTACCCCACTTCAGTGGATGTTGAAAATATTTCTACCGGCAAATGAACACATTTCTAGCAGCAACTGTGATAATTATAGCCTTGGTATAAGCTGAACAATCAACTCGGGACTCTATGCGTTCTCTGGAAAATAATACAACTCCATGGAAGGTTAGTGCCACTTAGCGAACAGGTTGTTTGTTATTTCCTATAGAACGCATAGACACTCGTTCTCGTTGGTTATCCCTTACGTATAATAATACATCGCCATTTTGAATACATTTTCAAATGCACTATGCCCAAATGCTAATATGTAGTGTAACTATCTCACCTGTGTTTGTAAACCAGTGTAGTTATCATACAACATGCACTATAAGTCATTATAATTCAGGATCTATAAATAGTCAAACATTTTTATAACTGCTTATGAGTTCTTATGGATGCAAATAGTCAGTATTATAAGACATGTTACAAAGCATTTGATGTATGTTTTTCATAGAAATGTCTAAATGTTTCTGTCTGCCCCATGGCAAAATGTATAGAATTGAAAAAAAATGATCTGTTTTCCCCAACAACAACAAACTGTGCTACCCCACTGTTGGGGGTTCTAATCACCCAGCAAAGACAACTAGGTTTCCCATTTGAATTTCTGGAGATTGCCCCACCTGGCAATGAAGTGTAATCAATGTCCTTTGCATAGTCCCTTGTTTCCCTAGCAACAAGAAAAGAGACATAATTCAGCTTGACAAGGTAATTACAGATTGGTGGTGGGAGGCCATTATTGTTTTAGAATGCAGCTTTGCCAGGGAAACACCAGCTATACAACTCATAACGCTTTGGAAATTATGGACAGGTTTACCCAAGAATAAGGTCATATAAGTGGCCGATTTACAATCACATCGTTTGCAGTGTTTATATATAAATTACATGGTCAAAACTAATTCGACGAGTTGGTCCTCCCTTTGCTGCTATAACAGCCTCCACTCTTCTGGGAAGGCTTTCCACTATTTGTTAGAACATTGCTGCAGGGACTTGCTTCCATCCAGCCACAAGCATTATTGAGGTTGGGCACTGATGTTGGGCGATAAGGCCTGGCTCGCAGTCGGCGTTCCAATTCATCCCAAAGGTGTTCCATGGGGTTAAGGTCAGGGCTTTGTGCAGGCCAGTCAATTGATTTGGGCTGCATTCTAAGGTGGAGTTAACTCTAATGAACTTGTCCTCTGCAGCAGAGGTAACTCTGGGTCTTCCTTTCCTGTGGCGGCCCTCATGAGATGGTTCTTGCGCTTTCAAAGTTCTTGACATTTTCCGGATTGACTGACCTTCATGTCTTAAAGTAATGATGGACTGTCGTTTCTCTTTGTTTATTTCAGATGTTCTTCCCATAATAGGGACTTGGTCTTTTCCCAAATAGGGCTATTTTCTGTCTACAGTGGTTGCTCAACTAAAAGTTTTGCGATTATGCTGCGGGACATAGAAGTAATTTGTGGTTTACTACGGTACCCTGCATCACCACTTCATTTATCCAGACCACCACAAGGGGGAGTTAGAGCACTGACAATGAATGGGCGACATAAACCAAATAGAAACAGATAATTGTGCACAACTTCAAAATTGAATTTCAATGAATTGAATAATGAAGATGAAGAAGGTGGTTGAATTTAGAACTATAGTGTAAGAATTGCATGCGCACACCCTCATAAATACACTTATTTTTTTGTTTCTACTTGTCAGTATTACTTACTAAAACTGTTGTTACACTAAGGTTTTTATTCTAAGAGAAACTAAAATGTTAAATCATATTCCAAGATATTATTACGATATACTGTATGTGTTTACTGAATATAAGCAAGCGATGTCTGCTAAATAATCAAGTTGATGGCTCGGTCATAGAGCCTCGGCACCTACATAAAGCTGAGTGACTCAGTCATATAGCCTCGGCACCTACATAAAGCTGAGTGACTATAGCCTCGGCACCTACATAAAGCTGAGTGACTCAGTCATAGAGCCTCGGCACCTACATAAAGCTGAGTGACTCAGTCATATAGCCTCGGCACCTACATAAAGCTGAGTGACTCAGTCATAGAGCCTCGGCACCTACATAAAGCTGAGTGACTCGGTCATATAGCCTCTGCACCTACATAAAGCTGAGTGACTATAGCCTCGGCACCTACATAAAGCTGAGTGACTCAGTCATATAGCCTCGGCACCTACATAAAGCTGAGTGACTATAGCCTCGGCACCTACATAAAGCTGAGTGACTCGGTCATAGAGCCTCGGCACCTACATAAAGCTGAGTGACTCAGTCATATAGCCTTGGAACCTACATAAAGCTGAGTGACTCAGTCATATAGCCTCACCTACATAAAGCTGAGTGACTCAGTCATATAGCCTCGGCACCTACATAAAGCTGAGTGACTATAGCCTCGGCACCTACATAAAGCTGAGTGACTCGGTCATAGAGCCTCGGCACCTACATAAAGCTGAGTGACTATAGCCTCACCTACATAAAGCTGAGTGACTCGGTCATATAGCCTCGGCACCTACATAAAGCTGAGTGACTATAGCCTCGGCACCTACATAAAGCTGAGTGACTCGGTCATAGAGCCTCGGCACCTACATAAAGCTGAGTGACTCAGTCATAAAGCCTCACCTACATAAAGCTGAGTGACTCGGTCATAAAGCCTCACCTACATAAAGCTGAGTGACTCAGTCATATAGCCTCGGCACCTACATAAAGCTGAGTGACTCAGTCATATAGCCTCGGCACCTACATAAAGCTGAGTGACTCGGTCATATAGCCTCAGCACCTACATAAAAGCTGAGTGACTCAGTCATATAGCCTCAGCACCTACATAAAGCTGAGTGACTCAGTCATATAGCCTCGGCACCTACATAAAGCTGAGTGACTCGGTCATATAGCCTCAGCACCTACATAAAGCTGAGTGACTCGGTCATAGAGCCTCGGCACCTACATAAAGCTGAGTGACTCAGTCATATAGCCTCGGCACCTACATAAAGCTGAGTGACTCGGTCATATAGCCTCAGCACCTACATAAAGCTGAGTGACTCAGTCATATAGCCTCAGCACCTACATAAAGCTGAGTGACTCAGTCATATAGCCTCAGCACCTACATAAAGCTGAGTGACTCAGTCATATAGCCTCTGCACCTACATAAAGCTGAGTGACTCAGTCATATAGCCTCAGCACCTACATAAAGCTGAGTGACTCAGTCATATAGCCTCGGCACCTACATAAAGCTGAGTGACTCAGTCATATAGCCTCAGCACCTACATAAAGCTGAGTGACTCAGTCATATAGCCTCAGCACCTACATAAAGCTGAGTGACTCAGTCATATAGCCTCAGCACCTACATAAAGCTGAGTGACTCAGTCATATAGCCTCACCTACATAAAGCTGAGTGACTCAGTCATATAGCCTCAGCACTTACAAAAAGCTGAGTGACTATAGCCTCGGCACCTACATAAAGCTGAGTGACTCAGTCATATAGCCTCACCTACATAAAGCTGAGTGACTCAGTCATATAGCCTCAGCACTTACATAAAGCTGAGTGACTCAGTCATATAGCCTCGGCACCTACATAAAGCTGAGTGACTCAGTCATATAGCCTCACCTACATAAAGCTGAGTGACTCAGTCATATAGCCTCAGCACTTACATAAAGCTGAGTGACTATAGCCTCGGCATCTACATAAAGCTGAGTGACTCAGTCATATAGCCTTGGAACCTACATAAAGCTGAGTGACTCAGTCATATAGCCTCACCTACATAGAGCTGAGTGACTCAGTCATATAGCCTCAGCACTTACAAAAAGCTGAGTGACTATAGCCTCGGCACCTACATAAAGCTGAGTGACTCAGTCATATAGCCTCGGCACCTACATAAAGCTGAGTGACTCAGTCATATAGCCTCACCTACATAAAGCTGAGTGACTCAGTCATATAGCCTCACCTACATAAAGCTGAGTGACTCAGTCATATAGCCTCAGCACTTACATAAAGCTGAGTGACTATAGCCTCGGCATCTACATAAAGCTGAGTGACTCAGTCATATAGCCTTGGAACCTACATAAAGCTGAGTGACTCAGTCATATAGCCTCACCTACATAAAGCTGAGTGACTCAGTCATATAGCCTCAGCACTTACAAAAAGCTGAGTGACTATAGCCTCGGCACCTACATAAAGCTGAGTGACTCAGTCATATAGCCTCAGCACCTACAGAAAGCTGAGGGACTCACTCATTCATGACTTTGGATCAAAATAAATAAGTACCTACATTCTTTCTGATAGTCTTTAATAAAGAAATGTTTTGGTTATCCTAACCTGGACACCATGTATTATAATAGACCATTATGGGCTATTAGCAGGACAAAAGACTCTTGCCAACACCTCTCTGTGTTTTGATACTTTGTGCAAGGCAATTGATCAGCATTAAAAACGTTGTGGTTGTGGTGTCCCGAGTGGCGCAGCGGTCTAAGACACTGCATTGCAGTGCAAACTGCGTTGCTACAGATGCTGTTTCCAAACCCGTGCCAGGCAGCGACCAGGAAACCCAGGAGGCGATGGTTGCCTTTGGGTTTCTCTCCCTCTAAAAACAGAAATAAATCATTCTAAATAACAAACTAGCTTTATTTACATAAATATGTTTTAAACAAAGCCATTATTATTATTATTATTAATTCATTTAGAATGATATAGAAACCCCACTGAGATATTCTCACAGATCAGATTTGCCCTAATGAAAAATGCCCCTAATGATGGTGCTGACTAGGGAACGTTCCCGCTGTTCTTAGTGCCATTCAAACTAAAACAATGTAACTAATTATGGCGCAAAAAAATGCCCCTTAGATATGAATGGGGAGGGCAGAAATTATTGCATGATAGTGTTTGTGACTAAAATCCCCAAGCCTACCAGTATTTTTGAAATGTCTCCAGTAGATTTTCTGTTTCGGCTGAAAGCCCTAATCTGCTCACTTAAATGAATAGAGATCCTGGTGCTACAGTATGTTATTACAGCATAATCAAAGTGAGGACAATCGATGATGTGCTGTATACTTATGGCCTATTGTAAACTGAAAGTCACACCTTTCCAGTACTCCTCACCCCGCCCCAAACTCCACCCTGAATACAGTTACCATTCAAAAATGATCGGTTTATCAAAAAAGAAAATGACATTGTGAACAAAGAGAACAGACGAAATGGACATAGTTTTCATCAAGCCAGCTTCTTTCTATGGTGCTACCCATTCCAGGGTTAGGACCGTAAATGAGCCGGAGCTGAGAGTATCACCAAAACTAAAGGTATTTCGGTGTAGGCATACTGTGTAACAAAATCGCTAATTAAATAAAGGTAAAAAAAAAAATACAATTAAAATAAATGAAATTGTGTACTAAAAACGTGAATGTGTTATTGCAGAGAATACAACCATGCCAACAACTAGGCAAGTCAGTTAAGAACAAATTCTTATTTTCAATGACGGCCTAGGAACAGTGGGTTAACTGCCTTGTTCAGGGGAAACACGACAGTTTTGTACCTTGTCAGCTCGGGGAATTGAACTTGCAACCTTTCGTTTACTAGTCCAACGCTCTAACCACTAGGCTACCCTGCCGCCCTGTATTAGTTATACAGTCTTGATTGACTGAGACGGGCTGTGATGATTCAAAGGGGCAAGTCTGTTATTTATTCTTTCGAAAACATTCCAAGTGTTCTGCCCATGCAGTGACACACATTCTATAGCTTAACCTCTACAGTCAAACTTCTTGTTTGCCACAAATCTTTAGCTGTGCCTTAATGTTAAATATCAACCTACTATGTGTATCGAACATTCATATTGGACTGTACAGCCTAACATATTCTTTGCAGAAATGGGAAATCCTAAAATATAGAATTTTGATTTCAGATAATTCTCATGATCACGTCTCAAAGGTTCCACACGTTCAGCTCCTGAAAGACTAAATTCAACCTCTGAGATTCAAGCGCCATATACATTTCATAAGATTACTTTATTCATGAAATGACTCATTCAAAAAATGTATGATTTCACAACAGGCCATTTATAAAATAGGTTGACTTGTGAGCTAATGTGGCTCATTTCACAGTGGATTCAGAGTCTTGCAATACGATCTATAGTGTTCATATTTGTGTTAACTATTTGAAATTGTAATATGTGGGTGTCACTTAGTAGGATGATACCCCACACACACTCCATAGGTAAGGCTGTACAGTGCCTTCAGAAAGTATTCACACCCCTTGACTTTTTCTACATTTTATTTTGTTACAAAATGTGGTTTAATTGTCAATTTTCGATCAAGGATCTACACAAAATACTCTGTAATGTGTTCAACCCCCTGAGTCAATACATGTTAGAATCACCGTTGCCAGAGATGACAGCTTTGAGTCTTTCTGGGCAAGTCTCTAAGCACTTTCCACAACTGGATTGTGAAACATTTGCCCATTATTCTTTTCAAAATTCTTCAAACTCTTGTCAAGTTGCCTGTTGATGATTGCTAGACAACCATTTTCAGGTCTTGCCATGCAAGCAGATTTAAATCAAAACTGTAACTCAGCCACTCAGGAACATTCACTGTCTTCTTGTTAAGCAACTCAGTGTAGCAACAGTAGCAACAGTGTAGATTTGTGTAGATTTGGCCTTGTGTTTTAGGTTATTGTCCTGCTGAAAGGTGAATTAATCTCCCATTGTCTGGTGGAAGCAGACTGTCATGACTAAAACAGCATGAAACCATCAAACTGATTTGTATTTATTTTCGTCAACATTATAAAAAAGCGACTTTATATCAAATGGTTTCCCTTGATTAACTGTCTGCACATGCGCAAGTTGGCGAGACACAACCATTAGATCTGATGACGTGTTTCTGTAAACATGGATTTAGCTAGCTAACGTCTGTCTCCATGACATCGCCCAGAAGTGTAATCTGAGATTTGTATTGGAGAATCCGTTTCTGGAACTCTTCATACACTGAGTGTATAAAACATAAAGAACACCTGCTCTTTCCATGACAGACTGACCAGGTGACTCCAGGTAAAAGCGATAGTCCCTTATTGATGTCACTTGTTAAATCCACTTTAATTAGTGTAGATGAATGAGGAGACAGGTTAAAGAAGGATTTTTAATTGAGACATGTATTGTGTATGTGTGCCATTCAGAGGGTGAATGGGCAAGACAAAATATTTAAGGGCCTTTGAACAAGGTATGATAGTAGGTGCCAGGCTCACCGGTTTTGGTCAAGAACTGCAACGTTGCTGGGTTTCCCAAGCTCACCAGTTTCCTGTGTGTATCAAGAATGGTCTACCATCCAAAGGACATCCAACCAACTTGACACAACTGTGGGAAGCATTGGAGTCAACATGGGCCTGCATCCCAGTGGTATGCTTTTGACACCTTGTAGAGTCCACGCCTCAACAAATTAAGGCTGATCTGAGGGCAAAAGGGGGTGCAACTCAATATTAGGAAGATGTTGTTCATGTTTTGTACAATCTGTGTATATATATCCTCTTTGGTGTGTTTCTCCAAGTAATGACTGAAAAGCCAATGACTGTATTGCGATGACTGTGAATAGCCAGAAGAGGGCTGTAGCAGGACTTTTTCTGTCATCGCTGGCACACAGAGAATGATGGGCTGTGGGCACCGGGTAAATATTGTAGTAACTTGAGCAGCGATATGGGGTTGAATAGTTCAATGTTAAAATATGTGTTGAACACGAAGACAAACATGTAGAAAACAGACCTAAGATCTGTGGTTCTAATCAACTGGTATATTTCCTTCCGTAATGTTTAACTAATCGTGCTGAGTCAAGAACGAGTAAAATGTTGATGTTGTCAGACAGCATAGGCAGTAGCTCCATAGAGATGAGATGATGACTTGGAATGAAATAGTAAAGTCATCAAATAAAACTAATGTAATAATACACAACAACTGAAATATTTTTATTTCATGTGAATAAATGATGGTTAATAAGTGAAAAACAGTCTTGGTCAGTCACCACCATCATGGGACATTTAGTAATTGTTTTATTCTGTGTTACAGCATTCAACCCACATAATGCACAAAAAAAAGATTGAAATTGAAAACCATGATTATTTTTTTAAAATAATTTAACTGAAACCAAACCAACCTCATAAAGCACTATTGACTAATATCGTTTCTATGCACTAGGCGATCCCTGTTGAAGCGACCTTAACACAACACCTAGCAACCTCGTCAAGGGGTTCCAACCTCTTGGTGTAACGGTAAAGATGTTGGCTTGACAGTTGCCGGACACCAGGATTGAGTCCCGATCAGGGAAACCTCTCAAAATCCGTTACAATATCAACAGGTATGCTTGATCATCTGTATGTTTGATCAGCATATTCTCTTTAATTGACCGTAGAGAAACGGTCAACACAAAACCCGGGAATGTAGTGATTCTGCAAGGTTATTAGGAATTCCAAATAACTGCCTAGCCCCTGCTCCACTGGACATTGTGCAGACCTGAAAGGATATGAGAATAGAAGAGGAATTCATCAAGTCTATCAGAGAGCAAGGTGGTGCCAGGTGATGCCAGGTGGTGCCAGGTGGTGCAAGGTGGTGCTAGGGAGCGCCGAAACACGTCAGCATTATACATTTGTAATCAACATTTCATTGGACGGCTGCTATGACTTTTGCTTTGAAGGTTATTTGAAGGGTATTTGAAGGGTAACAAGATAAGGACTTCATAACACATTCATAAGCAGAGTATTTCAATGATGCTCATGCCAACAGGTACCTTCCAAATTGTGTTAGAACACTTGGTATTACTTTATTTGATGGGTACGAAATAAAAAAACACGCTAATAAGCAGAGCATTAATTATGCTTACGCTAACAGATACCTTTCATATTACGGGTTACCGAACACTTCAGAGATGCGGCTCACCTGCAGGGCATAGCCCCGTTCTCTGAGACAGTGTCAAACTTGGAGGTGAAGGCACAACACCACCTGTAGGTTCAGGAAGGCATTGAAAGAGCTGCAGAGAAAAATATAGTTTTCTATTGTGAAAATACCTACATACATTTAAATACAGAAAGCAATTCAAAATGGCTACCGGTAGTAATGTTTTATTATAGTCAATATAATTTGTAATTGTAAAAATTATCTTGCTGCTTTTCACCTACAACTAGTTTGAACCAATTAATCAGAAGTGATTTCATCTCTGCATTCAGGGAATCTCTCTGAGATTTCCAAGAGCAACAGTCTGTAAGGGCAGACACATCTAATTAAATCTAATCATGATGCCAGTTCAAGAAGTCATGACCTCAGTCAAGAATCAATTTATAACCGTACTAGTGGTTAGACATTTAATCAGTGTCCAGGGAGGATGTAAGCTTTTAGTGGCTGTCTGTTCTCGTCCATTAAAATCTACACAAACTGTACTCCATGTCAAACAATCACTTATAATACTGTGATTGACTTTTTATTGACAGCTCCATTTACCATAACAAAACAAGCTCATTAGTCTCTCATTGTTGTCTTGTGTAGACTAGACGACCACATTGTTCACCCTGTAAAGATGAAGGATGGGATCCTGGGTAATTGGCATGATTTAAGGATGTTGTTATTGTACCCACAGATTAACAGTGTGAGTGGACACAGAGTGGATTACATACCAGGGTACATACAGTCGAAGTCCGAAGTTTACATACACCTTAGCCAAATACATTTAAACTCAGTTTTTCACAATTCCTGACATTTAATCCTAGTAAATATTCCCTGGTTTAGGTCAGTTAGGATCACCACTTTATTTTAAGAATGTGAAATGTCAGAATAATAGTAGAGAGAATGATTTATTTCAGGTTTTATTTCTTTCATAACATTCCCAGTGGGTCAGAAGTTTACATATGCTCAATTAGTGTTTGGAGGCATTGCCTTTAAATTGTTTAACTTGGGTCAAACATTTCAGGTAGCCTTCCACAAGCTTCCCACAATAAGTTGGGTGAATTTTGGCCCATTCCTCCTGACAGAGCTGGTGTAACTTAGTCAGGTTTGTAGGCCACCTTGCTCGCACACGCTTTTTCAGTTCTGCCCACAAATGTTCTATAGGATGGAGGTCAGGGCATTGTGACCACTCCAATACCTTGACTTTGTTGTCCTTAAGCCATTTTGACACAACTTTGGAAGTATGCTTGGGGTCATTGTCCATTTGCGACCAAGCTTTAACTTCCTGGCTGATGTCTTGAGATGTTGCTTCAATATATCCACATAATTTTCTTACCTCATGATGCCATCTGTTTTGTGAAGTGCAACAGTCCCTCCTGCAGCAAAGCGCCCACACAACATGATGCTGCCACCCCCGTGCTTCACGGTTGGGATGGTGTTCTTCGTCTTGCAAGCCTCCCCCTTTTTCCTCCAAACATAACGATGGTCATTATGGCCAAACAGTCATATTTTTGTTTCATCATACCAGAGGACATTTCTCCAAAAAGTACAATCTTTGTCCCCATGTGCTGTTGCAAACCGTAGTCTGGCTTTTTTATGGCGGTTTTGGAGCAGTTGCTTCTTCCTTGCTGAGCGGCCTTTCAGGTTATGTCGATATAGGACTCGTTTTACTGTGGATATAGATACTTTTGTACCTGTTTCCTCCAGCATCTTCTCAAGGTCCTTTGCAGTTGTTCTGGGAATGATTTGCACTTTTCGCACCAAAATACGTTCATCTCTAGGAGACAGAATGCGTCTCCTTCCATAGCAGTATGACGGCTGCGTGGTCCCATGGTGTTTATACTTGCATGCTATTGTTTGTACAAATGGATCTGGTACCTTTAGGCATTTGGAATTTGCTCCCAAGGATGAATCAGACTTGTGGAGGTCTACAATTTATTTTCTGAGGTCTTAGCTGATTTCTTTTGATTTCCCCATGATGTCAATCTTAGAGGCACTGAGTTTGAAGGTAGGCCTTGAAATACATCCACAGGTACACCTTCAATTGACTCAAATGATGTCAGTTAGCCTATCAGAAGCTTCTAAAGCCATGACATGATTTTCTGGTATTTTCCAAGCTGTTTAAAGGCAAAGTCAACTTAGTGTATGTCATCTTCTGACCCACTGGAATTGTGATACAGTGAATTATAAGTGAAATAATCTGTCTGTAAACAATTGTTGGAAAAATTACTTTTGTCATGCACAAGGTAGATGTCCTAACCGCCTTGCCAAAACTATAGTTTGTTATGAAGAAATGTGTGGAGTGGTTGAGAAACGACTCCAACCTAAGTGTATGTAAACTTCCGACTTCAACTGTTTGTACACTACATCATTTAAGCTTAACATGACAGATACCAGAAGTTAAAACAGTTAAGCCCCAGATTCCTAAAGTCCAATGTTAAAAGCATCTCCAATTCAAAATTAAATCTAGAATTGGCTTCCTATTTCGCAACAAAGCCTCCTTCACTCATGCTGCCAAACATACCCTCGGAAAACTGACTATCCTACCAGAAAACTGACTATCCTACCGATCCTCGACTTCGGCAATGTCATTTACAAAATAGCCTCCAACACTCTACTCAACAAATTGGATGCAGTCTATCACAGTGCCATCCGTTTTTTCACCAAAGCCCCATATACTACCCACCACTGCGACTTGTACGCTCTCGTTTCCTGGCCCTCGCTTCATACTCGTCGCCAAACCCACTGGCCAGGTCATCTACCTGCATCTACCCACTGGCCAGGTTATCTAGTCTTTGCTAGGTAAAGCCCCGCCTTATCTCAGTTCACTGGTCACCATAGCAGCACCTACCCGCAGCACGCGCTCCAGCAGGTATGTTTCACTGGTCATCTCCAAAGCCAATTCCTCCTTTGGCCATCTTTCCTTCCAGTTCTCTGCTGCCAATGACTGGAACGAACTGCAAAAATTGCTGAAGCTGGAGACTCTTATCTCCCTCACTAACTTCAAGCACAAGCTGTCAGAGCAGCTCACAGATAATTGCACCTGTACATAGCCCATCTGTAAATAGCCCATCTAACTACCTCATCCCCATACTGTATTTATTTATTTATTTTGCTCCTTTGCACCCCGGTATCTCTACTTGCACATTCATCTTCTGCACATCTATCACGCCAGTGTTTAATTGCTATATCATAATTACCTCGCCACTATGGCCTATTTTATTGCCTTACCTCCCTTATCTTACCTCATTTGCACACACTGTATATATACTTGTTTCTTTTTTTCTACTGTATTATTGACTGTATGTTTGTTTATTCCATGTGTAAACTGTGTTGTTGTATGTGTCGAACTGCTTGGCCAGGTCGCAGTTGTAAATTAGAACTTGTTCTCAACTAGCCTACCTGGTTAAATAAAGGTGTTCTCAACTAGCCTACCTGGTTAAATAAAGGTGTTCTTAACTAGCCTACCTGGTTAAATAAAGGTGAAAAAATGTAAACAAAATAAAACATAAAGACATTGGTGGGACATCAAAGAGCCGTTTCAAAAGCTACACTGGCTAAAATGATTAGGGGTGAGTCATTGAAAAGGTTTGACCATGGTCAATGGTGGATAAGTAAGAAGGGTTTTTGCTTTGCATGGGATAAGTATCCCCCATAAACACAAACACTTAAGAGGGCAGGAACAGGAGAAGAAAAACGCCACCAAGTGCTGCACGCATGTTGATTGGTCCAGGTGGTTGGAAGTGGGAACTGTTAAGATTACGGGGTAAACTAATGTTAAGGGGATTAACAGTTGTGGCTAGGAGATGTCAGGGTAGGGAAATGTATGCCACTCTTCTTCTCTTCAGCCTCGGGCTCCATCTTACTCGTCCATGTCGAGATAGACCTCCGTACCTTCTCTGAGGATGACATTTGGCAAAAGGGAATATCGAAGGCACCGAAATACAGAAAGATGGTCCCAAAGCCTTCGGTTGACAATGTGAATGCTGCAGATATAGAGCTACAGGTAAAAGCCTAAGTAAATATGTTTGTTGACTTGGTAACTGTAGATGTTGTGCGTAGATATTGTTGCTGGGGTTGTATGGGTTATGAAGTTGTTATAACTTGCTTCTATTTTCCCCAGGGATTTGTCATTGGTCTTATTGAATAAGTAAAACTAAAGCCTCCCACAGCACTAGCACTAGTTACTACAACAGCACAGTGATTATAATGCATAACCATCACGTCACAATCCCTTTGCTTAGTTCTACTATATTTCCAAAGTATTCAAATATAATTTATTGCTTCTCCAATAACAATGGGGTCAAAGTAGCATGGGGTCAAAAGGTGAAATGCTATTACCAAACTTGAACAGAAGTGTTCCTTTCAATCATATTTAGTATTGGATTCCATATTAATGTTATTAGGTCTGTTAGTGATACGATGGTGATGTGAAACATAATTGCTGTTGTTAAATTTTTTTTTTTTGCTCTCAGGACGTGCTGTCTTTCGTGGCTAAGGCCACCGGCCAAAAGTACAGAAATACCTCCGCTAAGCTGCTTATGAGGTCCTCCAGAAAATAGCTTGGCACCTTTCTACATCCCCCATCCATCCCTCTTCCCCATTGGTCCACAGCCCTTACCCTTTCTAAAATTCACCTCTCCCTTCTGTCCTCCAAACCACTGTACCACTGGACCTATTTGTGTCTTCTGGATGAGAAGGACAGACTTTGACAGGATACGTAGACAAAATGGCGGTCTTAAAGGTGACGTTCACCAAGACCACTCGGGGCAAGCTAGCCCTGGTGTTGTGGGTCCTCAACTGGATCTCTGTGTTAACGGGCATCATCCTCTTCAGCCTGGGCCTCTTCCTGAAGGTGGAGATCCAGAAACGGAAGGAGCTGATGTCCGCTGATGTCCACTCAGTGCCCAACATGCTCATCGCCACGGGCCTGGTGGCCTGTGTCATCAACTTCCTGGGCGGCAAGATCTGCTACGATTGCGTTGACACCACCAAGTTCCTGCGATGGAAGTTGCTGATGCTACCGTACATCGTGTGCACCTTCCTCTTTACCTTCTGCATCCTGGTGGGTGCGCTCATGTGCTACAGCATGAGGAACGAACTGGAGGAGTCACTATTTCTGGGATTGCGTAACGCCATGCTCTACTACAAGGACACAGGCACGCCGGGACGATGTTATCTCAAGCGAACAGTGGATTTGCTGCAAATCCAATTCCAGTGTTGCGGAAACGCCGGCTTCCGCGATTGGTTCCATGTCCAATGGATCAACAACCGCTGGTTGGACATGACCCACAGTGAAGTAAGAGAGTAAGTACAAAGGAGTACAGTACAGTACCCACCCACACCACCCTCTACCCAGCTTTGGTCCTGTCTGGCCCCTCTACCCAGCTCTGATCCTGTCTGGCCCCTCTACTCAGCTCTGGTCCTGTCTGGCCCCTCTACCCAGCCATCAGTGCTAGAGTCTACTCAGCCATTAGGGCCACAGTCTAGCCAACTGATAGGGCCATAGTCTACCCAGCTGAGAGGGCCAGAGTTGAAGGTATTTGATCAATCCAATTGAACCTGTGACTAACCCCAACAAAATGTGCCTTTCAAGACTGTGACAAAATACATACATACTAAATACATACTAACACATAACAATACTGGAAGCAGATGCTACGAGCTGCCAACACCAGTCCTCCTCATTAAGCTGCCCAGTCAAACTGTTAAGCGGCAACACTGTATCGACTGAAAAAGGTGAGGTCAAAGGTTACGAGAGAGGCTTATCCAGTAGGAGTCGAGAGTTCACTGTGACAGGAAATGACCATACGCGGCAGGTTGAATAATTTATCTTTCAATATTTGGTCTTGTTTTTTGTCGTTTTTTTTAATTGCTGTATCAAAGACTTATACAAACAGATTCAAAGCCCAGGTAAAAAATGTCAATAGTGATGGAAGTCCAGTATTAAATTGATCTACCTTTTCCATATGGCTAATCTATCTAATGTGTACCGCCTGAGTAAATGCTTAAGTTAACCTAACCTTAAAGGGATAAGTGTCATTTTGGCAATGAAGCCCTTTTTTCCTCTTACCCAGATTCAGATGAACTCATGGATACCATTTGTATGGCTCTGTGTGCAGTTTTAAATGAGCTGAAGGTAGTTTCTGGAGCCATTGCTAACAGCTAGCATGCATTAGCTGTCTGGTTTGGGAAGGGCCACTGTAAGATGGACAGTTTTCTTAATCTATTCCTTCATGATGCAGAAGTTGGGGTGAAATGGATGAGAAAAAGTCAAACATTTGTCATCAGTAAAGTCATAGGTCTATGTCTGTGCTTTGATTCTGTAGCAAGACAGATTTATGCCAAAATACAACTAAGCACAATGGCTTAAAAGATCTCACTCTCTCTCCTGCAGCCGTCTGAGGAGTAATGTGGAGGGAAAGTACCTGATGGACGGAGTGCCTTTTAGCTGCTGTAACACATTCTCTCCACGACCCTGCATCCAGACACAGGTCACCAACAACTCCGCCCACTACAACTATGACTGGAAGACAGAGGAGCGCAACCTGTGGACGAGGGGCTGCCGCCAGGTCCTGCTGGATCATTACACCAACATCATGCAGTCCATCGGCTTTATTGTGCTCATCATCTGGTTGTTTGAGGTTGGCTTTACATTAACAAAGCTCCATTCTTATCCTGTACTTTGAATAAGTCCCTATTGTCACTACAGTCACTATTAACTTGGACATGACATGGTACGTGATGGTGGTAATATTAATAACTATGGGGTAGTGTTGAATAGAACCCAGAGGAGCCAAGGGAAGTAATAGGTAGGGATGGTAGGGATGAGGAGGACCCACGGTTGTAGAAAAAGAGTACTTGATTTATCGCAAATGAAGGATTTTCAGGAAACATGGCTTGGGTTGAAAACAGTCCGGTCCATCGCAGTAACATTCAGGATATTAAAAAACTCTGAAAAAATGATGATGAAGGTGAGTCTTAAGCTCAGCCACTCAATAGGGTTCCTACTGCAGCTAGGACTAGGGCCTAAATGCTGCACAGTATAATTAGGGATTAATTTTCCAACTCTAAACAGAGTTTAACTCTCCCCCTTACTGGGAATAAAGGGAGTCTACCAGGACAGCTAAAATCAACTGTCTGTACATACAGGTCACAACAAACAAACTGATATGGAGCACATTGTAAAATGGTATTCGACCTCAATTTGAGAGAAAATGACAGAATTTATAACTTAGGCCAAAACCTCAGCCATAACAATTAACTAATGAGAATGTACATTTAATTAGTTGAACTTTACTTTGTTAATAGAAAACATGATTTACGTTAATTAACTGCATTCATTTGTTTAAATTACCATATTTAGTTAAGTACACTTTAGTTTAAAAGACAGCGCTAAATGAAATAAAATATGATTAGAACTACTACTCAGGGAGACTGGGCACATGGGTGAACTACGGGCTAATTATCTAACTCCCCACACATGGCTTAAACCTGAGCAATCAACTCGGTAGCAAAAAATGAAGGTCAGGCACACCTAAACTGGTGGATAGCTATGCTATGGAAAGGACTAGTGCACTTTATGTAAACCACACATATATATTCTTTAGCATTTTAGATAATATTAACTTCATGAAATATATGTTTTTAAAGACCTTTTTAAAATGTCGATGAGACCGGTCTAAGGCTGCCTCATCACAGGTAGTTTGAGGAGAATGTCAAGAATGAGGTGATTGCTGTCATCATATGACATATTGGTTTTATGACAACTGTGGGTGTGGAGATGGGATGCACCTAGTTCCTGCACATAATCATGACAGGAACAGACAAAGCTTCAGGGGGACAGACAGACATTCCAGTCCAGTGACCAAACTACGGCAGAGGAGGTTGGCCCCGAGGGCAAGACAATTGGTGTACCCAGTCTCCAGGGAGGTGCCACTCTCCCAAGACCAATTTGTCCAGTGGCTGATCACCTTAGAAGGGGACAGTATGGCCTCCGAGAAGCACAGGAACATTACCCTCACTGGGGCCATGGGAGAAGTCTGTGGTCAAAGAGATATCTACGGTGTAATTCAACTTCCATTTACCTCCAAGTGGCTGATCGTTTCTTTCTGTCTCTCTGGTAGTGTAGCGCTACAAGGTAGTAACAAGGTAGAGTGACATCTAATCCCTTTTCTCTCCCAACAGCTATGGGTGCTGACGGGCGTGCGGTATCTCCAGACAGCTATGGAGAACCTTCTACGGCAGGGTGACCCCGACCTGGAGTCTGACGGCTGGCTCCTGGAGAACAGCATTGCACAGACGGCCCGCTCTAACTTCAAAATCATCAAGAACCTAGGCAAGTGCTACCAGGTGGACGATGATCCTAACATCGATGTGCCCAGCACTGCTCAGCAAGAGGTGTCCACTTGCCAGATCCCTGTGGCTAGATAGCATAGCGCAGCGTCCCTGGTCCAGGGCTGAGGCATGCAAACGGGCATCAAGTCCCATTGTCATTAGGTGTAAGCCTTTTGGATGGCAGACCTGTCTCCAGATTAAACGTGCGACAGCTGTGAACTGAGGGATCAAAAGGTGAAAGTGGCAAGTGTAGCAGAGCACCACAAAGACACACAAACAGGATCAAGGACAGCCTATGCAGAGCGTGCTACTAAAGAATGACCTGCTTTGTCACATGATTCTGTAACACCTGCATCATCTTAACAGTGTAAGAATATGAACTAGCTGCAACTTTGTCATTGTGCCATACTTAAGTCATTAAACTGAAAGGGGAGCAGGGCAAAGTTGAAACGGGGTTGAACTCGTGTACAACCCAGTACTACAACCCCATAGACATAATGGGACATGGAACAGTCTGAGTGAAAGATGATGTCATAATGAGCCACATATGTCATGGGCAACAATTATGCCAACAAGGCAGTGGAGGCTGCTGACGGGAGGACAGCTCATAATAATGACCGGAAAGGAGCTAATGGAATGGTATCAAACATGTATTTGATGCCATTCCACCTATTCCACGCCAGCCATTACCACGAGCCCGTCCACGCCCAATTAAGGTGCCACCAACCTCCTGTGCAAGAAAGTGATGGACATAAACTGTTTAACAAATTGTATAAAGGGAAATGGAAACAGCAAACTTGAATTGCCTTCTACAGTTTCTTCAACTCAGTCTCCTGTATGTAACATTTTTTGTATTATGGGTTACTTAAGCAATAAGGTCCAAGGGGGTGTGATATATAGCCAATATACCATGGCTAAGTGCTGTTCTTGGGCATGACGCAACATGCTAGGAAACAGCCCATAGCCATGGGAATATTGGACATATATCACAAACCCCCGAGGTGCCTTATTGCTATTATAAACTGGTTACCAACCTAATTAGAGCAGTAAAAATAAAAGTTACGTCATACCCATGGTATACAGTCTGATATAGCATGGCTGTCAGCCAATCAGCATTCAGGGCTCGACCCACCCAGTTTATAATATAGAATAGATGTATGGGATATAGAACTGTAAGGCAGATGGTTCAAATAGAGCTGGAAGAGGAGGGCCAGTCCCTTGCATATATTTCTGATGAAAATTATTATTCCACAGATTATTTCATTTAACATGTTTTATTGAGCCACACTCCCTCAACCGTTTTAAATGACTTGGTCAGACATCGCCTGAACGGTTTCTGCTGTCTTTTTGACTGGCTGTGACCATAGGCAACGTATTTATCTTTCTCTTGTGCCTCTGCCCACACTAGATATTAAGGGCAGCCTTAATAAAACACAAGAGTTTTAACACAACTTGAGAATATTTGATCCCATGTTTTCTTTTGAGGGGACCTTTCATAACTGAGAAATAACCAAGTAAGCACAACTCATTTGCTTAGGAATGTGTTGTCAGGTTATCAGGCTCACACCATCAATGAGATTTGGACAGGTTCATTGTCTAGAAATGTGAAACTTCAGTAATTATGTCATGGTAGTGGACAGTTAAGTTGAATAGAAAACATGAGCTGGCACACACCCAGTGAAAATTATTTTATGTAGAGGTGATGACTAACTGTCACGTTCTGACCTTAGTTCTTTTGTTATGTCTTTGTTTTAGTATGGTCAGGGCGTGAGTTGGGTGGGTTGTCTATGTTTGTTTTTCTATGAGTTGGTATTTCTGTGTTTGGCCTGGTATGGTTCTCAATCAGAGGCAGCTGTCAATCGTTGTCCCTGATTGAAAACCATACTTAGGCAGCCTGTTTTCACCCTTGATTTGTGGGTGATTATTTTCTGTGTCCGTGTGTTCCACACGGAACTGTTTCGGTTTTTGTTATTTCACATTGATATTTTGTATTTGTCTGTGTTCTATTAAAAGTATCATGAACACTTAGCACGCTGCACATTGGTCCTCCGATCCTTCCTACTACTCCTCGTCAGAGGAGGAAGAAGACCGTTACAGAATCACCTACCAACCAAGGACCAAGCAGCATGGTAACGGGCAGCAGCAGAAATCTCTGGACTCATGGACATGGAAGATTCTGGACGGCAAGGGACCCTGGGCACAGGCTGGGGAATATCGCCGCCCCAAGGCAGAGCTGGAGGCAGCGATATGAGGAGGCAGCACGGCAGCGCGGCTAGGACGAGAGGCAGCCCCAAAAGTGTGGCTGCGTCAGGTAGGAGACCTGCACCCCAACTCCCCGTGCTTACTGTGGAGAGAGGTGGACCGGGCAGGCACCGTGTTATGCCGTGAGGCGCACGGTGTCCCCGGTGCGCAGGCATAGCCCGGTGCGTTACAGCGCAGCGCCTCGTATCGGCCGGGCTAGGTTGGGCATCAAGCCAGGTGCCATGAAGCCGGCTCAGCGCATCTGTTCTCCAGTGCGTCTCCTCGGGCCGGGGTACATGGCACCAGCTCTACGCATGGTGTTCCCGGTTCACCAGCACAGCACAGTGGGGTCTATTCCACCTCGCCGCACTGGCCTGGCTACGGGGAGTATCCAGCCAGGTAGGGTTGGGCAGGCTCAGTGCTCGAGACCTCCAGTGCGCCTCCACGGGCCGGTCTATCTGGTGCCTCCTCCACGCACCAGGCCCCCGCACCAGGCTGTCTCTCCGTCTCCTCCCTACAGGTGCTCCCACCTGTCCAGTGCTGCCAGAGTCTCCCGTCTGTCCTGAGCTGCCGGAGTCTCCCGTCTGTCCTGAGCTGCCGGAGTCTCCCATCTGTCCTGAGCTGCCGGAGTCTCCCGTCTGTCCTGAGCTGCCGGAGTCTCCCGTCTGTCCTGAGCTGCCGGAGTCGCCCGTCTGTCTGTTCTATTAAAAGTATCATGAACACTTACCACGCTGCGCATTGGTCCTCCGATCCTTCCTACTACTCCTCGTCAGAGGAGGAAGGAGACCGTTACACTAACTGCGAATAAGCTATAAAATAAATAGAGAGTCTTCTTCAGGATGAAGGTACAGAGATGCCGAAACATTGGTGATTTACTCAATGAATTACTGGGAGTTTATATATAGACTGTGCGACTCTCTTTATCATTGTAGCTTATGGTTAAGTGACAACTACTCTGTAAATACTAACTTTAATTCTCATGTTTCGGCAAAGCCTTCAAGAAACCTGTTTTTCAGGAGCCTAAATCAAGATAGTTAAATGGGAGAAAGCTGCTTTTCAATAGTACTATCAATCAGAAAAACAGCACTGTGTTCCAGCAACATTGTACCCGGGACTAATGAACGTATAAAGAATACAAATGTTTTGCTGTGCAGGAATAATGTGGTGTTTCCACAGTGCAAGTTTGATATAATCTGGTCCTCAGGGTGAGAATCTATGCGTCTCCCCCTGAGTACTGCTCTAGAGCAGAGTTTCACAAACTCGGTCCTGGGGCCCCTCTGGGTGCACGTTTTAGTTTCTGCACTACACAACTGATTAAAAATAACCAACTCTTCGTCAAGCTTTGATTATTTGAATCCACTGTGTCGTGCTAGGGCAGAAGTTTGGGGAAACGTTACTCTTGGAGGTGAATCACTGATCAAAAGGCCTAAACAAGATAAATGTTTTAAACAGTTTTAAAACCGTTCAGATCTGGCTTAAATCATTTTTATCCATTGGTATACCTTTATTGATACCAGCGAAAACAAAACAATTTTATATTTCCACTAGGAAATAATAAAGCCTATTTTCATTTTTTTACAATGTCTATTTAAATATACTGACATTTCTTAAGAGGTTGGGTGCAACACTGAAAAAAATGTATATTTAAATGTACTGACATTTCTTAAGAGGTTGGGTGCAACACTGAAAAAAATGTATATTTAAATGTACTGACATTTCTTAAGAGGTTGGGTGCAACACTGAAAAAAATGTATATTTAAATGTACTGACATTTCTTAAGAGGTTGGGTGCAACACTGAAAAAAATGTATATTTAAATGTACTGACATTTCTTAAGAGGTTGGGTGCAACACTGAAAAAAATGTCTATTTAAATGTACTGACATTTCTTAAGAGGTTGGGTGCAACACTGAAAAAAATGTACATTTAAATGTACTGACATTTCTTAAGAGGTTGGGTGCAACACTGAAAAAAATGTATATTTAAATGTACTGACATTTCTTAAGAGGTTGGGTGCAACACTGAAAAAAATGTATATTTAAATATACTGACATTTCTTAAGAGGTTGGGTGCAACACTGAAAAAAATGTATATTTAAATGTACTGACATTTCTTAAGAGGTTGGGTGCAACACTGAAAAAATGTATATTTAAATGTACTGACATTTCTTAAGAGGTTGGGTGCAACACTGAAAAAAATGTCTATTTAAATATACTGACATTTCTTAAGAGGTTGGGTGCAACACTGAAAAAAATGTATATTTAAATGTACTGACATTTCTTAAGAGGTTGGGTGCAACACTGAAAAAAATGTATATTTAAATATACTGACATTTCTTAAGAGGTTGGGTGCAACACTGAAAAAAATGTCTATTTAAATGTACTGACATTTCTTAAGAGGTTGGGTGCAACACTGAAAAAAATGTATATTTAAATGTACTGACATTTCTTAAGAGGTTGGGTGCAACACTGAAAAAAATGTATATTTAAATATACTGACATTTCTTAAGAGGTTGGGTGCAAAACTGAAAAAAATGTATATTTAAATATACTGACATTTCTTAAGAGGTTGGGTGCAACACTGAAAAAAATGTATATTTAAATGTACTGACATTTCTTAAGAGGTTGGGTGCAACACTGAAAAAAATGTCTATTTAAATGTACTGACATTTCTTAAGAGGTTGGGTGCAACACTGAAAAAAATGTATATTTAAATGTACTGACATTTCTTAAGAGGTTGGGTGCAACACTGAAAAAAATGTATATTTAAATATACTGACATTTCTTAAGAGGTTGGGTGCAACACTGAAAAATTGCAATAAAGACATGGGTTACTTTGTGTTCATTTATTGATCTGTGTCACGATCGTCGTAAAGAGGAGACCAAAGCGCAGCGTGATTAGAATACATACTTTTTAATGAATGACGAAGAACACTTAAACTATATAAAACAACAAACCGAACGTGAAGCTACATAATACTAGTACAGACACAGGCAACTAGACATAGACAATAACCCACAAAATACCCCAAAAAAGATGGCTGCCTAAATATGGTTCCCAATCAGAGACAACGATAAACAGCTGCCTCTAATTGAGAACCAATCTAGGCAACCATAGACATACATAAACACCTAGATAATAAACCACTCCATAAACCTACAAAACCCCTAGACAGTACAAAAACACATACATCTCCCGTGTTACACCCTGACCTAACCAAAACAATAAAGAAAACAAAGAATACTAAGGTCAGGGCGTGACAATCTGGAAATGACCAAAATAGAATATAAATGAAGATAAGCTCTTAACAGTTTCATGCTGCACATTTGATTATATAAATTGTAAAAATACTGAACATTTCCCGATATCATACCTATGGACAAATTCTTCGAAGTTAAGGAGAATGTTTTCAAAATCACCTGGCCTGACCACTTTAATAGAAACCACGTTCTCCACTCTCACAGCTTTGCTAGAAACGGGAGTCTCTGGTTGTTTAGGAACTGCTGTACAGATCATGTCTGACTCCTGTTTAGTAACAACAGGCCATAATCCCTCCATTAACAGGATTACACCACACTTCACCTACAATCCATCACAGGACTTCACATCCAATTAAGAACCTGACAAATGGCACTGATGTACAGTAGGCCCAACCGAAGCAGAAATCCAGACATACCATCAGAGGCAGACTTTTAGTTCAGTTCAGATATGTAATTTTGATGCAGTCATCAGACCAGTGCTGTAACTGTTATTTTGGATGGAGTATTTAAGTATAACTGCTATATAAGCACAGTTGAACTGCAGTTAAACTGCAAAATTACTGCACAGTAGACAAGATACTGCAGTTACAAAAGTTGCATGTTTTTTTGGATGCTATTTTGCAAAGGAGATCATATGCATAGTATTGTAAATGGTGGTTGTTCACACAGAGTGGAAAGAAGGCTGAGGTACTGGCTTTGTGTTCACCCACACACCACATATACTGTACACCAACGGTACACCAATGACTCAAATCTGGCCTTAGTGGGAACTTACTAAGTATTTGTCACACAATAGACCAGGGTTAGACGAGGGCCATATCGAGACTTTGAGATTTAACAGTGGGTCGCAAAACATTTTCCGTTAATGGATGAAAAATGTTTTGGACCGATTGTTTCTTAATCAATTTACGGGAAAAGTAGTGGTTATTTTAAAATACATAGGTCTATTCTACTTTCTACATCATTTTGATTATGTTTTTTTCAAGCTTGAAATTACACCAATTCCTGCTTTGTAAATCTACAGACTGAAGGTTATAGTGTCGTACAGGAGGCCTGGCTAAGGCCAAAATGAAAGTTCCCCACTTTCATTAATGTTTTAACGTTAAAAAGTCCAATATATACCAAACGTCCTTCCTCCAAAGGACATTTTAATGTATTACATTTCAGAACAATCCAGAATTCCATGATGTCATGATAATTTTTTATAGTCATTGCTACCTGACTATTGCTACAGGCATGTGTGAATGGCCTCTAATGAGTAGCCTATATCAGCCTAGGCAAGGCAAAGGTCAATTTTTTATTTATTTATTATTTCTTTCTTCAATGTTATCCCATTTTATCCCCAATTTTGTGGTATAGAATTGGCAGTTACGACCTTGTCTCATTGAGGCAACTCCCCAGCGGGCACGGGAGGGGTGAAGATAGGGACAACCATGAGTTCATCTGACTCTGGGTCAGTCGATAAAGGGTTTCATCTGACTCTGGGTCAGTAGATAAAGAGTTTCATCTGACTCCGGGTCAGTAGATAAAGGGTTTCATCTGACTCTGGGTCAGTAGATAAAGTGTTTCATCTGACTCCGGGTCAGTAGATAAAGGGTTTCATCTGACTCTGGGTCAGTAGATAAAGGGTTTCATCTGACTCCGGGTCAGTAGATAAAGGGTTTCATCTGACTCTGGGTCAGTAGATAAAGGGTTTCAAAGTATCCCTTTAACACACCGCTCTCTTAACCTGGAAGTCAGTCAAACCAATGTGTCAGTTGAAACACTGTTAGACTGTCTACCTCAGTGAGCTTGTGGGCGCCCGGCCCGCCACAACGAGTCGCATGAGGAACCAGGAAATGCCTTGCCAGCCTTACTCTCCTCTAAAAGCGCTGAGCCAATTGTGTACCACCCTTTGGAGCTCCTGGTCACGGCCGGCTGTGACACAGCCTGGGATCGAACCAGGTTGTAGTGACGCCCTTAGTCCTTAGTTGCAGCAGTGATACAAGATCGAAAATTGGGGAGAAAAATGGGATAAAATACAAAAAAATATAGAATAATAGTTTGTTGAGATCAGTGTAGAAGAACTTGACTGACCTGCACAGGGCCCAGACCTCAACCCCATCAGAAATCTTTGGGATGAATTGGAACGCTGACTGTGCACCAGGCCTAATCGCCCAACATCGGTGCTCGACCTCACTAATGCTCCTGTGGTAGAATGGAAGCAACTCCATGCAGCAATGTTCCACCATCTAGTGGAAAGTCTTCCCAGAAGAGTGGAGGCTGTTATATCAGCAAAGGGGGGACGAACTCCATATTAATGCCCATGATTTGGGAATGAGATGTTCAACGAGCAGGTGTCCACATACTTTTGGCCATGTAGTGTACCTTGCATGCTCTCTGGGTCAGTCGTCCTACAGAATCAGACCCCAGCAAGTTTAAAAACTTCCAGCCTTCCTCTGGGAACACCATCGGCCTCTACGTCCAGATCCCACACACTCATATCAGCTACTGCACCACACTTTGATTTCTTATTTTCCCCAGTCCCATTAACAATAGACAAAACCCATTCCACCCAGCCACCACAAACCAGGCCTGCATACACCTCCCCAAATAAACAAATAAATAAAAGCATGAGTTATTGTGTGAATGCTGTCCTTTCTACACCTTCCCCTGTCATCAGGGCTGGTAAGAACACACACACACAACCTACACATTGTATATAGGCTACATACATCCCTTACTGTGCCAACTAGATTCCCAGGTTTCAATGGAGTGGAAGAGCAGTTTGAACAAAAGCAAGGCCTTGTTCACAAAAACAATCTTCCCCTCTGACGAGGACGAATCAGTTCTGATTGTTGAAGGTGTCACCATCAGAATGGTGAACAAGTGATTCAGCAACTACAAGTATAATGTTGTAATTCCATTGACATTGCCTTTTTCATTAATAATCCCCCAGAATGTTTCCATTTCTATCCTGGTGATTGGTGTTTGTTTGTTAATTTCAGATACAGTCTCCGAGACAGCAGGCTGTGAAAATTATTGCAATCTCTTCAACAAAGGCCACAAAACAAGCTTTCAAACATGTCCCCGGTGCAGACATGGCGCTGGGTGACAGATGCTTTCAGAACACACAAACATTTCTGTTCGCTTGGCATAATGTCCTCATGACCCTGAGCCTCATGACCCTGGACCCTGAAAAGGCTGCATGTGATTCTGACCACCCAGAGAGATAGTCTCTCTATTCAGCCTTTTCAGGATTCAATGTCTCTCTCTCTCTCTCTTTGCTTAATAAACAAATTATTGAGTAAAAGTATGTAGACAGAATGTTGTCAAGTGCTGTCCAAATGGTGTCTCAAGACATTACATTAAATAACACTAGTGTTTTTACACATGGAGGGAGCTTATTAGTTCACTAACTGTTGTCCAAACCAATTGTTAGACCTCTTTGCCTAAGCTGTTGATGTTTGTTGTTATCCCTAGTTTTGCTTAGCCTTGTTTGTTTTTCAATACACAACATGTATTATATAGTAGTGGTTGTGTATCAATTACACCTACTGTAGTTGAAAAAAGCTTGTCCAGTCTTCCAATGGTTGTTTACTGGTTTCACTTCTGTATTTCATCACTAGGTGGAGACATTGACCACTGCACATCACACCCTGAGTACTAACCTGTATGGTCTACCTTTTATTTATTTAACTAGGCAAGTCAGTTAAGAACAAATTCTTATTTTCAATGACAGGCCTACTAAAAGTCAAAAGGCCTCCTGCGGAAACACAACATGACAACAACATGGTAGCAACACAACATGACAACAACATAGCATGGCAGGAACACATGAAAGCACAGCATGGTAGCAACACAACATGGTAGCAACACCACATGGTAGCAACACAACATGGCAACAACATGGTAGCAACACAACATGGTAGCAACACAACATGGCAACACAGCATGGTAGAAACACAACATGACAACATGGTAGCAACACAACATGGCAGCAGCCCAACATGGTAGCAGCACATCATGGTAGCAGCACATCATGGTAGCAACACAATATGACAACAACAAGGTAGCAACACAACATGGCAGCAGCACATAATGGTAGCAGCACAAAACATGGTACAAACATTATTGGTTACAGAAAGGGAAGCACAAAGGGAAAGAACCTCACTGTCTCTCATTAGCACCACCAGCTGAATAACGTTGTCTCCCTATTTGTCTCCCCCATGCCCTATATGAACTTGTCCATTCCCTTTGTGATTATTCTGAAGAAGCCCGAAACGTCAATCTTTTAAACGTGTCTAAGAAAACCACATGTTTAATGCTGAGTGAGCGTTTTGCCTTTTTGCTGTCCATGTTTTTAGGCTGCATCTCTACTCACGTTGGTTGAGCACCTTCTACTTCTTTCCATATTATTTAATTTTAAGTAACTGCCAAGTGAAAATCTCACTTTTAAAAGTTCCTCATCTGTTAACTCATACCCAAAAAATGTTGTTGACTCATCCTATACTAATATTTGTAGCCAAGGCATAAAAAATGTAAAACCTAATCTCACACAGACCGTTTCAAAAATGCTTGCCATTTCCTCATAGAGTATGTCATAGTCCTGAGGAGGATGAGCCGGCCAATCAGCAGTCTAGAGGAGGAGGAGCTAGCCAATCATGAATACTTTTATGACCGATATACGCCCATACTATTCCAACACAGAAAAGCAGTTTTTTTAACATACTTAATTACAATTTTTTGTAAGGAAAACTATTTCACACATATTATTGTAAGTAATTATAGTTCATATTTAATAGAAATATGGAAACACTGGAAAGTTACTTTAAGATGAAACATTTGAACTGAATACAGGCCTGGTACTTCTATATTTTTATACTCTTAACTATTTTTATATTCATCAGAATTTATGGTTTCTGATGCTGCTGATAGGTCGATATTTCATTGGGGGTTAGGAGTAGTGAACCCAGATGCAGCTGTCTGGTATCACAATCACTTGACACGGTAACAACGAGAGATCAAATCAAATCAAATGTTATTTGTCACCCACTCCAAATACAATAGGTGTACTGTGAAATGTTTCCTTACACGCCTTTAACCAATACTGCAGTTCAAGAAAGCGTTAAGAAAATATTTACTAAATAAACTAAAGTAAAAATAGTCAAATAAAAAGTAACACAATAAAAATAACAATAACGGGGCTATATACAGGGGATACCAGTACCTAGTCAATGTACGGTGGGGGGGGGGGGTGTAAAATAATCACAACAGTGGAGCAGATATTATTTATTTCCATTAATTCATCATTCAATATACATTCATACTGTTCCTACACATGTCATTTGTTAAGTTTACCTAGTCCTTCTCAAGTGTGTTTGGGAAATAATGAGCTGAAAACACAATACCGGGCATAGATGTCAAGTCAAGGAAAACAACTTTGCCCAAAACATGCTCAAGGGCAATTACAACTGTGTTGACGGGGTGTTAAGTATTTTGCAGCAAAGAACAACCTGCACTTTCAAATTAGTGAGCCCATTTGTGCCCATCTGAGGAATCAGGTGCCCATTTGTGCTCATCTGATGAATCAGGTGCCCATTTGTGCCCATCTGAGGAATCAGGTGCTCATTTGTCACCTGATTCCTCAGACGTAAAGTATAATTCAATCTGTCCATACTTTATTTGTGCTACATTATAAAAAAAGAACTATGAAATTGTTCCTTCTCTTTCCCATAATGCCTTGATGTCAGATGAGTTCTCTTAACTTGTGCCCTGTGAAATGCCTTCACTGAATGCAATGAATTAATATGGCGACCAGCATGTTTTTCTATTGCAGAGAGGTGCCTTGCCTCCAGTTGAAGTTCACTTGATGCTCCAATTATGTTTGTTCTCAACTTATCACTGTTTTCATCACAAAAACTACTACTACTATTAGCTGGCTTTATGATTTGCGAAATAGCAGGGGTAGACTGCACTAGTTTGACTGCATGGACCATTTGCATTGCTTTATTTTGAGTACCATGTATGAGTCTTAACAAATAGCCATTTTTGTCTTAAAAATTGAAACAAGAATGGGTCAATAATGGGTCAAGGGCTCTGACGGTGTCTGCCAGGTGCACACGAAGGTGAATATTTGCAGTTTGGTAGCGCTCACCATCAAGAGTACTAATTTGAGAGCAAAAGTTCCATAGCAGTTTCTCTGCATGATCAATCTGTTGTATTGATATGGAGTCCATCAGAAGAATGAAAATTGCTTCACTTAGAAGGAGGAAGTGACTGTAGTAAAGCGTTCCAAGAACAACACGGAAAACAACAGGTCCAAAAACGATGAAAAGAGCCCAATATTCTGATGCCTTAAAAAAACATCCCGGGCTCCCGAGTGGCACAGTGGTCTAAGGCAGTGCATCGCTGTGCTAGCTGTGCCACTAGAGATGCTGGTTTGAGTCCAGGCTCTGTCTCAGTCGACTGTGACCTGGAGACTCATGGGGCGGTGCACAATTGGCCCAGGGTCGTCCGGGTTGGGGGAGGGTTTGGCCGGCAGGGATGTCCTTGTCCCATCGCGCACTAGCGACTCCTGTGGCGGGCCGGGTGCAGTGCACGCTGACATGCTCGCCAGGTGTACGGTGTTTCCTCCGACACGTTAGTGTGGCTAACTTCTGGGTTAAGTGGACATTGTGTCAAGAAGCAGTGCAGGTTGGATGGGTTGTGTTTCGGAGGACGCGCGGCTCTCAACCTTCGCCTCTCCTGAGTCCATACGGGAGTTTCAGCGATGAGACAAGACTGTAACTACCAATTGAATACCAGGAAATTGGGGAGAAAAAGGGGTAAAAAAAATATTAACATCCTGTGAGATGCTACTGATTGAGGATATTGCATCAAGGATGGTGGTTGGATGTATTGCAATTGCTTGTCTATTTATTTTGTTTCTTTTGACATGCTGAAGGGCTGATGAGAAAACTAAGTGGAAAACCATAGCATCAGAAGGAGCAACATTCCTAACAGAGCTGAATGCATGTAGTCTATGCCAGTGCTGGATTAGGTCCTAACTTTTAAGTTGACTAAGCCAACAGGGACCCTTGACACCTTTCGCAGTGGTATTTGTCTCATAGGCCATTTTAGCATCATCAGCAAGTGTTTGATGCATGTGATGTGGCTCTTTTGGATCCATTTCTTGGAATGGAAACGCATGTCCCCTTTGCCTTCACAGTCTTTCCAGGCTGCTCACATTTCTTACATCCAAAGTTCCCATTGAACTGCACTGTATTTAGTACTGTTGCTTTGTCAGGCAAGTCACATGTGCCAGCAATGATGAGCACTTCGCACAAAAACGTTTCAGAGCCCTCTGCTGGTGCCACATGAGTTCCATCCTCTTGAAGTTTACTCAGTGTATTAGTTAGTGGTCTAAGAAATGTTACCATAGATGGTTTTGAGTCCCTATACCATCTATACCATAGATGGTTTTGAGTCCCCATACCAACGCCTGGCAAATATCAAATATTCTCTTTTTGTGTGTTCAATAAAATTAAATTCATTAATGATACAACAAAAAGGCCACACTGAAAATGTTGATGATTTGAAAATAGATACCCCATCTGTGTCCCATGTAAGTGAGATGTTTCTAGGATCACTAAGAGGACCATCCCCATCTGCATGCTGTCTGTAAACTTCTGCATCATATAGATCTTGATTGGGGCGGCAGGGTAGCCTAGTGGTTAGAGCGTTGGACTAGTAACCGAAAGGTTGCAAGTTCAAATCCCCGAGCTGACAAATCTGTCGTTCTGCCCCTGAACAGGCAGTTAACCCACTGGTCCTAGGCCCTCATTGAAAATAAGAATTTGTTCTTAACTGACTTGCCTAGTTAAATGAAGGTATAAAAATATATATATATTCTATGTTATTAGGATCTTTCTTCTTCCTACAACATCCAAAGTTAAGCTTTTCCTGAAAACCAGGCTTGAGAAACAATGATCTTATTTGAGCATAAATTTGAACCTCCATGAAGGATGATGCTGATCAGTTTTCTGACATGCTGGTCCCACAGGTCAGACATTTGAATTGTTCCCCCTCTACTGACGCAAAACATTTGTTGCAATGCTTACGCATCACAATAGGGGAAGATGCAGAGTGGGAAAAATAGTCTCTGAACTTCTGTACACTGCTGAAGCAGTCTGTGATGAGACAATCTGGACAAAGGGCCTTCCTTACCAGTTACTTTATACTTTAAGCCATGATTACCAAAAGGTTATAGATGCATATAATGGTTTGCCTGTTTTTGTTGTGTCGTTGGATGTTGACTGTGCACCCTCCTCACAAGACAACTTTTCAAATCCCTCACTGAAGATAAAGTTATCATCATAAGGCCAATCCATAAAATTAGGCAACACTTCCTCAAAAGATTCAGATGGATCATACTGATTAATATTGTCACATCAGGAGTAACTCTGCTGGCTGATCTGAAGTTGGAAGTTGGCTCTTCGTTTTCAATGGTAAAGTCAATGGTTGAAACATTCTCTTGTACTGGTAACAGAAAATACTAAAACAACAGTTTAATAGTATGTTTAGACACGTTTAAACATCGTGTTGCACCATCATTGTGAGTGTACTCATGGGTCTCAAAAGAATTTGGCAAAATAACACACACAAACGTGATAAACGCAAATTAGATGTTTATGCAAATATGTTCTAGTACAAGAGGGTGCTACTATAAAACATAGGAAGTGAAATAAGAATGTATAACTTACTTAAATATTGTTAATCCTCCGTAAAATATATCACCCATCATAGCCTGGTTCCTCTCTAGGTTTCTTCCTATGTTCTGGCCTTTCTAGGGAGTTGTTCCTAGCCACCGTGCTTCTACACCTGCATTTCTTGCTGTTTGGGGTTTTAAGCTGGGTTTGTGTACAGCACTTTGTGACATCAGCTGATGTAAGAAGGGCTTTATAAATACATTTGATTGATTGATTGTTCATGCTGTCCTGATGGAGTTGGTCTGTTCTGTCCTGATGCAGTTGGTGCATTCTGCCCTGAAAGGGCTGGTGTGTTCTGTCCTGATGGGGCTGGTGCATTCTGTCCTGAAGGGGTTGGTGCGTTCTGTCCTGATGGGGTTGATGCGTTCTGTCCTGATGGAGCTGGTGTGTTCTGTCTTGATGGGGCTGGTGTGTTCTGTCCTGAAGGCGCTGGTGCGTTCTGTCCTGATGGGGCTGGTGCGTTCTGTCCTGATGGGGCTGATGCGTTCTGTCCTGATGGGGCTGATGCGTTCTGTCCTGAAGGGGTTGGTGCGTTCTGTCCTGATGGGGTTGATGCGTTCTGTCCTGATGGAGCTGGTGCGTTCTGTCCTGATGGGGCTGGTGCGTTCTGTCCTGATGGGGCTGATGCGTTCTGTCCTGATGGGGCTGATGCGTTCTGTCCTGAAGGGGTTGGTGCGTTCTGTCCTGATGGGGTTGATGCGTTCTGTCCTGATGGAGCTGGTGCGTTCTGTCCTGATGGGGCTGGTGCGTTCTGTCCTGATGGAGCTGATGCATTCTGCCCTGATGGGGCTGGTGCATTCTGTCCTGATGGAGCTGATGCATTCTGCCCTGAAGGGGCTGGTGCGTTCTGTCCTGATGGAGCTGCTGCATTCTGCCCTGATGGGGCTGGTGCGTTCTGTCCTGAAGGGGTTGGTGCGTTCTGTCCTGATGGGGTTGATGCGTTCTGTCCTGATGGGGCTGGTGCATTCTGTCCTGATGGGGCTGGTGCATTCTGTCCTGATGGGGCTGGTGTGTTCTGTCCTGATGGAGCTGGTGTGTTCTGTCCTGATCGGGTGGTGCCGTTCCCTTCATGCGGGCAGGCTGCAGGGAGTAAAATAAAATGTTTTAAAAAATGGTGTCTGCTATGTTACAATATGTCAGAGCAATGTCACTCACCTAATGTGCAGTCCTTCTCGGTCTTTAAGTGGCCCAGTCTTTATTCATATTTCTTCTTCATCTGCTTCCAGGCTCTGGTCATTTTAAGTCTCCAATATTATTCAATGGAGATACAACTAATTACGGCTAGCCCAGTGCTACAATGTGTTTGCTCACTCAATTATCATCAAGATACCTAACACATCTTATAAATATTCAAGATGCAATACTAATATGTATTACCAAATAAAAAATGTATACATTTTGTCCCTTAAAAACAGTACACAGATATGCTGAAATACTAAGCTACCAGCTAGGCTAACGTTATATTGTAATTCAATGTGCATGGGGGTCTCGAATGAAGTATATCATGTGATAAACTTGCATAACTTATACAAACAGATAAAGATGTTTTACTTACTTAGTTAGCTCTTCCAAACACTGATGCAGCTTTTCCCCTTGAGATTTTAAGAAGAGCTCCCTGACAAAACCATACAACGTGCATTTGCCCCTTGGCAGCTAGCTAATCCACACGGGTATATACTGTTTCGCGTTTATTTCAAATAACATGTAAATCATTTGACGACCTTACTTGAAATGTGATAAGATGCCAGTCAAAGACCCGCGGGAAAGACGTTTGGAGTTACGACTGAGGTCATCGCTTTGCTGATGCTGACGATGAGTGATCTGCTGACCCTCGCCGCAGATAGTTTGAATTTGCTAATAAAGAAGGTAACAATCATAATCAACTGAATACACTGTGAATTATTAAATTCTCGTACCCCAAGATTAAATAATCATACATGTAATATCATTTTCAGGGTTATATCAATATGGAAAATTATAGCGTGCTGTTGTAATTCTGAACAGCCAACTGCTAACTGCAGTTGTTGCATGTAGCTACGTTATAATGTTGTTGGAAAATGTAGCTACAACCGGGTTAGCAGCTGGCTGTTCAGAAATACAAAAGCACGATATAGATTTTCCATGTTGATCTCCCAGACAGCATGCACCAGCCCCCACTGGATTGAACGCGCCAGCTCCAGTGGGACAGCACACACCAGCCATGTGATGGTTGCAGGGAATAGGCCCAAAAAATACTATTTTACTGTATGTGCTATTGTCTCCCCTCAGACCCAGTCCAGATCGGAGAGCTGCACTCTCTCATTGACATCGTTGGAGAGAAACACTGTGAGCTATATGAGAGGCCGTATGTGCCGTCCGGCGAGCAAGAGTTGTTTCCTGACAGTGGCATGTTCCTCTCATCGTTCCACCTCGCTTCCCCGAGGGGAAGTGAGTCAAATCAAATCAAAGTTTATTTGTCACTAGCGCCGAATACAACAGGTGTAGACCTTACAGTGAAATGCTTACTTACAGGCTCTAACCAATAGTGCAAAAAAAGGTATTAGGTGAACAATGGGTAGGTAAAGAAATAAAACAACAGTAAAAAGACAGGCTATATACAGTAGTGAGACTATAAAAGTAGCGAGGCTACATACAGACACCGGTTAGTCAGGCTGATTGGGGTAGTATGTACATGTAGATATGGTGAAAGTGACTATGCATGTATGATAAACAGAGTGGCAGCAGTGTAAAAAGAGGGGTTGGGGGGGTAGCCATTTGATTACCTGTTCAGGAGTCTTATGGCTTGGGGGTAAAAATTGTTGAGAAGCCTTTTTGTCCAAGACTTGGTACTCCGGTACCGCTTACCATGTGGTAGTAGAGAGAACAGTCTATGATTGGGGTGGCTGGGGTCTTTGAGAATTTGTATGGCCTTCCTCTGACACCACCTGGAGTAGAGGTCCTGGATGGCAGGCAGCTTAGCCCCAGTGATGTACTGGACCGTACGCACTACCCTCTGTAGTGCCTTGTGGTCAGAGGCCGAGCAATTGCCGTACCAGGCAGTGATGCAACCAGTCAGGATGCTCTCGATGTTGCAGCTGTAGAACCTTTTGAGGATCTCAGGACCCATGCCAAATCTTTTTAGTTTCCTGAGGGGGAATAGGCTTTCCTGAGGGGGAATAGGCTTTGCCCTCTTCCCGACTGTCTTGGTGTGTTTGGACCATTCTAGTTTGTTGTTGATGTGGACACCAAGGAACTTGAAGCTCTCAACCTGCTCCACTACAGCCCCGTCGATGAGAATGGGGGCGTGCTCGGTCCTCTTTTTCCTGTAGTCCACAATCATCTACTCAGTCGTGGTTACGTTGAGGGATAGGTTGTTATTCTGGCACTACCCGGCCAGGTCTCTGACCTCCTCCCTATAGGCTGTCTCGTCATTGTCGGTGATCAGGCCTACCACTGTTGTTTTGTCTGCAAACTTAATGATGGTGTTGGAGTCGTGCCTGGCCATGCAGTCGTGGGTGAACAGGGAGTACAGGAGGGGACTGAGCACACACCCCTGGGGAGCTCCAGTGTTGAGGATCCGCGTGGGAGATGCATTGCTACCTACCCTCACCACCTGGGGGCGGCCCGGCGGGAAGTCCAGGATCCAGTTGCAGAGGGAGGTGTTTAGTCCCAGGATCCTGAGCTTAGTGATGAGCTTTGGGGGTACTATGGTGTTGAACGTTGAGCTGTAGTCAATGAATAGCATTCTCACATAAGTGTTCCTTTTGTCCAGGTGGGAAAGGGCAGTGGGGAGTGCAATAGAGATTGCATCATCTGTGGATCTGTTTGGGCGGTATGCAAAATGGAGTGAGTCTAGGGTTTCTGGGATAATGGTGTTGATATGAGAGCCATTACCAACCTTTCAAAGCACTTCATGGCTACGGACGTGAGTGGTATGTGTCTGTAGTCATTTAGGCAGGTTGCCTTTGTGTTCTTGGGCACAGAGACTATGGTGGTCTGCTTGAAACATGTTGGTATTACAGACTCAATCATGGACATGTGAATATAGACAGTATTGACACCTGCCAGTTGGCCAGTTGGTCAGCACATGCCCGGAGCACACGTCCTGGTAATCCGTCCGCAGCCTTGTGTATGTTGACCTGTTTAAAGGTCTTACTCACGTCGGCTACAGAGAGAGTGATGACACAGTCGTCCGGAACAGCTGATGCTCTCGTGCATGCCTCAGTGTTGTTTCCCTTGAAGCGAGCATAGAAGTGATTTAGCTCGTCTAGTAGGCTCGTGTCACTTGGCAGCTCGAGGCTGTGCTTCCCTTTGTAGTCTGTAATAGTTTGCAAGCCTTGCCACATAAGACGAGCGTCGGAGCCGGTGTAGTATGATTCAATCTTAGCCCTGTACTGATGCTTTGCCTGTTTGACGGTTCATCGCAGGGCATAGCAGGATTTCTTGTAAGCTTCTGGGTTAGAGTACCACACCTTGAAAGCGGCAGCTCTACCCTTTAGCTCAGTGTGAATGTTGCCTGTAATCCATGGGTTCTGGTTGGAGTATGTACATACAGTCACTGTGGGAACGACGTCCTCAATGCACTCAATGCACTTAACAAAACAGTCCTGTAGTTTAGCATCTGCTTCATCTGACCACTTTTTTATAGACCGAGTGATTCTTGATGAAAAGGATTTACGTATGTTATTTGATAATTCATCACTGCAATCAAATCAAATCAAGTTTCTGGAAACTGTATCTTAAATACCTCTAATACAAAGCAAAATCCCCAATGTCCTTGTAAGACGTTTGTGTTTTGCATACTGCGAGTCCTTGAGTAGAATTGTCATGTGTTATTTATGTGTTATTTGTGAAAATATTCATAAAATGTTTTATATACACTATCGTTCAAAAGTTTGGGATCACTTAGAAATGTTGTTGTTTTTTAAAGAAAATGTAAAAAAAATCTCCATTAAAATAACATCACATGTTAATGTTGTAAATGTTGTAAATGACTATCGTAGCTGGAAACGGCAGATTTTTTTAATGGAATATCTACATAGGCGTATAGAGGCCTATTATCAGCAACCATCACTCCTGTGTTCCAATGGCAGGTTGTGTTAGCTAATCCAAGTTTATCATTCTAAAGGATAATTGATCATTAGACAACCCTTTTGCAATTCTTCAGACTAGTTGAGTATCTGGAGCATCAGCATTTCTGGGTTCAATTACAGGCTGAGGGGAAGTGATTTGGGACTGGCTGTGTACTGGTCACTCTGGTTAACATGGCAGTGCTCAGGGGCAGGTGGTGGTACGAGGTCACTGTCGTTAACATGGCGATGCACTGAGGCAGTTGGCTTGGCGGCAACAATAGGAGAGACATCGATCTGTAAGTCACCCCAAGGGCTTATTGGAGTATTGACCCAGCACTGTGCGGCACAAAATGGATTAAGCCAAGGTGCAAAGTCCTGAGTCATTTAATGAGGGAGAGAAAAAGAGGGGGAGGGAGACAGGCCAGTGTGTGTGTTTGCATCCTAAATGATAAAAGAAAATAATGTGTGCGCCTGAAAGTATGGCTACTTTATATGTGTGAGAGGTGAGAGAAATAGACCTCCCCATAGCAATACAAAGGAAGCAATACACAGCACACAATACACAGCACACAATACACAATATACAATACACAGCACACAATACACAGCACACAATACACGGCACACAGTACACAATACACAATACACAGCACACAATACACGGCACACAGTACACGGCACACAATACACAATACACAGTACACAATACACAATACACAATACACAGCACACAATACACAGCACACAATACACAGCTCACAGCACACAGTACACAGCACACAATACACGGCCTACAATACACAATACACAATACACGGCACACAATACACAGTACACAATACACAGTACACAATACACAATACACAATACATAGTACACAGCACACAATACACAGCACACAATGCACAGTACACAGCACACAATACACGGCCTACAATACACAATACACAGCACACAATACACAGCTCACAGCACACAATACACAGCACACAATACACAGTACACAATACACAATACACAATACACAGCACACAATACACAGTACACAATACACAGCACACAATACACAGCACACAATGCACAGCACACAATGCACAGTACACAATACACAGCACACAATACACAGTACACAATACACAGCACACAATACACAGCACACAATACACAATACACAGTACACAATACACAGTACACAAAACTCCCACCAAATGACTGTTTATTGATCATTTTGGAAATTGCACTTGAAACATCTCTCATTGAGTTACTTAAAGCCAGTAGTTTTGAAAGTTGTGATAAATCATCCAATTGTGTGCTATGTCACCAATTTCGTATTATACAGTACGTTGCATCCCGTAAATTATTATTATACTTTTTTGTGCAATTTTTGTGCAGTCACTGCCATCTCAGATGTTTTTCCAGTATGGGAGGGTCACACTATGACTGTCCAGTTATTCACCTCTTCTGAAGGTGACTTATTGTAAGCAATATGGCAGAGCCCATCCCTGGCTTTCACCTATTCATGTGTTTGTGATTGTAGTGCTGATGAGGAAAGAAACTCAATGATGATAATTCAGTAACAGCCGGCATGGGTCTTCTAATCACCACCGTTGGTAAATGCTGCCCCCTACAGGAATCCTGTAGCAGTGCTGGCATACTATATCAAACAGTGGTGAAACGTAGCTGCCTGTAAAACCCTCAATATCAGCTCTACTAGACTTCACTGGAACACTGCTGTAAAATCATTCCGCCTCCTCCACAGTCCTCTACAGTGAGAGTCCACTTAAAAGAGAGCGAGCCAGAGAAAAGAAGAAGCGGTAAGGAGAGAGAACACGCACATACACTCCCCACTGGGACACACACTGGTTGAATCAATGTTGTTTCCACGTCATTTCCATTAAATTATGTCGAATCAATGTGGAATAGACATTGAATTGATGTCTGTGCCCGTTGGGTCTGCCCGCCCTGCTGCTGTCGCCATGGCAACAGTCACGTGGGCACGGCTGTCCCAGATTATTCAACTCCCTTTTCCTTCTCCCTCCCTCCCTTACCCACCCCTCCCCCTGGTCAGAGGCTCACTCAAGGAGAGATGCAGGGAGAGAGAAAGCCTCTCCATCCATATCTCTATACTGCTCATCCCACCTCCATCTCTATTCAGCTCAGAAGTTTATGGCATCGCGTTTAGATAAAACAACCTACTTCAAAATGTCCACCAGACAGGTGTTGTCAGGGCTGACAAAATAAATATCACATTTGGCGTTTGGCCTCACGGTCATCCTTCCATCCCTGCTCCCGTTCCCCTGTTTGTCTCAGTATCCAGGCAATCAACATTCTACACAGTCCCAAAACCAGCAGCAACCAAACTAACCAGTGATGAGCTAGCTGCTCAGTAGGCTGTTTGTATGCTCTCCTCATCCACTTAGATCTCAGGCGGAGCAACAGTGGAGCACTCTCGCCTCCATCTTGTTGAGGAAAAACCTCTGTGGCCAGCATCACTGATGGTGGAAAGGGTGAGGGGGGGTGTATGTGTGACAGTGAGAATGTTGCGCAGAAACATCATTTCGTTATGTTTAAAAGTTTTAACGTTTATTTGCCACATGCACCAGGAAACAATAGGTTGTAAAACAGCATCTTGAGAGCTCTTTCTCAACAATGCAGTTATAATGATATAGAAACAAATTATAAACTAACAAAAACACACAAGAACTACAATCTGTTTTAAACACGACAATGCAAGTATATACAGGTCAGAGTGCCAGTACCTTATTCAATGTTCAGGGGTACTGGAGTGGTTGAGGTGGGTTTATACATATAAAAGTGCCTGGTAGCAGGAATACTGTATATAAATACTTATGGTAATATACTAATGGTAGTATATACATCTAAACAGGAGTAAAAGTGACCAGAAGCAGGATAAGTAGATCAATAACACAATACAACAAGTCCAAATGCATGTTTCATAAGTAGAAGATCAATTTCAAGCAATGTTGACATACCAAAAGACCAGTAGGCCTGTGTTGGTTGCTTGAAACTGCTGATGAGCTTCTATAGTAACCAGTTAACGTTTTTGTGAACATCATGTGAGTGTTTGTTGCACCCTAAAAGCAGCATTGTAGAATCACCTGTACAACTGGACAACTGGACATTATTGTTTTGGGAACATGTATTTTGTGTTGTCCCCACATTGTTCTCACCAGACTCTTCCCACAACCTAATGAACCATTCTGGGAACCTTTAAACAACAGGTTAAATGTGTTCTAGGAACATTCTTGCAACATCAGGCAAACGTTTTATACAAACGTTCTATAATCATCAACACAACTGGACAGTTTTTGTGTCATGAGAACATTTGCCGCGACCTAAGGAATGTTCTGGGAACCATCACAGGAGCTGGGAATATTCCTGATCACCAAACTATTTTTGGAGCTGCATATTTATTTATTATGGTTAATCGTCTTTCTATACATTTTGACGTTTGCGTTGCACCCGCTGCTATATTGTACAGCAAATCAGCAATCTGTTCACTAGCTCACCCCACTCTGTGCCACAAAATGAGTGACAAACTTCAGAAAGCCTGGCCAGACCATTTCAAGTCATCAGTCTCAAGTCAAAGTTGAGCCCCGCGTCTTGAGGCTCCAAGTCAAGTCTCAAGACCAAGTCATGTGACTCGAGTCCAAGTCATGTGACTCGAGTCCACAACTCTGATAAATACTAATGGTAATGGCAATCAATAATCAATGGACAGCAGTGTAATGAAGTAATACATCTAATCAAGAATCATTTTAGCAGCAGTGTAGGTTGTGTCTGAGTGGGTAGAGACCTGTGGATGGGCACAGAGTCACCAGTCAGAAATACTGTATAGACACTATATTCCACACAAATGTAGTGAGAATTTTCCATATCAACATACCTTATGAACATACCATATTCAACAAACCCACTCACTCCCAAAAATATGACGTGTTCATAAATATGTTGGTAATTACCGGTATACACAAACTTAAAATATGCATACTTTTGCTTAACACTATCATATACCCGTCTATAGGCCAAAGATGCATCAAGCTCAGTATCCCCTACTCAGCGCCATACAAAGATGGTCTTACATAAGCACATCCGTCCTATGAGGATCCGTCCTATGAGGATCAGCCCTTTGAGGATCAGCCCTATGAGGATCCGTCCTATGAGGATCAGCCCTATGAGGATCAGCCCTATGAGGATCAGCCCTATCAGGATCCGTCCGATGAGGATCAGCCCTATGAGGATCCGTCCTATGAGGATCCGCCCTATGAGGATCAGCCCTATGAGGATCAGCCCTATGAGGATCAGCCCTATGAGGATCCGTCCTATGAGGATCAGCCCTATGAGGATCAGCCCTATGAGGATCAGCCCTATGAGGATCAGCCCTATGAGGATCCGCCCTATGAGGATCCGTGAGGAGCTGCCCTATGAGGAGCCGCCCTATGAGGAGCCGCCCTATGAGCTTGAGGTAGTCACCTCATACAAGTACTTGGGAGGATGGTTAGACAGTACACTGTCCTTCTATCAGCACACATCAAAGCTGCAGGTTAAGTTAAATCTAGATTTAACTAATCTTGGTTTCCTCTATCGTAATCACTCCTCTTTCACCCCAGCTGTCAAACTAACCCTGATTAAGATGACCATCCTACCCATGCAAGATTACGGAGACATCATTTATAGATCAGCAGGTAAGGGGGCTCTCCAGCGGCTAGATGTTCTTTACCATTCGGCCATCAGATTTGCCACCAATGCCCCTTATATGACACATCACTGCACTCTATACTCCTCTGTAAATGGGTCATCTCTGTATACCTGTTGCAAGACCCACTGATTGATGCTTATTTATAAAACCCTCTTAGGCCTCACTCCCCCCTATCTGAGATATCTACTGCAGCCCTCATCCTCCACTTACAACACCCGTTCTGCCAGTCACATTCTGTTAAAGGTCCACAAAGCACACACATCCCTGGGTCGCTCCTCTTTTCAGTTTGCTGCAGCTAGCGACTGGAACGAGCTGCAACAACCACTCAAACCGGACAGTTTTATCTCAATCTCTTCATTCAAAGACTCAATCATGGACACTCTAACTGACAGTTGTGGCTGCTCTGCTTGATGTATTGTTCTTTACCTTCGTGCCCTTTGTGCTGTTGTCTGTGTCCAATAATTTTGTACCATGTTTTGTGCTGCTACCATGTTGTGCTGCTGCCATGTTGTGTTGCAACCATGTTGTTGTCATGTTGTGTTGCTACCATGCTGTGTTGTCATGTGTTGCTGCCTTGCTATGTTGTTGTCTTAGGTCTCTCTTTATGTAATGTTGTGGTGTCTCTCTTGTCAGGATGTGTGTTTTGTCCTATATTTATGTTATTTTTTATTTTTTAATCCCAGCCCACTGTCCCCGCAGGAGGTATTTTGCCTTTTGGTAGGCTGTCATTGTAAATAAGAATTTGTCTTGACTGCCTTGCTTAGTTAAATAAAGGTTAAATAAATAAAAAATAAAAAAAAAATAGACAGAGCTGTGGATGCAAGGTCTGATCATCCATGATATCAAAATTATAGTTTCAACCCTTTGTTCAGGCTATAAACGAAGGATTCTAGATTTAAATGCATCTTTGAGATTGAAAACATTCCATTCAGACTTACGAATCATAGCACTTTCCCCACAAATGACTACTCATCATGTCACCAAGGTTACTGATTCTGCGCTTTCTCAAACTGATCCCCTGAAACACACTCAGTTTGTGTGTGTGTGTGTGTCGAGAGATTAATTCAAGTGTATACTTTAAGGGGATACAGATGGACACAGCAGGAGAGGATGCGTCTTGCTGTAGGGGAAGGAGACGTGTGTTTGGATAGCAAGAGGACACCAGACACACCACAGGGAGAAGGACTAACCACATTCTCTTCACACACACACACACACACACACACACACACACACACACACACACACACACACACACACACACACACACACACACACACACACACACACACACACACACACACACACACACACACACACACACACACACACACACTCCTCCCTTTTGTCACCTCTCTGTTGAGCATGGGAGTTCCAGAATGGTCTAGCACCCCAATGTAGGTTAATGCAGGCTTACACAAAAACCTTTACCCAATCATAGGTCACCTTGAGGTGTGTTTCACTTGCAGTGAGACAAGGTAGCGCAAAGACAGGTCTCGGATCAGCGCCAGAAGAGCATCTTACTCTGTCACTGTCTGGTCCTAGATCTGTACTCGGTAGATGTGTATTTTTACAGTAGAAAAAAAGAAAAGTAACGTTGATCTCAAAAAGCTATCAATGGAGGCCGGCTTTGGATGCAGGAGACTGGCGGCAGCTGGTTGGTTACCGTGACAACGGGGATTAGTTCTGCCCCAATTGTCCTTTGGTTGCGCCGTGGGTTCCGTCTCCGTGGCGATTAACTCCCTCGCTCCCACTCTTCTCGGGCAGGTAGACCGGGTCCACACTCTCACCCCTTCCAGCCTTAGACCTCCGGTGATCTGGGAAATTAGTAATCCCACAATGCACCGGAACGGGCCACCACAAGAGGCTCAAGGACAGTGACAATGTCTTATATAACCTCGGCTGTCAATCAAGCTCAATCTAAGTTCATATCGTATGTGAGAAGACGCCCCCCTGTAGGAGTTTACAGTACGTATCCATGACACTTTAGCTGTATACTTTATGTACATTTGACGTACTATTATACCTCAGACCCTCTATGCAAATAAAACTCTGCATACCATCATTGACCACGTTCACATGCATACAGTATTCTGGATAATAGCTCATATCCCGGGTTAAGGTCTTATTCGGGATAAACTGTTTACATGCACCTTTGATATCCCGCTTACGATTATCCCTGTATCCATGAATAAACAGAATATTCCTTAATTTACCCATGATACTTATGAGAAACTGACCTCGAAAAACAACAGTAAGCAGGATAAGATGTATTCATGGTACAGTATCCCATCAAAGATCAGGATATTCTTGGCATCTTATCTGGGTTTTATACAAGCTTATTTAGGTTATTGTAAACGGAATCTGATGTTTATATGTGTCAATTAGAAAACAGCATCCTGAAAAATATCGGAATATTGGTGTGCATGTTAACATGGTCATAGACTATTGCCATGATGACACTGCTATTCTCATGATAGTGTTATACTAGCGGCACTTTAAAAGCAAAATATCAGCCTTCATATTTTATATCTGGTTCCATTTTGATTTGCCTCCAATGTAGCATCATCTCTGGGTCCATTTTGCTGGCTTTGTCACATCAGAGATTGAATATAAAATATGTGTTCAAAATGGATGCTTCTTGAGCTTCCACACACAAACAGCCCTCGGCCAAAATAGAATAGTCTCCTAATGGGATAGTAACCCAAACACAACAACAACAGAAAGTTAACACATGGGAGAGAGAAAGGACAAGAAAAGGGGGAGGAGGGAGGGGGGCATGTGAATTATGACATCATCTGAGGTGATGTGCTGTAATGAAACTGTACTAGCAAGGTGTTGCCACAGGGGGAGCAGTGAGTCCACAGTACTGTCTAGCTGCCCCCACCTCCTCCTCCTCCTTCAGAACCAGACAGCTTAGCTGTCATGCTAGACTAGCTTTGCTGCTGAGGGGGAAAATAACCCCACCCTGTCTGACCATGTCAACAGATCCCACTTCTGACAACAAATCCACCAAGGGTACAGAAGTGGAGGCTGGCATACAGTCCAGATAGGCTAGAGTTCCCCTCTTACCATCTCATGTCATCAAATACGGACTCAAACATAAAAAATGTGCTTTTTGTTTCAGTTTGCAGGGTGTCATTCCTCCCTCCCCTTCCCTGCCTCTCATCCTCATCATAAGCAGCTTCCACAGACAACGCCCTTAGCGCCCCCCCCCCCCCCCCCCCCCTTTTGTGAACACTCCAGACACCTCAAAACACACACATTGCACAAACACACATTTCGGGTATGGGAGGTGTTGTGGATGGAGGGAAAGGAGTAAAGGCTGAGTGCTGACTGTAGTTATTGTACAGATATTCATAGACAGACAGTGGTGTTATTCAGGTTCCATACAAAAGAGAGAGGGGGGCGGGGGTCCCTCGACAGAAAGAGAGAGGGGGCGGGGGTCCCTCGACAGAAGGTGGTGTTATTCAGGTCCCATACAAAAGAGAGAGGGGGTCGGGGGTCCCTCGACAGAAAGAGAGAGGGGGGCGGGGGTCCCTCGACAGAAAGAGAGAGGGGGCGGGGGTCCCTCGACAGAAAGAGAGAGGGGGCGGGGGTCCCTCGACAGAAAGAGAGAGGGGGCGGGGGTCCCTCGACAGAAAGAGAGAGGGGGCGGGGGTCCCTCGACAGAAGGGCTTCATGGCTGGTTTGGTCCTTTGTGTTGTGTTGACAAGGGGGAGATGGTGGGGCTTGGGGGCGGTGAGTGTGTGTAAATGAGCACCCATGATTCCCCCTTGGGGAGAAGTAGGCCACCAGGACCCCAGCCCCGGCCGAACCCATCCCCCTCCCCTCTCCCCAGTTCACACACTTCACAAGAAATATTCACATGTATACCCCCTGTTTTTAACAGACAGACCTGTCCTCTGTTTTGGGGGAGAAATGGCTTTCCCAGGGGTCAAACAGCTTTGTGAGATCAGCATAGATTAGATGAACAAAACTACTCTCCATGCAAATTCACAATAACGGTGATATAATCTAACTGAAACTTTGGAGATTCTCTGTCAATAAGAAAAGCCCAGTGATTAACTTGTCCAGATCAAAATAATAACCTCCCTGTCTCTCAGTCGCTCTCTCTCTCACACACACCATCTTGGCCATGTTACCCGTCACTCCAATGTTCTCAAAAGGTTTTTGGAAGAATCCTTAACGAGCCAGAGCTATTGTGGAAGGCACCGTCCCCATGGAGACGAGCAGCGGAACTGGACAGGTTGGCACAGTGGCCAAGCCTAGTGTGTGTGTGTGTGTGTGTGTGTGTGTGTGTGTGTGTGTGTGTGTGTGTGTGTGTGTGTGTGTGTGTGTGTGTGTGCGTGCGTGCGTGCGTGCATGCGTGCGTGTGTGTGAGTGCGTGTGTGCGTGTGTGTGTGTGTGTGTGAGAAAGAGAGTGTGTGAATGTGTGTGTATGAGAGTATGCATCTGTTTGTAACCTGTGTATGTGTGAGTCTGTGTAGGGCGTTATGGAGTGAGGGGGAGGACTCCATGCTGGGTTGGTGCACATTAATCAGTATGGTTAGAGCCTCTCCACGCTAATACCAGCCCTTCTATTAACCCCTGGAGGTCAGCAATGAGCCATGCAACATTGGATGTAGATATTGCCTCACTGACCATTTACTTTGGTAATGACCGTGCTGACATTAGCATCGTGACATAAGGTGTTATAAACAGTCATAAGCAGATAGCTGAAAGCGATATACTGTCAAGTGTAGCGCTATGTCGACATACTGCGGTATTGAATCCGGGCCTAACTGGACCTATTCATTTCAGCATTGGTGGGTGCTTTGCTGATCTAAACTGACCCTGTGTGTTCAGCTTTCACAGGGTTGCGTAAGCTGCTGAAATTGCACCGTTTAGTATTTTTTATCACAGCCACCCTGTAAACTGGATGGACTTAAAGGAGGGACTTCTGGAGCTAGCGCCATTTGGTATTATAGAGATACTCCACTACCCATTAAGTACTGACCTAAAATCAGTGTCTATAATCTGTCTGGAATATATATGGACGTGACAGTAAGAGAGCAGATCCTGGAACAGTGTATTGGACGTTGTGGGCCAATTACGTTCCGTTGATTCGTTTCGGAGCACTCTCACCGTGTCGTTTTGTCCGATTCCCCCGGTGAATCTGGATTCCTCGTAGACCCAACAGATGTTGTCATTGCTCCATGAAACCTTATTCATCCTTCGTCTTACAGCATAAGACACAGCAGTGATAAAATAGAAAAGCATCTATTCTACTGTAAAAACCTGACACCTGCTGTATATTCCTGCATTATTCATACACAGGAATATGATCCAGTCCCCTGTTACTTAGGTATCTCCATCGATTACTCAACATAGCTTTTATCTTACCACACCCTACTGAGAAATGGTGACAACATTACTGTCTTATCTATTAAACCTAAATAATATCTAACTTTCAATACATTTTTTGTACAAATCTTTAAATGGCGATTTTCCGACGTTCTCTGAATATGAAAACGTGTCTCTATATCTTCACCAGCATACACAAACACACACTTTCTCAAAGCACAAACAGTGTGCACCCACACACACATACACGCATTGATTCATCCTCCTCTTCCGCTCAGCATCGTCCTCCCAGTTTGGCTCCATCCTCCACATTTACACCCCAAAACCCTCGACACATCTGCACAGGCAGCTGCACGGACACCCTACCCTCACGCTAGAGGACATACTGTGACATCATGTGTTGATCAAAGCGTTATCCAGGAAAGCAATAATCAAATATTATATAATATATGACACTTCTAACAAAATCGACTAAAGCATACACGGGGAGTTGTATCCGCACAGTCATTGCTCATAGGTTACTGGGAGCCCAGAGAATAACTCACTGAACAGATACAAAAGGTGTGTGTGTGTGTGTGTGTGTGTGTGTGTGTGTGTGTGTGTGTGTGTGTGTGTGTGTGTGTGTGTGTGCTACTTTACTTTTCTTTTTTACTACTTTTAATTCACTACATTATTAAAGAAAATAATGTACTTTCACGATATACATTTTCCCTGACACACAAAAGTACATTTTGAATGCTTAGCAGGACAGAAAAATGGTCCAAATCACATCAAGAGAACATCCCAGGTCATCCCTACTGCATCTGATCTCTGATAAGAACATCCCTGGTCATCCGTACTGCCTCTGTTATGCTCTCGTTGGCTGGCCATCGCTTTATACTCGCCAAACCCACTGGCTCCAGGTCATCTACAAGTCTCTGCTAGATAAAGCCCCGCCTTATCGCAACTCACTGGTCACCATAGCAGCACCCACCCATAGCACTTGCTCCAGCAGGTATATCTCACTGGTCACCCCCGAAGTCAATTCCTACTTTGGCCGCCTTTCCTTCCAGTTCTCTGCTGCCAATGACTGGAACGAACTGCAAAAATCTCTGAAGCTGGAGACTCTTACCTCCCTCACTAGCTTTAAGCACCAACTGTCAGAGAGGCTCACAGATCACTGCACCTGTACATAGCCCATCTGTAAATAGCCCATCAATCTACCTCATCCCCATACTGTATTTATTGCCTTACCTCTCTTATCCTACCTCATTTGCACATGCTGTATATAGACTTTTCTACTGTATTATTGATTGTATGTTTGTTTATTCCATGTGTAACTCTGTGTTGTTTTATGTGTCGAACTGCTTTGCTTTATCTTGGCCAGGTCGCAGTTGCAGATGAGAACTTGTTCTCGACTAGCCTACCAGGTTAAATAAAGGTGAAATAAAATGTAAAAAATAAGGACTCACTGTTTGTAAATGATGTCTGAGTGTTGGAGTGTGCCCCTGGCAATCCATCAATTTAAAAAACAAGACAATTGTGCCGTCTGGTTTGCTTAAATATAAGGAATTTGAAATGATTGATACTTTACCTTTTGATACTTAAGTATATTTAAAACCAAATATGTTTAGACTGTTACTCAAGTAACAGTGAATTTCACTTTTTTATTACAGTATCTTTACTTTTACTCAAGTATGACAAACAGGGTACGTTTACCACTACTGGGCTGCTGTAGAGAATCCTGTTGCTTTGGTTCGTAGCTGTTGTTTAGCCACTATCCAATCAATTTCAATGTGATACGCATCAGCCACAGTCCCTCCTCTCAACAGCAAGCATTGCTACACTAGGCCTGTGGGCTACGTATGTAAGCTAGCATGACAGCACACTGCACCGTTAGAGCTTGGCTCACACGCACAAACACACACACACACATGACACACACACAAATATACTGCACACACACACACACACACACTCACACAAATACACTGCACATACATGACACACACACAAACAGTCCCTATATGAAAAGAGATATCTTTCTCAAGAGATAAGCGTGCCATGTCTTTCTGGATGAGAAGAGAACAGAAGATGTGGGATGTTTTGTTCTTAATCTTAATGCACAACATATTTTTCTGTCTGTGAATAAATCAGAAAATTATCAATATTAAGAACAAGTGAGAACTGGGGTCAGGAATAGAAACATTTGAAATGTAATTGGCTAAATGTTAATTGTAGGAAAATAATGGTCTGTGACAAATGTTTTTATCAGCCATTGTTGGGTGGTACAAATGATCCAAATTGAAAAATGCGGAGTACGAACATGGCCTAAGAGTTGTTCATCACGTAGTATACCAAGTTGCTGAGATGAATATGGATGGCCACAGCTAAGACTTTTGAAAGGTCAGAATGTCCACCAAGAGCCAACAATGAGACTTAAAGTGAATGTATGGAGATAGCATAAAGCAAACACAGGAAAATGATATCTCAGAGCCCAGCGTTTTTCTCCCAAAAATTCATATCAGGGATTGTCTTGTGGTTCTTCAAAGGACTAGCGCTTATAGCTACATTATTAAATATTTATAAATTTAAGTCCAGGGTCAGACAGGTCAGCAACATCTCACAGGAGGTTGAGAAACACATAGCCTAAGATCCAATGACATGATATCTCATTGTCAACATAAGACTTATATCACTGCACTGTGTGTCCACACAATACCCAAATGAATGATAACGCCTGGCATTTATGCAGTGCTTTTTCTCTGGATACACGGTGCTATTTCTGCCACTCCCCCTGGATAAGGAAGTAGGCCTTGACTAGATTCAGAGACGTTGAACGTCATCCACATATATAGCAACATGTCAGACTTAAATACAGCTACTGCCCTGCCGTCAATAAATTGAAGAATGGAAGAGGGAAATGACCATTTATTGTAGTATTAATTGCTTCAAGGGCCACCTATTCATCAGCTTGTTGTCATCACAGAGTGTGCGTGCGTGCGTGCGTGCGTGCGTGCGTGCGTGCGTGCGTGCGTGCGTGTGTGTGTGTAGCAGGGTGTTTTCTCATTGGTCAATCAGAGGTTTTATCGTGACTCTGATGTCATGGGGTCAGAGTCAGGGTGCTATTTGTCAACAGGATGTCAGCCTAGCTCGGATGAAGCTCATCCCTCTCTGCATGTGTGACTGGCCCTATGAACATGAATTTCCATTGAAATATACTGTTATCATTCATAAATCATGAAGGATATAAAATGTTTAATAAATAATAGATAAATGTTTAATTTAATTGAATAGAAACAAATAGGGGTCCATTTTCCTCATTCAGAAAATGAACAAGCTGTGAGCAAAATAACCGTAACATCTGAAATAGGCAGCACAGCACATTATCTATAACAGGTTCCCAATACTACCACTAGAATCCTGTGCAACGAGAATTTATATTCATAAAAACTACAGGTATACAGAAAAAATATTAGTTGAATTTTGGTACTGTATTATTTTGGTACTGCATTTCATCTTCTCTGGCTATTCTTCATATAGGGCTCCTGAAGGGCGCAGCGATCACTACAGTCCCTGGTTCGATTCCAGGCTGTATCACACCTGGCCGTGATTGGGAGTCCCATAGGGCGGCGCGCAATTGGCCCAGCGTTGTCCGTGTTTGGCCCGGGGTAGGCCGTCATTGTAAATAAGAATTTGTTCTTAACTGACTTGCTTAGTTAAATCAAGGTTAAATTAAAATCCATTTCTATGCTTTGTGTGTAGCAGCTTTGGCACAATGTACCAAAGAAACTATCCATCCTAGTCCTCCTGTCATATTACAATGATGGTTCAGCAGCAGAGTAAAGGTGAGCCGTCTGCCTTTCGATTCCCCCCTGCATATTCTGCTATAGGCTCAGCAGGCATCTGATTCACCCTGGCTGAAATACCACCACTCAGCAGGATATTACATAACACTTATAGTACTGGACACCCGGTGTCATCCTCTGGATAGCTTCTGTAATATCTAGAGCCACACCTAAATCCGTTCCACCCTGTTACTACAGATGGTAGATGGATGTACGTACCAACGTCTTGATGTCACTAACCAAGGAATCCAACCCGGGTCTTGGTGCACCAAAAGAAGACAATGTTAAGCCACTAAACTAAAAACAAGGTTCTTGCTCTGAACATCACAAAAGGTGGCATATCAATACTAGTCCTAACAGCACTAACCTAATTATCTAACCAGGAGTCAAACCAGGGTAACTGGGAATGCATTGGGAAACACTGGCCTGGAGAACTACCTTAGCAATTACACTCTGCAGTGCTAGGGTCGTATTCATTAGGGTCATATACAATCAGGTCCCGTAAACTCAGTTGACCCCCCCATTTCATACTCTTCCAGCGCCATAGCAACCCCCCCCCCCCCATCCACTCATTGATCCTAGATGAAAATAGATGGTACGGGTGGCCATGCATTTCCAGCACCGGCATCGATTGCCCCAGTATTTTACCAAACCCATATCCCTCATGCATTGATTGAGTACACATTGTGTTGTGTACTACTGGCGATGTGTTGAGCTAATGTTATGTGTACCTGAAATGTGAACGGCAAGCAAATTGACTCAGGATATGTCTGCATTCAACTGGTCGTTCAGATTGACATAGAACACGAGCTAGTCTTAGCGGTAGAGAGTGCAGGCTCTGGTTCTATGTGAGCTGATTGGCTGTGGGGTGAAATTTTCCACAGGTACAGATCTATGATCAGCTTCCCTTCCTTCAATCCTAACTGTAACCATTAGTTTGGGAGTTGAAAAAAACTGACCTAAGATCAACATCTAGGGTCAACTTCATGCTACACTGAGCTGATTGTGTCCAACTGTTATCTCCTCTTTATCCCTGTTTGGGATGCCCTCCTATTGACAAGGGGTACTATGGTACGGCCATGTCCAAGTCACCACAAATCTCTCATACCTTGGCACTGCCACCACTGTAACGAGGGGAATGAGAGAAGATGAGCAGAGGAAGCCATTTTAGACTAAGATACACCCAGTGAGATAAAAATCTCATAACAACATTCACTCTAAATTAGATATGTTTGGATGTGGTATTGCCGGATGGCCTTTCCTTACCTAGTCTTTCCATGCCCTGGCCTTTCCTTACCCTGGCCTTTCCTTACCCTGGCCTTTCCTTACCCTGGCCTTTCCTTACCTAGTCTTTCCATTCCCTGGCCTTTCCATGCCCTGGCCTTTCCTTACCCTGGCCTTTCCATTCCCTGGCCTTTCCTTACCTAGTCTTTCCATGCCCTGGCCTTTCCTTACCCTGGCCTTTCCATTCCATGGCCTTTCCTTACCCTGGCCTTTCCTTACCCTGGCCTTTCCATTCCCTGGCCTTTCCTTACCCTGGCCTTTCCATGCCCTGGCCTTTCCTTACCTGGGTCTTTCCTTACCCTGGTCTTTCCTTACCCTGGCCTTTCCTTACCCTGGTCTTTCCTTACCCTGGTCTTTCCTTACTCTGGTCTTTCCTTACTCTGGTCTTTCCTTACTCTGGTCTTTCCTTACCCTGGCCTTTCCTTACCATGGTCTTTCCTTACCCTGGTCTTTCCTTACCCTGGTCTTTCCTTACTCTGGTCTTTCCTTACTCTGGTCTTTCCTTACTCTGGTCTTTCCTTACCCTGGTCTTTCCTTACCTTGGTCTTTCCTTACTCTGGTCTTTCCTTACTCTGGTCTTTCCTTACCCTGGTCTTTCCTTACTCTGGTCTTTCCTTACTCTGGCCTTTCCTTACCCTGGTCTTTCCTTACCCTGGTCTTTCCTTACTCTGGTCTTTCCTTACTCTGGTCTTTCCTTACCCTGGTCTTTCCTTACCCTGGTCTTTCCTTACTCTGATCTTTCCTTACTCTGGCGCTGCCGCTTCAGAATTCATTCCGTTAGAGATTATCCTCTGAGCGTAAGAGCTTAGTCATCACATCAATCAGGATAGGTGCCAAACATACAGCTGTCCTTCTTAGCATATAACTAACAGACGTACAATACTAACTTATAGGTTAGTTGCTTTGTTCCTCAATAGAAGAAGAGGTTTACTAATCTGGGTTGTAATCTATCAACTCAGTTTTAATGAACCGTATTTTTGTTCTGTCAGAATATGATTGGCATAAGAAATAACTGGACATGCTGATATTTGATAATGCGACTGACTCAGTCTGAGAGTTTCCCAGCAGCATCTGAAGATTAGATACAAACCTCTCTGATGTTTGTGTGTGTGTGTGTGTGTGTGTGTGTATGTGTGTGTGTGAATGTGCGTGTAGCGATTGGATCATCTCTAACCAATCAGAATATCAAAGCCAATGACTGTTTCTGAAACACCGCTTTACCCACGTGTGTTTAGACTCTGGCCCGACCCTCCAGTTTCTGAGACCAATCAAAACAGTTTGAATGTGTTTGTATTCAGGAAATTGTTGGTAGGAGATTAAACCCAGGCTCATCGTGCAGAAGAAACGTCAGTGGGCGTGGCGTTTGGCCTGAGTGACGAGGCTGCGTAGCCAGACAACATGTGTGCATGCTTGAACAGTGTGTTCGTGTTGAGAGTGCTAACTGCCATGCCATGGGTTAGGTGAGTGAGATGAACATGTCTGGCTGTGGATTGGACAAATTTCCAAGCCTCTTTATGTGTCTGTCTCCTGTTTTTCTGCTTGCTCACGCCATCCGAGACTGTACCGTTGAAGCAGGAAAGACTGTGTAATCCATGCCAAGTATTGATATACAGTGCTAGTTATCTAATGTAATAGATGACAGGGTTTTCCAACCTTTTAGAGCATGAAATATACTTAAAGAAAACTAAACATGTCAAGAGCTACAATTGTTTAGGGGGGAGGGGGGGCATTCAAATTGGGGGGGCTTTCAAATTGGGGGGGCTTTCAAATTGGCAAATTCTTCTCTGATTTTGTACGAATTGCAAAAATCGCTGAAGTTGGAGACTTTTATCTCCCTCACCAACTTCAAACATCTGCTATCTGAGCAGCTAACCGATCGCTGCAGCTGTACATAGTCTATCAGTAAATAGCCCACCCATTTTTACCTACCTCATCCCCATACTGTTTTTCTTTATTTACTTTTCTGCTCTTTTGCACACCAATATCTCTACCTGTACATGACCATCTGATCATTTATCACTCCAGTGTTAATCTGCAAAATTGTAATTATTCGCCTACCTCGTCATGCCTTTAGCACACAATGTATATAGACTCCCCTTTTTTTCTACTGTGTTATTGACTTGTTAATTGTTTACTCCATGTGTAACTCTGTGTTGTCTGTTCACACTGCTATGCTTTATCTTGGCCAGGTCGCAGTTGCAAATGAGAACTTGTTCTCAACTAGCCTACCTGGTTAAATAAAGGTGAAATAAAATTTAAAAAAATTTAAAATCCTGCAAATCTTCCCTGGATCATTGGTGAACAAGAGATGTGTTTTCAATATACCTGGTAATATAATGGTGAATAAACATCTCAGACGGGGTCCCCATAAAAAATTATATTTAGTATTTTCCAGAATTGTTCTGTTTCTCTGTTTTATTTTTCCTGTTTTCACATTTATTTTTTAAGCCTACTTTGTAGTTAACATTTAACTGAGAGGGTTTTGCGAGAAATGTCTTTCTGTGTCCCCACAAGATGGTTACCATTAGCATCGCTAACTGGCTACATACAGAGTGATAGACAAATACGCGCACCAAACAGGCAGACAAGGGCAATATTGTTAGAAATTAATTTGCAGATAATGTGTTCCAATAGTGGCTAACCAGGGGATAACCAATAGTGGCTAACCAGGGGATAACCAATAGCGGCTAACCAGGGGATAACCAATAGCGGCTAACCAGGGGATAACCAATAGCGGCTAACCAGGGGATAACCAGGGGATAACCAATAGCGGCTAACCAGGGGATAACCAATAGCGGCTAACCAGGGGATAACCAATAGCGGCTAACCGGGGGATAACCAATAGCGGCTAACCGGGGGATAAGCAATAGTGGCTAACCAGGGGATAACCAATAGCGGCTAACCAGGGGATAACCAATAGCGGCTAACCAGGGGATAACCAATGGCGGCTAACCAGGGGATAACCAATAGCGGCTAACCAGGGGATAACCAATAGCGGCTAACCAGGGGATAACCAATAGCGGCTAACCAGGGGATAACCAATAGCGGCTAACCATGGGATAATGGGATAATGTTAATGTGGCTTTGATTGGATAGTAGCCGGGAGCTTTATGTTTATGACAATTTGCGATGGAAAATGAAAAGTTCAAAAACTTTCAGAGTTGATTGGTGAGCTACTCATAGGTGGGCTGGTCTATAACACATTTTTTATTGCGCTACCAACGTTAACCCCATGGTTCGTTCTACCAAAACTAAGATGCAATAAAGAAAGTCAAAATTATCCCTGAATAAAGATACAAATTTTAGAAATTATCCATGACCCTGCAATAAAGTCACAATGATCCTGCAATAAAGTCACAATGATCCTGCAATAAAGTCACAATGATCCTGCAATAAAGTCACAATGATCCTGCAATAAAGTCACAATGATCCTGCAATAAAGTCACAATGATCCTGCAATAAAGTCACAATGATCCTGCAATAAAGTCACAATGATCCTGCAATGAAGTCAAAATGATCCTGCAATGAAGTCAAAATGATCCTGCAATAAAGTCACAATGATCCTGCAATAAAGTCACAATGATCCTGCAATGAAGTCAAAATGATCCTGCAATGAAGTCAAAATGATCCTGCAATAAAGTCACAATGATCCTGCAATAAAGTCACAATGACCCTGCAATGAAGTCACAATGACCCTGCAATGAAGTCACAATGACCCTGCAATGAAGTCACAATGACCCTGCAATGAAGACAAAATGACCCTGCAATAAAGTCACAATGATCCTGCAATGAAGTCAAAATGATCCTGCAATGAAGTCAAAATGATCCTGCAATAAAGTCACAATGATCCTGCAATAAAGTCACAATGATCCTGCAATAAAGTCACAATGATCCTGCAATAAAGTCAAAATGATCCTGCAATGAAGTCACAATGATCCTGCAATAAAGTCAAAATGATCCTGCAATGAAGACAAAATGACCCTGCAATAAAGTCACAATGACCCTGCAATAAAGTCACAATGATCCTGCAATAAAGTCAAAATGATCCTGCAATGAAGACAAAATGACCCTGCAATAAAGTCAAAATGACCCTGCAATAAAGTCACAATGATCCTGCAATAAAGTCAAAATGACCCTGCAATAAAGTCAAAATGACCCTGCAATAAAGTCAAAATGACCCTGCAATAAAGTCACAATGATCCTGCAATGAAGACAAAATTATTCTACAATAAAGACAAAATTATCGTGCAATGAAGAAAGTAAAATTGATCTTGCAATGAAGTCAAAATGATCCTACAGTACAATAAAGAAAGTCAAAAAGATCCTGCAATAAAGAGTCAAAATGATCCTGCAATAAAGAGTCAAAATGATCCTGCAATGAAATCAAAATGATCCTGCAATAGTCACATTGATCCTGCAATAGTCACATTGATCCTGCAATAGTCACATTGATCCTGCAATAGTCACATTGATCCTGCAATAGTCACAATGATCCTGCAATAGTCACATTGATCCTGCAATAGTCACATTGATCCTGCAATAGTCACATTGATCCTGCAATAGTCACAATGACCCTGCAATAGTCACAATGACCCTGCAATAGTCACAATGATCCTGCAATAGTCACAATGATCCTGCAATAGTCACAATGATCCTGCAATAGTCACAATGATCCTGCAATAGTCACAATGACCCTGCAATAGTCACAATGACCCTGCAATAGTCACAATGACCCTGCAATAGTCACAATGATCCTGCAATAGTCACAATGATCCTGCAATAGTCACAATGATCCTGCAATAGTCACAATGATCCTGCAATAGTCACAATGATCCTGCAATAGTCACAATGATCCTGCAATAGTCACAATGATCCTACAATAAAGTCAGAATTATCTTGCAATGAAGTCGAATTTATCCTTGAAAAGATTGTCGTCCTCCTCGTCTAAGGAGGAGTAGGAAATATCGGACCAAAGCGCAGCGTGGTAAGTGTTCATATTTTTTATAAAATAACTGAACACAAAAACAATAAACGACAAACGAACAGTCCCATAAGGTGAATGGAAAAAAACACGAAACAGGAAATATAATCACCCACAGAACACAGGTGGGAAAAGGCTAAGTATGATTCTCAATCAGAGACAACGAATGACACCTGCCTCTGATTGAGAACCATACCATACCAGGCCAAACACATAACCACAACATAGAAAAAGGAACATAGACTACCCACCCCAACTCACGCCCTGACCATACTAAAACAAAGACATAACAAAATAACTAAGGTCAGAACGTGACAATCCCGCAAAAAAGTCAAAGTTGTCCTCAAATAAAGTCAAAATTATCCTCAAATAAAGTCAAAATTATCCTAAATTGAACCATCAATGTAACATGACAGGAGGACTAGGATGGATAGTTTCCCCTGCAATAATGTCAAAATGATCTTTCAATAAAGTCAAATGATCTTGCAATAAAGTCTAAATTATTCTGCAATAAAGAAAGTCCAAATTCATAACCTTTTTTGTTTTTGTTTAAGCGTGTCTACCTCCAATACACTGCCATGTACAGTAGGAATAACGCCATGTTACAAACTACTACCACTATATTTGTATAGGATATGATAGGTGCCTCACAGAAATGCCTGTTGAGAATCTTTAAAGAGTCAGTTTCCTTCTGACTGTGATAACAATAGTTCTCTCTCTCAGCTCAGCAGGATAATCAGGGACTTGTCGGCCGTTATGAGACTGATCCATATCAATCAGGTGACGACTGGCAGGGCACCAGCACACATTGATCCACCCCATTGAGACAGGCCCACATGGGGTCCTTACACTATAGGGTCCCATGTGGGCTTCAGGGGGAGTTTAGCTGCCCATACTATCCCTGAGCATTAAAAAACATTCAAAGACACAGGACTGGTTTGTCTTGCTTAAAGAGATGATTCAAAAATATACTTTACGGAAAAACACAAATCAAAAGGTACCTTTTGAAAAGCAGCAGACCTAACATTAGCCTTGCAATCTACTTTCCAAATAAGTGCTTTGGAGCCGATATGTGTGAGAGCTTCATAGAGATCTTGTGACTGTGAGAATGTCCTTATCACAAGGCTCTGGCCATACACACACACATTCCCCCTAAGACATGTCCTGCACTGATGCAGGCAGTCAGCGGGGTTCCTTGGGCACAGAAAGAGACAGACGGTCTTTGTGTGTGGAATGTGTTCGATGGGGAGAGAGGCAACAACACACTTCCCTATGATGACATAACAATCAAATTCCTTTCTACGGTAACTATTTTTGTTAGATCGTTGAAAAAAACAAAAAGTAACAAGACCATGGACAGTACATCATACGTAGACGTCATTGGTGACCTCTCGGGTTGGGTGATGTTGTCACATTATGCTGTGCCAGGAAGGTCATCCTAGACCTAGAGAGCACTGCAGATAGGCAGGTAGCTATGTCACTGGTGATTACACATTGCTATGAAGGGAATAACTATTCCGTGTCAGTGTGTGTGTGTGTGATAGAGAATGTCCGTGTGTATTTCCATATTCGGTGTCTGTGTGGTTGTCAGTCAATGTTTACATGTAATGTGTGTGTGTGTGTGTGTGTAGGTGTAAAAAGCAAATGTGTAAATACTACTTATCTAATCCATAGGTCCACTTGGACAGGACAGCATTTAATAATTTACACTACACACGTCCCCATACATCAACAGTATTTCTGGCTGTGTGTGTGCACGCATGTTTGCATTTGTGTATGCATAGGGTTAGGAGCTCAGTGTGTATGCGTGTGTCACTGGCTGGAGGAAGTATAGATCCATCCCAAGAGCTCAGATAGGATTGTAATAGGACTTTAATACACAACAGTACAAACAAGGCAACACAGCCTTCCCTCAATTGCTTTTGGACTTTAATCTGATCAACGATTTATTTTCTACCGGGACACGTGTTACCGGGATTAAGTGTCACTAACTCACAAATACTGGAGAGAGCTAGTATTCCTGTCTATATCTCCAATCTCCCGCTGTACCTCCCCTACTGTTCATTTAAAATAAAAATTTAAAAACAGGGAGGGAGACAGTAAGCTTATACTGAAACAGACAGAGTCCCTGGATGTGTCCAATCAGAAATGTTGTTTATCATTGTAAAACACTTAAACATTTTCTGTTCCCCAATGAACACCACACTGCCCTTTGGTTCAGAAAGGAATTCAGGGCCCTACAGCATTGGGTCTGGAACAGGCCAAAGAGTCCAAGGAGTCAAATCTATTCATTTGATTCAAGTGAAAGACGTGGATGAATTACTTAACGCAACCCCACCAACAGAGGGCGCTTCAATAAAACTGGATACGGCTGAGGCAGCCATTTTGTACACAGCAGCCTACTGAACACACATAAACTAAACAAGTCACCCAAACTCACAATCTTACCACCACACCTCAATCACCAATCACAGAGTGCTCAGAGCAGCCGTGTCCTGTGGATTTAATAATCCCGGATGAGCCCCCATTAGGTTACAAACGCCTCTTGGAGGAGGGAACGCAACATCCCACTACATCTCAACTCCCCGTGGAGTGAAAAAAGTATGTGATCATAGGTGCGGTGAAGGACGACAGAGGCAGAGAAAAATACCGTTTACAGGGAATGTATTTACAGGGAATGTATTCCTAACACACGGTAATGTGGGAAAAGGGGCTGGACACAACCAAAGCAAAGAAAGTAAAAGTTAAGGAATCCCCTCTCCTACCTTACCTGCCTTCCCACTTCTAACCTAACCTTTAGAACCACCTGGTGCGCTAACCAAGATACAGGGGGTGGTCCACCCAGGTCTTACCTAGTGTGCATAGACAGATTAAATACTACGGGTTATGTATGCCAGCAGGCCCCCAAGGTGCGCTCCCCCTCTGAAGGAGTGGCTAAAAAATAATAGAATAAAAAAAATATATAAAAATTATTCACTGACCACCACAACAACAACAACAACCACCAACACAGGACATAAAATAAATAAAAAATCTCTCCTCTCCGAGGAAGGAACAATGGCTTTTATCAAGCTGTAGAAGGAGTTGGTAATTGAAGAAACAGCTGTATCCGCTGATGAGAGGGAGGGGTCAGAGCTCCAATCAGCGATGGGGCAGACTAATCAGCTGCTTAAGGAATCCAGGAAGCCATTTCCTGGAATAGACACAACGCAACACAACACAACAACACAGGAACTGGAGAACGTAACAGCAGGTATAATCTGAGGGGAAATGTGGGTCTATACTCTGGATCTTATGTGGATATAAAGTATGGAAGAGGTACTAATAATGTTAACATAGTTAAATAAATGGACTAATAAAATACAAAACTGGTTTAAAGCAGTTTTATATCAGGA
>NC_034185.2:11375266-11427766 GCF_002021735.2 Oncorhynchus kisutch | reverse complement strand
ACAACGCACCAGAACATACAACGCACCAGAACATACAACGCACCAGAACATACAACACACAACGCACCAGAACATACAACGCACCAGAACATACAACGCACCAGAACATACAACGCACCAGAACATACAACACACCAGAACATACAACGCACCAGAACATACAACACACAACACACCAGAACATACAACACACAACACACCAGAACATACAACACACAACGCACCAGAACACACAATGCACCAGAACATACAACGCACCAGAACATACAACACACCAGAACATACAACGCACCAGAACATACAACGCACCAGAACATACAACGCACCAGAACATACAACGCACCAGAACATACAACGCACCAGAACATACAACGATCAATCACCGACAAGGACATGAGGGGGAACAGAAGGTTATACACACAACATGTAATTGATGGGATTGGAACCAGAAGTGATGGAAGACAAGACAAAACCAACGGAACATGAAATATGGATCAGTGATGGCTAGAAGATCGGTGACGTCGACCACCGAACACCGCCGGGAACAAGGAGAGGGGCCGACTTCGGCGGCCGTTTCTTTGATCAGCAACATGCTGAATGCTCATTTCACTGAAAACAGTTGCAACGCAAACATTTTAGTCCAAGCTCAACAGTCATTAGCGTGCTAGCATTAGCGTGCTAGCATTAGCATTAGCATTAGCGTGCTAGCATTAGCATTAGCATTAGTGTGCTAGCATTAGCCTTTTAAGCAGAGCGGGTGAAGTGCTGACCTGCTCAAACCTTCACATGTTGGGGAGGAGAGAGAGAGAGAGAAACAGAGAGACCACTATATGAAATGGGAAAAACAAGCCAGGAGCAGAGGGCTGAAGAGCACAGCGCCAAACAATAAAACATCTCTTGTCTTCAAGTGCCTAATATGGCGCTGGCAAAGAAGTACGTATTACATTTTTTGAACATTTTGGACATTTTGGACATTGTAAAATATATTCATAGATAGGATGTTTAGCGCTCATGAAGAAACAATATACTTTCATTCTTATGTTACTCTATGCTCTATTGAGGAATTTACTTAGGACTTCTCCAATATTTGTCCCAGCAGGCCTCAGAAGCTTAGAACTTCTCCAATATTTGTCCCAGCAGGCCTCAGAAGCTTAGAACTTCTCCAATATTTGTCCCAGCAGGCCTCAGAAGCTTCTTGCGATATGACCTTAGACTAAGAGAATGTGCCCATTGAACACTCAGGATTAGTGCCAACAGTCCTCAACACCACACACACACACACACACACACACACACACACACACACACACACACACACACACACACACACACACACACACACAGTCTTAAAGAGGCTTAGGGATTATAGACTGGCCTGTACAGTACAGAGAGTCATGTGACACGCACATTCAAAACAAACACACACACAACATGGTCTACAGGGTGAACAGTGTATACCAGAGTTTAGTTGTGCCAAAAGGTGTGTGTGTATACATGGTATTGTAAAAACACGCACATAAGGTATAGTGCCTGTGAGTCTGTACAGTAGTAGTTTATTGTTGCATGTGTGTGTATGTGCTGGCAATTGCGGGTTTATCTGTAAAAGTGCACAAACAGTACATGCTTAAGTGTGTGTGAGCATGTGTGTTACGAGTAGCGCTCAGAAGTGTGTGTGTGTGTGTGTGCATGGACAGGCTTATTTCTGCACTGTAGGGGGCAGCCCATTAGGGCCTGGATTTGAGTAAGCAGATAAGGAAAGGTGAGCGAGGTTGTGAGCGAGTAATGTGTGTGTATGTGTGTGTGTGTGTGTGTGTGTGTGTGTGTGTGTGTGTGTGTGTGTGTGTGTGTGTGTGTGTGTGTGTGTGTGTGTGTGTGTGTGTGCACTGAGGCCAGGTCTTCAGACAGCACAACTTTACACTAATTTCCATGGATCATAGATGAGTGAGGAAGTGGATCCTTTTAAAAGAACAGGCTGACCCTTACCGTGACACGTGATCGTAGACTACAGGAAAACACACTGTTGTCCAAGAACAACCTCTCCCTCAACGTGAGCAAGACAAAGGAGCTGATCGTAGACTACAGGAAAAGGAGGGCCGAACCCCCATTAACATCGACGGGGCTGTAGGGGAAAGGGGCGAGAGTATCCACATCACGAAACATGGTCCAAACACACCAAGGCAGTCGTGAAGAGGGCACGCCAAATCCTATTCCACTCAGGAGACTGAAAAGATTTGGCATATGGGTCCTCAGATCCTCAAAAAGTATTACAGCTGCACCATTGAGAGCATCCTGACCGGTTGAATCACCGCCTGGTATGGCAACTGCTCGGCATCCGACCGTAAGGTGCTACAGAGGGTAGTGCGTACGACCAGTACATCACTGGGGCCAAGCTTCCTGCCATTCAGGACCTCTACCCTAGGCGGTGTCAGAGGAAGGCCCAAATAATTGTCAAGGACTCCAGACACCTAAGTCATAGACTGTCTTTGCTACCGCACAGCAAGCGGTACTGGAGCGCCAAGTCTAGGTCCAAAAAGCTCCTTAACAGTTTCTACCCCCAAGCCATGACTGCTGAACAATTAATCAAATGGCCACCCAGACTAGCTACATTGACCACCCCCCCCCCCCCCCCCCCCCCCCGGTTCCCCCTGTTTATAGCCTTGTTATTGTTATTGCATTGTGTTACTTTTTATTACATTTTTTACATTAGTTTATGTAGTAAATATTTTCTTAACTCTATTTCTTGAACTGCATTGTGGGTTAAGGGCTTGTAAATAAGAATTTCACGGTAAGGCGCATGTGACAAATGACATTTGATTTGATTTGATTTGATCCTCCATCCTGCTACACTCACTAATGAATGTGGGGGTGGTTTGTTAATTGAGTCACAGTGTGTGTGTGTGTGTGTGTGTGTGCATGGAGGATGAAACTGACAAAATCCTAGGACTCTAGGTTGCCAGGGCAACAGCACAACAAAGTAAAGGGCTGTCATGCCTCCATGGTGACCACTCTGAGGGGGTCACCTTAATGAACAAAGAGCTGACCCCCTCCATCTTCAGTCCACTCCCCCTCCTTCACCCTCCTTCTGTCCTTCTGTCTCTATGTTCCAGGGTTACATAACAGCCTAGCAAACAGAGCAGTGGCAGTACTGCCTCACAGTTCACATCACCATCACCCATCACTATCTAACTCCTGGGTGGTAGAATACACACCATCAACCATCACTATCTAACTCCTGGGTGGTAGAATACACACCATCACCCATCACTATCTAACTCCTGGGTGGTAGAATACACACCATCAACCATCACTATCTAACTCCTGGGTGGTAGAATACACACCATCACCCATCACTATCTAACCCCTGGGTGGTAGAATACACACCATCACCCATCACTATCTAACTCCTGGGTGGTAGAATACACACCATCACCCATCACTATCTAACCCCTAGGTGGTAGAATACACACCATCACCCATCACTATCTAACCCCTGGGTGGTAGAATACACACCGAACCACCATAACAGTGAAACCTAATACACTGTAGCTCTCATATATAGCTAGAGTAAGGAATAGATGGTATTCAGGAATGAGGGTTGATCATGACACCCACACACACAGACACATGCACACGCACACACCCACACCCACACCCACACCCAGACACGCACGCGCACGCACACGCACACACACACACACACACACCCACACCCACACCCACACCCGCACCCACACCCACACCCACACACACACACACACACACACACACACACAGACACAGACACAGACACGCACACGCATGCACGCACACACACACACACACACACACACACACACACACACACACACACACACACACACACACACACACACACACACACACACACACACACCTCAGCCTGTAGGGATTCACTAGCTCATCTTGAGGCAGCAAATCACGTCTATACAACGTCGGCCATGTCACGTCTAGCATTCCAAGGACGAGTGTCACCCAGACCTTGACAAAACCACCCTCAAGGAAACCAAATGTTGTCTGGGAAGAACCAAGGGAGGTTTCAGCTTCTGTGTCTTTGTGTAGCCTTGAGGCAGACAACTGGACCATTACAGGGAGAAACCTGTCACTATTCCCAATACAACATTACAACACAAGGACTATGGAAAAAGCAGGGGAAAAATAGCTGCCGTTCGACTCTGTTGTTTATCAGCCTTCGCCTGTTTATCTATGCTAGGGGTCACCTTAAAGCTAAAAAAAAAGACAAAGACTGAGTTATGAATTTATACCGCGGCGTAACTGAATACACCTTTCTGATTCGCGGACTGTGTTCTAAGAGTGCATTTATTTCACATAACGGGACAGTTGGGAAAATGGTTGTAGTTCCATCAGAAGTCCAACAGAAATCACCATTCTAAATCACTGCACCAAACAAACACAAGGTACAGAAAAACTAAAGCAATAACCACACAAGACAACAGTGGATACATTATAGATGGTCCGACTAGGGAGAAACTTAGCTAGCATGGATTTGTTTTTGCAGATCTTTTCTTTTCTTCTTTCTTTCTTTTTTTTGCAGAATCTGATGACTTGCTGTTTTAAATGATGAGCATTACTTTCTTCAAAATTCTGTTTGTCGCAGTCAACATAAGTGGAGAAAACTACTAGTGCTGTCAAATACTCCCACATCTTCCTCGTTTGACCAGCGGTTGGTAGATGGAACATGTTGATACAGCTATTGCTAACTATTTCAGCAGGTTGAAAGAATACGACCAAAACAAGATGACAATACAAGCCTCACTAAAATATCAAGTGTTTCATGCTGAAAACAAATTGCCCTTCAGGAACAATACAGATTTATTGAATTTAAACTAGGGATCAAATCTCCATTAGGTCAGGTACGGCTAAGACCAAATGCTACCCCGATCTGTCTTGGGCAGTAAAGGGTAGCTCAGTAATGGAAAAATTGAGAGAATCAACACTGAAGCTGCCCCTCTTCTCCCAGAGCTAAGTAGGCCATCATTTAACTTCCACTCCCCATTGTGAGAGCTGGCTTTTTAATCGTGCTGCGCTCTCCATGCTAATGAGCAGAAATCCAATCACAACAAATAAAATTGGGTTGTAGTGCATGGAATGCTAATGTTTAGTGGTTGCCAGCACCAACAACAACAGCACATTGAATTGATAGAGGATTATCTTGCGAGGTAATATACCTCAGAATGTCAGCTTGAGACCTGATTGGGGTTGTTGTCTCTGTTAGAGACGAGGGGTTGCCGTCTGTGTAGAGGCTAGGGGTTGTTGTCTGTGTAGAGGCTAGGGGTTGTTGTCTATGTAGAGACCAGCTGTTGTTGTCTTTAGAGATGCTAGGGGTTGTTGTCTGAATAGAGGCTAGGGGTTGTTGTCTGTGTAGAGACTAGGGGTTGTTGTCTGTGTAGTGTCTTGGGGTTGTTGTCTGTGTAGAGGCTAGGGGTTGTTGTCTGTTTAGAGGCTAGGGGTTGTTGTCTGTGTAGAGACTAGGGGTTGTTTTCTGTGTAGAGTCTAGGGGTTGTTGTCTGTATAGAGGCTAGGAATTGATGTCTGTGTAGAGAATAGGGGTTGTTTTCTGTGTAGAGGCTAGGAGTTGTTGTCTGTGTAGAGACTAGGGGTTGTTGTCTGTATAGAGACTAGGGGTTGTTGTCTTTAGAGATGCTAGGGGTTGTTGTCTGTATAGAGGCTAAGGGTTGTTGTCTGTGTAGAGACTAGGGGTTGTTGTCTGTGTAGTGTCTTGGGGTTGTTGTCTGTGTAGAGACTAAGTGTTGTTGTCTGTGTAGAGTCTAGGGGTTGTTGTCTGTTTAGAGGCTAGGGGTTGTTGTCTGTGTAGAGACTAGGGGTTTGTTGTCCGTATAGAGGCTAGGGGTTGTTGTCTGTATAGAGACTAGGGGTCATTGTCTGTATAGAGGCAGGGGTTGTTGTCTGTGTAGAGTATAGGAGTTGTTGTCTGTGTAGAGGCTAGGGGCTGTTGTCTATGTAGAGGCTTGACATACCGTACCAGTCAAAAGTTTGGACACACCTACTCATTCAAGGGTTTATCTTTTCTACATTCAGTAGAATAATAGTGAGGACATCAAAACTACGAAATAACACATATGGAATAATCTTGTAACTACAAAAGTGTTAAACAAATCAAAATATATTCTATATTTGAGATTCTTCAAAGTAGCCACCCTTTGCCTTGATGACAGCTTTGCAGGCATTCTCTCAACCATCTTCATGATGTAGTCACCTGGAATGCATCTCAATTAACAGGTATACATTGTTAAAAGTTAATTTGTAGAATTTCTTTCCTTCTTAATGCGTTTGAGCCAATCAGTTGTGTTGTGACAAGGTAGGGGTGGTATACAGAAGATAGCCTATTTGGTAAAAGACCAGGTCCATATTATGGCAAGAACAGCTCAAATAAGTATAGATAAATGACAGTCCATCATTACTTTAACACATGAAGGGCTGTCAATGCGGAAAATTTCAATAACTTCAAAGTTTCTTCAAGTGCAGTCGCAAAAACCATCAAGTGCTATGATGAACCTGGCTCTCATGAGGACCGCCACAGGAAAGGAAGATTCAGAGTTACCTCTGCTTCAGAGGATACATTCTTTAGAGTTAACTGCACCTCAGATTGCAGCCCAAATAAAAGACACATCTCAACATCAACTGTTCAGAGGAGACTGAGTGAATCACGCCTTCGTGGTCGAATTGCTGCAAAGAAACCACTACTAAAGGACACCAATAATAAGAAGAGGTTTGCTTGGGCCAACAAACACAAGCAATGGATATTAGACCGGTGGAAGTCTGTCCTCAAACAAATCAAATCATTTAAAAAAATTGTCACATACACATGGTTAGCAGATGTTAGTGTGAGTGTAGCGAAATGCTTGTGCTTCTAGTTCCGACAATGCAGTAATAACCAACGAGTAATCTAACCTAACAATTTCACAACAACTACCTTATACACACAAGTGTGAAGGGATGAAGAATTTATACACTGCTCAAAAAAATAAAGGGAACACTTAAACAACACAATGTAACTCCAAATCAAACTGTCCACTTAGGAAGCAACACTGATTGACAATACATTTCACATGCTGTTGTGCAAATGGAATAGACAACAGGTGGAAATTATACGCATTTAGCAAGACACCCCCAATAAAGGAATGGTTCTGCTGGTGGTGACCATAGACCACTTCTCAATTCCTATGCTTCCTGGCTGATGTTTTTGGTCACTTTTGAATGCTGGAGGTGCTTTCACTCTAGTGGTAGCATGAGACGGAGTCTACAACCCACACAAGTGGCTCAGGTAGTGCAGCTCCTCCAGGATGGCACATCAATGCGAGCTGTGGCAAGAAGGTTTGCTGTGTCTGTCAGCGTAGTGTCCAGAGCATGGAGGCGCTACCAGGAGACAGGCCAGTACATCAGGAGATGTGGAGGAGGCCGTAGGAGGGCAACAACCCAGCAGCAGGACCTCTACCTCCGCCTTTGTGCAAGGAGGAGCAGGAGGAGCACTGCCAGAGCCCTGCAAAATGACCTCCAGCAGGCCACAAATGTGCATGTGTCTGCTCAAACGGTCAGAAACAGACTCCATGAGTGTGGTATGAGGGCCCGACGTCCACAGGTGGGGGTTGTGCTTACAGCCCAACACTGTGCAGGACGTTTGGCATTTGCCAAAGAACACCAAGATTGGCAAATTCACCACTTGCGCCCTGTGCTCTTCACAGATGAAAGCATGTTCACACTGAGCACATGACAGACGTGACAGAGTCTGGAGACGCCGTGGAGAACGTTCTGCTGCCTGCAACATCCTCCAGCATGACCGGTGGGTCAGTCATGGTGTGGGGTGGCATTTCTTTGGGGGGCCGCACAGCCCTCCATGTGCTCGCCAGAGGTAGCCTGACTGCCATTAGGTACCGAGATGAGATCCTCAGACCCCTTGTGAGACCATATGCTGGTGCGGTTGGCCCTGGGTTCCTCCTAATGCAAGACAATGCTAGACCTCATGTGGCTGGAGTGTGTCAGCAGTTCCTGCAAGAGGAAGGCATTGATGCTATGGACTGGCCCGCCCGTTCCCCAGACCTGAATCCAATTGAGCACATCTGGGACATCATGTCTCGCTCCATCCACCAACGCCACGTTGCAACACCGACTGTCCAGGAGTTGTGTCTGTGTCTGTGTCCGCCACCTCATCAGGAGCATGCCCAGGCGTTGTAGGGAGGTCATACAGGCACGTGGAGGCCACACACACTACTGAGCCTCATTTTGACTTGTTTTAAGGACATTACATCAAAGTTGGATCAGCCTGTAGTGTGGTTTTCCACTTTAATTTTGAGTGTGACTCCAAATCCAGACCTCCATGGGTTGATAAATTTGATTTCCATTGATAGATTTGTGTGGTTTTGTTGTCAGCACATTCAACTATGTAAAGAAAAAAGTATTTAATAAGAATATTTCATTCATTAAGATCTAAAATGTGTTTTTTGAGCAGTGTACATAAAGATATATGAATGAGTGATGGTACAGAACGGCATAGGCAAGATGCAGTATATGGTATCGAGTACAGTATATACATATACATATGAGATGAGTAATGTAGGGTATGTAAACATTATATTAAGTGGCATTGTTTAAAGTGGCTAGTGAGACATTTTTTACATCAATTTTTCCATTATTAAAAGTGGCTGGAGTTGAGGCAGTATGTTGGCAGCAGCCACTCAATGTTAGTGGTGGCTGTTTAACAGTCTGATGCCCTTGAGATAGAAGCTGTTTTCAGTCTCTCGGCCCCTGCTTTGATGCACCAGTACTGACCTCGCCTTCTGGATGATAGCGGGGTGAACAGGCAGTGGCTCGGGTGGTTGTTGTCCTTGATGATCTTTATGGCCTTCCTGTGACATCGGGTGGTGTAGGTGTCCTGGAAGGCAGGTAGTTTGCGTTGTGCAGACCTCACTACCCTCTGGAGAGCCTTACAGTTGTGGGCGGAGCAGTTGCCGTACCAGGCGGTGATACAGCCCGACAGGATCCTCTCGATTGTGCATCTGTAAAAGTTTGTGAGTGCTTTTGGTGACAAGCCAAATTTCTTCAGCCTCCTGAGGTTGAAGAGGCGCTGCTGCGCCTTCTTCACAATGCTGTCTGTGTGGGTGGCCAATTCAGTTTGTCCGTGATGTGTACGCCGAGGAACTTAAAACGTACTACCCTCTCCACTACTGTCCCATCGATGTGGCACCACACTCCTTTGGTCTGATGAGTCCAAATTTCAGATTTTTGGTTCCTAATGCTATGTCTTTGTGAGACACAGAGTAGGTGAATGGATGATCTCCGCATGTGTGGTTCCCACTGTGAAGCATGGAGGAGGAGGTGTGATGGTGTGAGGGTGCTTTGCTGGTGACAATGTCAGTGACTTATTTAGAATTCAAGGCACACTTAACCAGCATGGCTACCACAGCCTTCTGCAGCGATTTGTTTTACACTTTTTTGGTTACTACATGATTCCATATGTGTTAGTTCATGGTTTTGATGTCTTCACGATTATTCTACAATGTAGAAAATAGTAAAAATAAAGAAAAACCCTTGAATGAGTAGATGTGTCCAAACTTTTGGCTGGTACTATATTGGTACTGGTACTGTATTTGGATGGTTGAATCAACATTGTTTTCAGCAGTGTAAAGTACTTAAGTAAAAATACTTTAAAGTACTTTAAAGTATTGTTGTGGTATCTGTACTTTACTATTAACATTTTTGACTACTTTTACCTTTACTACCCTACATTCTTACAGAAAATAATGTACTTTTTACTCCCTGACACCCAAAAGTGCATTTTGAATAGTTGGCGGGACAGGAAAATGGTCAAATTCAAGCACTTATCAAGAGAACAATCCCTGGTCATCCCTACTGCCTCTGATCAGGTGGATTCACTAAACACACACTGAGTGTTGGAGTGTGCCCCTGGCTAACCATAAATATATTTTAAAAAAACAAGAAATTGGTACCGTCTGGTTTGGTTAATATAAGGTATTTTAAACAATTTACACTTTTTACTTTTGATACTTAAGTATATTTAAGCAATTACATTTACTTTTGATACTTCAGTATACTGAACAAAAATATAAACACAATGTGCAACAATTTCAAAGATTTGACTGAGTTACAGTTCATAGAAGGAAATCAGTCAACTGAAATAATTGATGTAGGCCCGAATCTATGGATTTCACATGATGGGCATGAGCGCACCCATAGGGCATAGGCCCACCCACTTGGGAGCCAGGCCCAGCCAATCAGAATGAGTTTTTCCCCACAAAAGGGCTTTATTACAGACAGAAATACTCCTCAGCACCCCAACTCTCCTCAGAAAATCCGGCAGATGAAGAAACCAGATGAGGAGGTCCTGGCCTGGCGTGGTTACACGTGGTCTGCAGTTGTGAGGCCGGTTGGACATACTGCCAGATTCTCTAAAACTACGTCGGAGGCGGCTTATGGTAGAGAAATTAACGTTAGATTCTCTGGCAACAGCTCTGGTGAACATTCCTGCAGTCAGTGTGCCAATTGCACGCCCTCTCTGTGGCATTGTTTTGTGTGACATTTTACAGTGGCCTTTTAATGTCCTCTGCACAAGTTGCACGTGTGATGATACTGTTTAATCAGCTTCTCGATATGTCACACCTGTCAGGTGGATGGATTATCTTGGCAAATGACAAATGCTCCCTAATAGGGATGTAAACAAATTTGTATACAACATTTTAGAGAAATAATATTTTTGTGCGTATGGAACATTTCTGGGATCTTTTATTTCAGCTCATGAAACACGGGACCAACACTTTACATGTTGCGTTTATATTTTTGTTCAGTGTATATTTAAAACCATATACTTTTAGACTTTTACTCAAGTTGTACTTTACTGGGTGACTTTCACTTTGAATGAATATGCAGTGATATGCTAGCTATGTGTAACAGGAGACCTGGGATAATACGAAGGGCAATGTCAGGCCCACAGAGATGTCCAGAGCTCCGATGCAGAGGAATGCAGTGCAAGGGGGAAAAATGGTAAACATGGTAAACAACAAACAATGCTGAATTATAAACAAACAAAAACTTCTCTGAAATGTAGGAAATAAAATATTGATAATGAAATGTTTACCATTTTGTACCATCCTGACTAGTGGCATGATGGGATATGTATCTCCTGCTATACTAGTGGCTCAATAATCAATCATATCAATTTACCCAGTTCACCTCCATTATTCCATAATGGCTCTATTTCAATCCCACTAAAAGCACACACACACACACACACACACACACACACACACACACACACACACACACACACACACACACACACACACACACACACACACACACACACACACACTCACACACACACACACACACACACACACACACACACACACACACACACACACACACACACACACACACACACACACACAGACACAGACACACAGACACAGACACACACACAGACACACACACACACAGACACACACACACAGACACAGACACACATACACACATACACACACACAGACACAGACACAGACACACACACACACACACACACACAGACACACATACACACACAGACACATACACACACACAGACACATACACACACACAGACACACACACACACACACACCTCACATGCTCCTCTTCAGCTTCACAACTGAAATAATAAGGACACTGTCTGTTATCCCGTCACCCCCTCCTTAATCTTTCCCTTCCAGGACGGCGGCGTAAGATCGTCGCAGGTGAAACCTGTCATGGTGACTTACACAGCGGGAGCACGGGGCAAAGACGATGGTGACCGACACGCTCCTTCGAGGCCCCGACAGCCGGGAGGAAGTAGAACGTTTATATTTAATCCGTCTCCTGGCATCCTGTCGCTGGCTTGTTCGTCTTAACGTCTAATCTCATTTGGACTCACTGATGAGGGAGAGATGTCTCAAAGGCGGTAGAGCTGCCCTAAGTATGTTAGCTAGCTAGCTTGCTCTGATGGGAATAGTAATGTCATTAGCCTTGATGTTGAAACTTTGGGTAAAGTTGCCCCTTATATGCACACACCTAGGATCAGCCTCCCCATTCCAAATAGAAACCAAAACCATTCAGGAGAGAGATAAAAAAAAGTGACTTTAGATCAGTATTCAATGCAACTTTAACCCACTCCATCTCTGTGGGAGTGGTATAGCCTCTTCTAAGGTATGTGTCTCGATGGTGCATGAGGTAGTGTACTTTGTGGCAAAATTAGCAAGGCATTGGCCTTAGCAAGGCATTGGCCTTAGCAAGGCATTGGCCTTAGCAAGGCATTGGTGGTAACTTTACCTCAACGTGTTACTCCAGGGGTTCCGGTCAATAATTATGAAACCTTGAATGGTAGTGACAACTGAGCAGTAATGGTAGTGGTTGGTCATTGCCTTATCAACAGGCCCGTCCATTGACAAATGAGACGGCTGGCTAGCGTCGTGAATGCAGGCATGACCACCGGCAGCCGGTCTCCTGGCAACAAAGCCTGGGAGAAGACTGGCAATGCCAGGACCCTCTGGGCTGCCAAACTCTGCCTCTCAAAACTCTAAGAACGGGATACACGCTAGGAAAAAACACACCAAAAAAAGTTGGTTACCTACCACCTACGAATAGAGAATAGCGAAAATGGCACCGTTCACAGCAAAACACTCTCCGACAAGTACGCCTGTGCTGTGCACACGTAGAAATATTTATAAACGCACGCAAAATCAATCAGAGACAGTGTCATTCACTCCAAGGTAGTGGTTTTTCCTAATTCCTTGCCTTTCTCCTCAGCAAAGTGCTCCGACCACAAGTCCACGTTGCTCCGACCACAAGTCCACGTTGCTCCGACCACAAGTCCACGTTGCTCCGACCACAAGTCCACGTTGCTCCGACCACAAGTCCATGTTTTAAAATGCAGCATCTTTCTTTACTCTAAGTATAGTTGTCAGCATGACGTGGTGTTGTGAGCGAATACAACACACGATCACCCATAGTGTCTAGTTGTCAGCATGACGTGGTGTTGTGAGCGAATACAACACACGATCACCCATAGTGTCTAGTTGTCAGCATGACGTGGTGTTGTGAACGAATACAACACACGATCACCCATAGTGTCTAGTTGTCAGCATGACGTGGTGTTGTGAACGAATACAACACACGATCACCCATAGTGTCTAGTTGTCAGCATGACGTGGTGTTGTGAGCGAATACAACACACGATCACCCATAGTGTCTAGTTGTCAGCATGACGTGGTGTTGTGAGCGAATACAACACACGATCACCCATAGTGTCTAGTTGTCAGCATGACGTGGTGTTGTGAGCGAATACAACACACGATCACCCATAGTGTCTAGTTGTCAGCATGACGTGGTGTTGTGAGCGAATACAACACACGATCACCCATAGTGTCTAGTTGTCAGCATGACGTGGTGTTGTGAGCGAAAACAACACACGATCACCCATAGTGTCTAGTTGTCAGCATGACGTGGTGTTGTGAGCGAATACAACACACGATCACCCATAGTGTCTAGTTGTCAGCATGACGTGGTGTTGTGAGCGAATACAACACACGATCACCCATAGTGTCTAGTTGTCAGCATGACGTGGTGATGTGAGCGAATACAACACACGATCACCCATAGTGTCTAGTTGTCAGTATGTGGTGTTGTGAGCGAATACAACACACGATCACCCATAGTGTCTAGTTGTCAGTATGTGGTGTTGTGAGCGAATACAACACACGATCACCCATAGTGTCTAGTTGTCAGTATGTGGTGTTGTGAGCGAATACAACACATGATCACCCATAGTGTCTAGTTGTCAGCATGACGTGGTGTTGTGAGCGAATACAACACACGATCACCCATAGTGTCTAGTTGTCAGTATGTGGTGTTGTGAGCAAATACAACACACGATCACCCATAGTGTCTAGTTGTCAGTATGTGGTGTTGTGAGCGAATACAACACACGATCACCCATAGTGTCTAGTTGTCAGTATGTGGTGTTGTGAACGAATACAACACACGATCACCCATAGTGTCTAGTTGTCAGTATGTGGTGTTGTGAGCGAATACAACACACGATCACCCATAGTGTCTAGTTGTCAGTATGTGGTGTTGTGAGCGAATACAACACACGATCACCCATAGTGTCTAGTTGTCAGTATGTGGTGTTGTGAGCGAATACAACACACGATCACCCATAGTGTCTAGTTGTCAGTATGTGGTGTTGTGAGCGAATACAACACACGATCACCCATAGTGTCTAGTTGTCAGTATGTGGTGTTGTGAGCGAATACAACACACGATCACCCATAGTGTCTAGTTGTCAGTATGTGGTGTTGTGAGCGAATACAACACACGATCACCCATAGTGTCTAGTTGTCAGTATGTGGTGTTGTGAGCGAATACAACACATGATCACCCATAGTGTCTAGTTGTCAGCATGACGTGGTGTTGTGAGCGAATACAACACACGATCACCCATAGTGTCTAGTTGTCAGTATGTGGGGTTGTGAGCGAATACAACACATGATCACCCATAGTGTCTAGTTGTCAGCATGACGTGGTGTTGTGAGCAAATACAACACACGATCACCCATAGTGTCTAGTTGTCAGTATGTGGTGTTGTGAGCGAATACAACACATGATCACCCATAGTGTCTAGTTGTCAGCATGACGTGGTGTTGTGAGCGAATACAACACACGATCAACCATAGTGTCTAGTTGTCAGTATGTGGTGTTGTGAGCGAATACAACACACGATCACCCATAGTGTCTAGTTGTCAGCATGACGTGGTGTTGTGAGCGAATACAACACACTATCACCCATAGTGTCTAGTTGTCAGTATGTGGTGTTGTGAGCGAATACAACACACGATCACCCATAGTGTCTAGTTGTCAGTATGTGGTGTTGTGAGCGAATACAACACATGATCACCCATAGTGTCTAGTTGTCAGCATGACGTGGTGTTGTGAGCGAATACAACACACGATCACCCATAGTGTCTAGTTGTCAGTATGTGGTGTTGTGAGCGAATACAACACACGATCATCCATAGTGTCTAGTTGTCAGTATGTGGTGTTGTGAGCGAATACAACACACGATCATCCATAGTGTCTAGTTGTCAGTATGTGGTGTTGTGAGCGAATACAACACACGATCACCCATAGTGTCTAGTTGTCAGTATGTGGTGTTGTGAGCGAATACAACACACGATCACCCATAGTGTCTAGTTGTCAGTATGTGGTGTTGTGAGCGAATACAACACACGATCACCCATAGTGTCTAGTTGTCAGTATGTGGTGTTGTGAGCGAATACAACACATGATCACCCATAGTGTCTAGTTGTCAGCATGACGTGGTGTTGTGAGCGAATACAACACACGATCACCCATAGTGTCTAGTTGTCAGTATGTGGTGTTGTGAGCGAATACAACACACGATCACCCATAGTGTCTAGTTGTCAGTATGTGGTGTTGTGAGCGAATACAACACACGATCACCCATAGTGTCTAGTTGTCAGTATGTGGTGTTGTGAGCGAATACAACACACGATCACCCATAGTGTCTAGTTGTCAGTATGTGGTGTTGTGAGCGAATACAACACACGATCACCCATAGTGTCTAGTTGTCAGTATGTGGTGTTGTGAGCGAATACAACACACGATCACCCATAGTGTCTAGTTGTCAGTATGTGGTGTTGTGAGCGAATACAACACATGATCACCCATAGTGTCTAGTTGTCAGCATGACGTGGTGTTGTGAGCGAATACAACACACGATCACCCATAGTGTCTAGTTGTCAGTATGTGGTGTTGAGAGCGAATACAACACACGATCACCCATAGTGTCTAGTTGTCAGTATGTGGTGTTGTGAGCGAATACAACACACGATCATCCATAGTGTCTAGTTGTCAGTATGTGGTGTTGTGAGCGAATACAACACATGATCACCCATAGTGTCTAGTTGTCAGCATGACGTGGTGTTGTGAGCGAATACAACACACGATCACCCATAGTGTCTAGTTGTCAGTATGTGGTGTTGTGAGCAAATACAACACACGATCACCCATAGTGTCTAGTTGTCAGTATGTGGTGTTGTGAGCGAATACAACACACGATCACCCATAGTGTCTAGTTGTCAGTATGTGGTGTTGTGAACGAATACAACACACGATCACCCATAGTGTCTAGTTGTCAGTATGTGGTGTTGTGAGCGAATACAACACACGATCACCCATAGTGTCTAGTTGTCAGTATGTGGTGTTGTGAGCGAATACAACACACGATCACCCATAGTGTCTAGTTGTCAGTATGTGGTGTTGTGAGCGAATACAACACACGATCACCCATAGTGTCTAGTTGTCAGTATGTGGTGTTGTGAGCGAATACAACACACGATCACCCATAGTGTCTAGTTGTCAGTATGTGGTGTTGTGAGCGAATACAACACACGATCACCCATAGTGTCTAGTTGTCAGTATGTGGTGTTGTGAGCGAATACAACACACGATCACCCATAGTGTCTAGTTGTCAGTATGTGGTGTTGTGAGCGAATACAACACATGATCACCCATAGTGTCTAGTTGTCAGCATGACGTGGTGTTGTGAGCGAATACAACACACGATCACCCATAGTGTCTAGTTGTCAGTATGTGGGGTTGTGAGCGAATACAACACATGATCACCCATAGTGTCTAGTTGTCAGCATGACGTGGTGTTGTGAGCAAATACAACACACGATCACCCATAGTGTCTAGTTGTCAGTATGTGGTGTTGTGAGCGAATACAACACATGATCACCCATAGTGTCTAGTTGTCAGCATGACGTGGTGTTGTGAGCGAATACAACACACGATCAACCATAGTGTCTAGTTGTCAGTATGTGGTGTTGTGAGCGAATACAACACACGATCACCCATAGTGTCTAGTTGTCAGCATGACGTGGTGTTGTGAGCGAATACAACACACTATCACCCATAGTGTCTAGTTGTCAGTATGTGGTGTTGTGAGCGAATACAACACACGATCACCCATAGTGTCTAGTTGTCAGTATGTGGTGTTGTGAGCGAATACAACACATGATCACCCATAGTGTCTAGTTGTCAGCATGACGTGGTGTTGTGAGCGAATACAACACACGATCACCCATAGTGTCTAGTTGTCAGTATGTGGTGTTGTGAGCGAATACAACACACGATCATCCATAGTGTCTAGTTGTCAGTATGTGGTGTTGTGAGCGAATACAACACACGATCATCCATAGTGTCTAGTTGTCAGTATGTGGTGTTGTGAGCGAATACAACACACGATCACCCATAGTGTCTAGTTGTCAGTATGTGGTGTTGTGAGCGAATACAACACACGATCACCCATAGTGTCTAGTTGTCAGTATGTGGTGTTGTGAGCGAATACAACACACGATCACCCATAGTGTCTAGTTGTCAGTATGTGGTGTTGTGAGCGAATACAACACACGATCACCCATAGTGTCTAGTTGTCAGCATGACGTGGTGTTGTGAGCGAATACAACACACGATCACCCATAGTGTCTAGTTGTCAGTATGTGGTGTTGTGAGCGAATACAACACACGATCACCCATAGTGTCTAGTTGTCAGTATGTGGTGTTGTGAGCGAATACAACACACGATCACCCATAGTGTCTAGTTGTCAGTATGTGGTGTTGTGAGCGAATACAACACACGATCACCCATAGTGTCTAGTTGTCAGTATGTGGTGTTGTGAGCGAATACAACACACGATCACCCATAGTGTCTAGTTGTCAGTATGTGGTGTTGTGAGCGAATACAACACACGATCACCCATAGTGTCTAGTTGTCAGTATGTGGTGTTGTGAGCGAATACAACACACGATCACCCATAGTGTCTAGTTGTCAGTATGGTGGTGTTGTGAGCGAATACAACACACGATCACCCATAGTGTCTAGTTGTCAGTATGTGGTGTTGTGAGCGAATACAACACACGATCACCCATAGTGTCTAGTTGTCAGTATGTGGTGTTGTGAGCGAATACAACACACGATCACCCATAGTGTCTAGTTGTCAGTATGTGGTGTTGTGAGCGAATACAACACACGATCACCCATAGTGTCTAGTTGTCAGTATGTGGTGTTGTGAGCGAATACAACACACGATCACCCATAGTGTCTAGTTGTCAGTATGTGGTGTTGTGAGCGAATACAACACACGATCACCCATAGTGTCTAGTTGTCAGTATGTGGTGTTGTGAGCGAATACAACACACGATCACCCATAGTGTCTAGTTGTCAGTATGACGTGGTGTTGTGAGCGAATACAACACACGATCACCCATAGTGTCTAGTTGTCAGTATGTGGTGTTGTGAGCGAATACAACACACGATCACCCATAGTGTCTAGTTGTCAGTATGTGGTGTTGTGAGCGAATACAACACACGATCACCCATAGTGTCTAGTTTGTCAGCATACGTGGTGTTGTGAGCGAATACAACACACGATCACCCATAGTGTCTAGTTGTCAGTATGTGGTGTTGTGAGCGAATACAACACACGATCACCCATAGTGTCTAGTTGTCAGTATGTGGTGTTGTGAGCGAATACAACACATCGATCACCCATAGTGTCTAGTTGTCAGCATACGTGGTGTTGTGAGCGAATACAACACACGATCACCCATAGTGTCTAGTTGTCAGTATGTGGTGTTGTGAGCGAATACAACACACGATCACCCATAGTGTCTAGTTGTCAGTATGTGGTGTTGTGAGCGAATACAACACACGATCACCCATAGTGTCTAGTTGTCAGTATGTGGTGTTGTGAGCGAATACAACACACGATCACCCATAGTGTCTAGTTGTCAGTATGTGGTGTTGTGAGCGAATACAACACACGATCACCCATAGTGTCTAGTTGTCAGTATGTGGTGTTGTGAGCGAATACAACACACGATCACCCATAGTGTCTAGTTGTCAGTATGTGGTGTTGTGAGCGAATACAACACACGATCACCCATAGTGTCTAGTTGTCAGTATGTGGTGTTGTGAGCGAATACAACACACGATCACCCATAGTGTCTAGTTGTCAGTATGTGGTGTTGTGAGCGAATACAACACACGATCACCCATAGTGTCTAGTTGTCAGTATGTGGTGTTGTGAGCGAATACAACACACGATCACCCATAGTGTCTAGTTGTCAGTATGTGGTGTTGTGAGCGAATACAACACACGATCACCCATAGTGTCTAGTTGTCAGTATGTGGTGTTGTGAGCGAATACAACACACGATCACCCATAGTGTCTAGTTGTCAGTATGTGGTGTTGTGAGCGAATACAACACACGATCACCCATAGTGTCTAGTTGTCAGTATGTGGTGTTGTGAGCGAATACAACACACGATCACCCATAGTGTCTAGTTGTCAGCATGACGTGGTGTTGTGAGCGAATACAACACACGATCACCCATAGTGTCTAGTTGTCAGTATGTGGTGTTGTGAGCGAATACAACACACGATCACCCATAGTGTCTAGTTGTCAGCATGACGTGGTGTTGTGAGCGAATACAACACACGATCACCCATAGTGTCTAGTTGTCAGTATGTGGTGTTGTGAGCGAATACAACACACGATCACCCATAGTGTCTAGTTGTCAGTATGTGGTGTTGTGAGCGAATACAACACACGATCACCCATAGTGTCTAGTTGTCAGTATGGTGGTGTTGTGAGCGAATACAACACACGATCACCCATAGTGTCTAGTTGTCAGCATACGTGGTGTTGTGAGCGAATACAACACACGATCACCCATAGTGTCTAGTTGTCAGTATGTGGTGTTGTGAGCGAATACAACACACGATCATCCATAGTGTCTAGTTGTCAGTATGTGGTGTTGTGAGCGAATACAACACACGATCACCCATAGTGTCTAGTTGTCAGTATGTGGTGTTGTGAGCGAATACAACACACGATCACCCATAGTGTCTAGTTGTCAGTATGTGGTGTTGTGAGCGAATACAACACACGATCACCCATAGTGTCTAGTTGTCAGTATGTGGTGTTGTGAGCGAATACAACACACGATCACCCATAGTGTCTAGTTGTCAGTATGTGGTGTTGTGAGCGAATACAACACACGATCACCCATAGTGTCTAGTTGTCAGTATGTGGTGTTGTGAGCGAATACAACACACGATCACCCATAGTGTCTAGTTGTCAGTATGTGGTGTTGTGAGCGAATACAACACACGATCACCCATAGTGTCTAGTTGTCAGTATGTGGTGTTGTGAGCGAATACAACACACGATCACCCATAGTGTCTAGTTGTCAGTATGTGGTGTTGTGAGCGAATACAACACACGATCACCCATAGTGTCTAGTTGTCAGTATGTGGTGTTGTGAGCGAATACAACACACGATCACCCATAGTGTCTAGTTGTCAGTATGTGGTGTTGTGAGCGAATACAACACACGATCACCCATAGTGTCTAGTTGTCAGTATGTGGTGTTGTGAGCGAATACAACACACGATCACCCATAGTGTCTAGTTGTCAGCTATGTGGTGTTGTGAGCGAATACAACACACGATCACCCATAGTGTCTAGTTGTCAGCATGACGTGGTGTTGTGAGCGAATACAACACACGATCACCCATAGTGTCTAGTTGTCCAGTATGTGGTGTTGTGAGCGAATACAACACACGATCACCCATAGTGTCTAGTTGTCAGCATGACGTGGTGTTGTGAGCGAATACAACACACGATCACCCATAGTGTCTAGTTGTCAGTATGTGGTGTTGTGAGCGAATACAACACACGATCACCCATAGTGTCTAGTTGTCAGTATGTGGTGTTGTGAGCGAATACAACACACGATCACCCATAGTGTCTAGTTGTCAGTATGTGGTGTTGTGAGCGAATACAACACACGATCACCCATAGTGTCTAGTTGTCAGTATGTGGTGTTGTGAGCGAATACAACACACGATCACCCATAGTGTCTAGTTGTCAGTATGTGGTGTTGTGAGCGAATACAACACACGATCACCCATAGTGTCTAGTTGTCAGTATGTGGTGTTGTGAGCGAATACAACACACGATCACCCATAGTGTCTAGTTGTCAGTATGTGGTGTTGTGAGCGAATACAACACACGATCACCCATAGTGTCTAGTTGTCAGTATGTGGTGTTGTGAGCGAATACAACACACGATCACCCATAGTGTCTAGTTGTCAGTATGTGGTGTTGTGAGCGAATACAACACACGATCACCCATAGTGTCTAGTTGTCAGTATGTGGTGTTGTGAGCGAATACAACACACGATCACCCATAGTGTCTAGTTGTCAGTATGTGGTGTTGTGAGCGAATACAACACACGATCACCCATAGTGTCTAGTTGTCAGTATGTGGTGTTGTGAGCGAATACAACACACGATCACCCATAGTGTCTAGTTGTCAGTATGTGGTGTTGTGAGCGAATACAACACACGATCACCCATAGTGTCTAGTTGTCAGTATGTGGTGTTGTGAGCGAATACAACACACGATCACCCATAGTGTCTAGTTGTCAGTATGTGGTGTTGTGAGCGAATACAACACACGATCACCCATAGTGTCTAGTTGTCAGCATCGTGGTGTTGTGAGCGAATACAACACACGATCACCCATAGTGTCTAGTTGTCAGTATGTGGTGTTGTGAGCGAATACAACACACGATCACCCATAGTGTCTAGTTGTCAGTATGTGGTGTTGTGAGCGAATACAACACACGATCACCCATAGTGTCTAGTTGTCAGTATGTGGTGTTGTGAGCGAATACAACACACGATCACCCATAGTGTCTAGTTGTCAGTATGTGGTGTTGTGAGCGAATACAACACACGATCACCCATAGTGTCTAGTTGTCAGTATGTGGTGTTGTGAGCGAATACAACACACGATCACCCATAGTGTCTAGTTGTCAGATGACGTGGTGTTGTGAGCGAATACAACACACGATCACCCATAGTGTCTAGTTGTCAGTATGGTGGTGTTGTGAGCGAATACAACACACGATCACCCATAGTGTCTAGTTGTCAGTATGTGGTGTTGTGAGCGAATACAACACACGATCACCCATAGTGTCTAGTTGTCAGTATGTGGTGTTGTGAGCGAATACAACACATGATCACCCATAGTGTCTAGTTGTCAGCATGACGTGGTGTTGTGAGCGAATACAACACACGATCACCATAGTGTCTAGTTGTCAGTATGTGGTGTTGTGAGCGAATACAACACACGATCACCCATAGTGTCTAGTTGTCAGTATGTGGTGTTGTGAGCGAATACAACACACGATCACCCATAGTGTCTAGTTGTCAGTATGTGGTGTTGTGAGCGAATACAACACACGATCACCCATAGTGTCTAGTTGTCAGTATGTGGTGTTGTGAGCGAATACAACACACGATCACCCATAGTGTCTAGTTGTCAGTATGTGGTGTTGTGAGCGAATACAACACACGATCACCCATAGTGTCTAGTTGTCAGTATGTGGTGTTGTGAGCGAATACAACACACGATCACCCATAGTGTCTAGTTGTCAGTATGTGGTGTTGTGAGCGAATACAACACACGATCACCCATAGTGTCTAGTTGTCAGTATGTGGTGTTGTGAGCGAATACAACACACGATCACCCATAGTGTCTAGTTGTCAGTATGTGGTGTTGTGAGCGAATACAACACACGATCACCCATAGTGTCTAGTTGTCAGTATGTGGTGTTGTGAGCGAATACAACACACGATCACCCATAGTGTCTAGTTGTCAGTATGTGGTGTTGTGAGCGAATACAACACACGATCACCCATAGTGTCTAGTTGTCAGTATGTGGTGTTGTGAGCGAATACAACACACGATCACCCATAGTGTCTAGTTGTCAGTATGTGGTGTTGTGAGCGAATACAACACACGATCACCCATAGTGTCTAGTTGTCAGTATGTGGTGTTGTGAGCGAATACAACACACGATCACCCATAGTGTCTAGTTGTCAGTATGTGGTGTTGTGAGCGAATACAACACACGATCACCCATAGTGTCTAGTTGTCAGTATGTGGTGTTGTGAGCGAATACAACACACGATCACCCATAGTGTCTAGTTGTCAGTATGTGGTGTTGTGAGCGAATACAACACACGATCACCCATAGTGTCTAGTTGTCAGTATGTGGTGTTGTGAGCGAATACAACACACGATCACCCATAGTGTCTAGTTGTCAGTATGTGGTGTTGTGAGCGAATACAACACACGATCACCCATAGTGTCTAGTTGTCAGTATGTGGTGTTGTGAGCGAATACAACACACGATCACCCATAGTGTCTAGTTGTCAGTATGTGGTGTTGTGAGCGAATACAACACACGATCACCCATAGTGTCTAGTTGTCAGTATGTGGTGTTGTGAGCGAATACAACACACGATCACCCATAGTGTCTAGTTGTCAGTATGTGGTGTTGTGAGCGAATACAACACACGATCACCCATAGTGTCTAGTTGTCAGTATGTGGTGTTGTGAGCGAATACAACACACGATCACCCATAGTGTCTAGTTGTCAGTATGTGGTGTTGTGAGCGAATACAACACACGATCACCCATAGTGTCTAGTTGTCAGTATGTGGTGTTGTGAGCGAATACAACACACGATCACCCATAGTGTCTAGTTGTCAGTATGTGGTGTTGTGAGCGAATACAACACACGATCACCCATAGTGTCTAGTTGTCAGTATGTGGTGTTGTGAGCGAATACAACACACGATCATCCCATAGTGTCTAGTTGTCAGTATGTGGTGTTGTGAGCGAATACAACACACGATCACCCATAGTGTCTAGTTGTCAGTATGTGGTGTTGTGAGCGAATACAACACACGATCACCCATAGTGTCTAGTTGTCAGTATGTGGTGTTGTGAGCGAATACAACACACGATCACCCATAGTGTCTAGTTGTCAGTATGTGGTGTTGTGAGCGAATACAACACACGATCACCCATAGTGTCTAGTTGTCAGTATGTGGTGTTGTGAGCGAATACAACACACGATCACCCATAGTGTCTAGTTGTCAGTATGTGGTGTTGTGAGCGAATACAACACACGATCACCCATAGTGTCTAGTTGTCAGTATGTGGTGTTGTGAGCGAATACAACACACGATCACCCATAGTGTCTAGTTGTCAGTATGTGGTGTTGTGAGCGAATACAACACACGATCACCCATAGTGTCTAGTTGTCAGTATGTGGTGTTGTGAGCGAATACAACACACGATCACCCATAGTGTCTAGTTGTCAGTATGTGGTGTTGTGAGCGAATACAACACACGATCACCCATAGTGTCTAGTTGTCAGTATGTGGTGTTGTGAGCGAATACAACACACGATCACCCATAGTGTCTAGTTGTCAGTATGTGGTGTTGTGAGCGAATACAACACACGATCACCCATAGTGTCTAGTTGTCAGTATGTGGTGTTGTGAGCGAATACAACACACGATCACCCATAGTGTCTAGTTGTCAGTATGTGGTGTTGTGAGCGAATACAACACACGATCACCCATAGTGTCTAGTTGTCAGTATGTGGTGTTGTGAGCGAATACAACACACGATCACCCATAGTGTCTAGTTGTCAGCATGACGTGGTGTTGTGAGCGAATACAACACACGATCACCCATAGTGTCTAGTTGTCAGTATGTGGTGTTGTGAGCGAATACAACACACGATCACCCATAGTGTCTAGTTGTCAGTATGTGGTGTTGTGAGCGAATACAACACATGATCACCCATAGTGTCTAGTTGTCAGCATGACGTGGTGTTGTGAGCGAATACAACACATGATCACCCATAGTGTCTAGTTGTCAGCATCGCGTGGTGTTGTGAGCGAATACAACACACGATCACCCATAGTGTCTAGTTGTCAGTATGTGGTGTTGTGAGCGAATACAACACATGATCACCCATAGTGTCTAGTTGTCAGCATGACGTGGTGTTGTGAGCGAATACAACACACGATCACCCATAGTGTCTAGTTGTCAGTATGTGGTGTTGTGAGCGAATACAACACACGATCATCCATAGTGTCTAGTTGTCAGTATGTGGTGTTGTGAGCGAATACAACACACGATCACCCATAGTGTCTAGTTGTCAGTATGTGGTGTTGTGAGCGAATACAACACACGATCACCCATAGTGTCTAGTTGTCAGTATGTGGTGTTGTGAGCGAATACAACACACGATCACCCATAGTGTCTAGTTGTCAGTATGTGGTGTTGTGAGCGAATACAACACACGATCACCCATAGTGTCTAGTTGTCAGTATGTGGTGTTGTGAGCGAATACAACACACGATCATCCATAGTGTCTAGTTGTCAGTATGTGGTGTTGTGAGCGAATACAACATATGATCACCCATAGTGTCTAGTTGTCAGCATCACGTGGTGTTGTGAGCGAATACAACACACGATCACCCATAGTGTCTAGTTGTCAGTATGTGGTGTTGTGAGCGAATACAACACATGATCACCCATAGTGTCTAGTTGTCAGCATGACGTGGTGTTGTGAGCGAATACAACACACGATCACCCATAGTGTCTAGTTGTCAGTATGTGGTGTTGTGAGCGAATACAACACACGATCATCCATAGTGTCTAGTTGTCAGTATGTGGTGTTGTGAGCGAATACAACACACGATCACCCATAGTGTCTAGTTGTCAGTATGTGGTGTTGTGAGCGAATACAACACACGATCACCCATAGTGTCTAGTTGTCAGCATGACGTGGTGTTGTGAGCGAATACAACACACGATCACCCATAGTGTCTAGTTGTCAGTATGTGGTGTTGTGAGCGAATACAACACACGATCATCCATAGTGTCTAGTTGTCAGTATGTGGTGTTGTGAGCGAATACAACACACGATCACCCATAGTGTCTAGTTGTCAGTATGTGGTGTTGTGAGCGAATACAACACACGATCACCCATAGTGTCTAGTTGTCAGTATGTGGTGTTGTGAGCGAATACAACACACGATCACCCATAGTGTCTAGTTGTCAGTATGTGGTGTTGTGAGCGAATACAACACACGATCACCCATAGTGTCTAGTTGTCAGTATGTGGTGTTGTGAGCGAATACAACACACGATCACCCATAGTGTCTAGTTGTCAGTATGTGGTGTTGTGAGCGAATACAACACACGATCACCCATAGTGTCTAGTTGTCAGTATGTGGTGTTGTGAGCGAATACAACACACGATCACCCATAGTGTCTAGTTGTCAGTATGTGGTGTTGTGAGCGAATACAACACACGATCACCCATAGTGTCTAGTTGTCAGTATGTGGTGTTGTGAGCGAATACAACACACGATCACCCATAGTGTCTAGTTGTCAGTATGTGGTGTTGTGAGCGAATACAACACACGATCATCCATAGTGTCTAGTTGTCAGTATGTGGTGTTGTGAGCGAATACAACACATGATCACCCATAGTGTCTAGTTGTCAGCATCACGTGGTGTTGTGAGCGAATACAACACACGATCACCCATAGTGTCTAGTTGTCAGTATGTGGTGTTGTGAGCGAATACAACACATGATCACCCATAGTGTCTAGTTGTCAGCATGACGTGGTGTTGTGAGCGAATACAACACACGATCACCCATAGTGTCTAGTTGTCAGTATGTGGTGTTGTGAGCGAATACAACACACAATCATCCATAGTGTCTAGTTGTCAGTATGTGGTGTTGTGAGCGAATACAACACATGATCACCCATAGTGTCTAGTTGTCAGCATGACGTGGTGTTGTGAGCGAATACAACACATGATCACCCATAGTGTCTAGTTGTCAGCATCACGTGGTGTTGTGAGCGAATACAACACACGATCACCCATAGTGTCTAGTTGTCAGTATGTGGTGTTGTGAGCGAATACAACACATGATCACCCATAGTGTCTAGTTGTCAGCATGACGTGGTGTTGTGAGCGAATACAACACACGATCACCCATAGTGTCTAGTTGTCAGTATGTGGTGTTGTGAGCGAATACAACACACGATCATCCATAGTGTCTAGTTGTCAGTATGTGGTGTTGTGAGCGAATACAACACACGATCACCCATAGTGTCTAGTTGTCAGTATGTGGTGTTGTGAGCGAATACAACACACGATCACCCATAGTGTCTAGTTGTCAGTATGTGGTGTTGTGAGCGAATACAACACACGATCACCCATAGTGTCTAGTTGTCAGTATGTGGTGTTGTGAGCGAATACAACACACGATCACCCATAGTGTCTAGTTGTCAGTATGTGGTGTTGTGAGCGAATACAACACACGATCACCCATAGTGTCTAGTTGTCAGTATGTGGTGTTGTGAGCGAATACAACACACGATCACCCATAGTGTCTAGTTGTCAGTATGTGGTGTTGTGAGCGAATACAACACACGATCACCCATAGTGTCTAGTTGTCAGTATGTGGTGTTGTGAGCGAATACAACACACGATCATCCATAGTGTCTAGTTGTCAGTATGTGGTGTTGTGAGCGAATACAACACATGATCACCCATAGTGTCTAGTTGTCAGCATCACGTGGTGTTGTGAGCGAATACAACACACGATCACCCATAGTGTCTAGTTGTCAGTATGTGGTGTTGTGAGCGAATACAACACATGATCACCCATAGTTTCTAGTTGTCAGCATGACGTGGTGTTGTGAGCGAATACAACACACGATCACCCATAGTGTCTAGTTGTCAGTATGTGGTGTTGTGAGCGAATACAACACACGATCATCCATAGTGTCTAGTTGTCAGTATGTGGTGTTGTGAGCGAATACAACACATGATCACCCATAGTGTCTAGTTGTCAGCATGACGTGGTGTTGTGAGCGAATACAACACATGATCACCCATAGTGTCTAGTTGTCAGCATCACGTGGTGTTGTGAGCGAATACAACACACGATCACCCATAGTGTCTAGTTGTCAGTATGTGGTGTTGTGAGCGAATACAACACATGATCACCCATAGTGTCTAGTTGTCAGCATGACGTGGTGTTGTGAGCGAATACAACACACGATCACCCATAGTGTCTAGTTGTCAGTATGTGGTGTTGTGAGCGAATACAACACACGATCATCCATAGTGTCTAGTTGTCAGTATGTGGTGTTGTGAGCGAATACAACACATGATCACCCATAGTGTCTAGTTGTCAGCATGACGTGGTGTTGTGAGCGAATACAACACACGATCACCCATAGTGTCTAGTTGTCAGCATGACGTGGTGTTGTGAGCGAATACAACACACGATCACCCATAGTGTCTAGTTGTCAGCATGACGTGGTGTTGTGAGCGAATACAACACACGATCACCCATAGTGTCTAGTTGTCAGCATGACGTGGTGTTGTGAGCGAATACAACACACGATCACCCATAGTGTCTAGTTGTCAGTATGTGGTGTTGTGAGCGAATACAACACACGATCATCCATAGTGTCTAGTTGTCAGTATGTGGTGTTGTGAGCGAATACAACACACGATCACCCATAGTGTCTAGTTGTCAGTATGTGGTGTTGTGAGCGAATACAACACACGATCACCCATAGTGTCTAGTTGTCAGTATGTGGTGTTGTGAGCGAATACAACACACGATCACCCATAGTGTCTAGTTGTCAGTATGTGGTGTTGTGAGCGAATACAACACACGATCACCCATAGTGTCTAGTTGTCAGTATGTGGTGTTGTGAGCGAATACAACACACGATCATCCATAGTGTCTAGTTGTCAGTATGTGGTGTTGTGAGCGAATACAACATATGATCACCCATAGTGTCTAGTTGTCAGCATCACGTGGTGTTGTGAGCGAATACAACACACGATCACCCATAGTGTCTAGTTGTCAGTATGTGGTGTTGTGAGCGAATACAACACATGATCACCCATAGTGTCTAGTTGTCAGCATGACGTGGTGTTGTGAGCGAATACAACACACGATCACCCATAGTGTCTAGTTGTCAGTATGTGGTGTTGTGAGCGAATACAACACACGATCATCCATAGTGTCTAGTTGTCAGTATGTGGTGTTGTGAGCGAATACAACACACGATCACCCATAGTGTCTAGTTGTCAGTATGTGGTGTTGTGAGCGAATACAACACACGATCACCCATAGTGTCTAGTTGTCAGCATGACGTGGTGTTGTGAGCGAATACAACACACGATCACCCATAGTGTCTAGTTGTCAGTATGTGGTGTTGTGAGCGAATACAACACACGATCATCCATAGTGTCTAGTTGTCAGTATGTGGTGTTGTGAGCGAATACAACACACGATCACCCATAGTGTCTAGTTGTCAGTATGTGGTGTTGTGAGCGAATACAACACACGATCACCCATAGTGTCTAGTTGTCAGTATGTGGTGTTGTGAGCGAATACAACACACGATCACCCATAGTGTCTAGTTGTCAGTATGTGGTGTTGTGAGCGAATACAACACACGATCACCCATAGTGTCTAGTTGTCAGTATGTGGTGTTGTGAGCGAATACAACACACGATCACCCATAGTGTCTAGTTGTCAGTATGTGGTGTTGTGAGCGAATACAACACACGATCACCCATAGTGTCTAGTTGTCAGTATGTGGTGTTGTGAGCGAATACAACACACGATCACCCATAGTGTCTAGTTGTCAGTATGTGGTGTTGTGAGCGAATACAACACACGATCACCCATAGTGTCTAGTTGTCAGTATGTGGTGTTGTGAGCGAATACAACACACGATCACCCATAGTGTCTAGTTGTCAGTATGTGGTGTTGTGAGCGAATACAACACACGATCATCCATAGTGTCTAGTTGTCAGTATGTGGTGTTGTGAGCGAATACAACACATGATCACCCATAGTGTCTAGTTGTCAGCATCACGTGGTGTTGTGAGCGAATACAACACACGATCACCCATAGTGTCTAGTTGTCAGTATGTGGTGTTGTGAGCGAATACAACACATGATCACCCATAGTGTCTAGTTGTCAGCATGACGTGGTGTTGTGAGCGAATACAACACACGATCACCCATAGTGTCTAGTTGTCAGTATGTGGTGTTGTGAGCGAATACAACACACAATCATCCATAGTGTCTAGTTGTCAGTATGTGGTGTTGTGAGCGAATACAACACATGATCACCCATAGTGTCTAGTTGTCAGCATGACGTGGTGTTGTGAGCGAATACAACACATGATCACCCATAGTGTCTAGTTGTCAGCATCACGTGGTGTTGTGAGCGAATACAACACACGATCACCCATAGTGTCTAGTTGTCAGTATGTGGTGTTGTGAGCGAATACAACACATGATCACCCATAGTGTCTAGTTGTCAGCATGACGTGGTGTTGTGAGCGAATACAACACACGATCACCCATAGTGTCTAGTTGTCAGTATGTGGTGTTGTGAGCGAATACAACACACGATCATCCATAGTGTCTAGTTGTCAGTATGTGGTGTTGTGAGCGAATACAACACACGATCACCCATAGTGTCTAGTTGTCAGTATGTGGTGTTGTGAGCGAATACAACACACGATCACCCATAGTGTCTAGTTGTCAGTATGTGGTGTTGTGAGCGAATACAACACACGATCACCCATAGTGTCTAGTTGTCAGTATGTGGTGTTGTGAGCGAATACAACACACGATCATCCATAGTGTCTAGTTGTCAGTATGTGGTGTTGTGAGCGAATACAACACATGATCACCCATAGTGTCTAGTTGTCAGCATCACGTGGTGTTGTGAGCGAATACAACACACGATCACCCATAGTGTCTAGTTGTCAGTATGTGGTGTTGTGAGCGAATACAACACATGATCACCCATAGTTTCTAGTTGTCAGCATGACGTGGTGTTGTGAGCGAATACAACACACGATCACCCATAGTGTCTAGTTGTCAGTATGTGGTGTTGTGAGCGAATACAACACACGATCATCCATAGTGTCTAGTTGTCAGTATGTGGTGTTGTGAGCGAATACAACACATGATCACCCATAGTGTCTAGTTGTCAGCATGACGTGGTGTTGTGAGCGAATACAACACATGATCACCCATAGTGTCTAGTTGTCAGCATCACGTGGTGTTGTGAGCGAATACAACACACGATCACCCATAGTGTCTAGTTGTCAGTATGTGGTGTTGTGAGCGAATACAACACATGATCACCCATAGTGTCTAGTTGTCAGCATGACGTGGTGTTGTGAGCGAATACAACACACGATCACCCATAGTGTCTAGTTGTCAGTATGTGGTGTTGTGAGCGAATACAACACACGATCATCCATAGTGTCTAGTTGTCAGTATGTGGTGTTGTGAGCGAATACAACACACGATCACCCATAGTGTCTAGTTGTCAGCATGACGTGGTGTTGTGAGCGAATACAACACACGATCACCCATAGTGTCTAGTTGTCAGCATGACGTGGTGTTGTGAGCGAATACAACACACGATCACCCATAGTGTCTAGTTGTCAGCATGACGTGGTGTTGTGAGCGAATACAACACACGATCACCCATAGTGTCTAGTTGTCAGCATGACGTGGTGTTGTGAGCGAATACAACACACGATCACCCATAGTGTCTAGTTGTCAGTATGTGGTGTTGTGAGCGAATACAACACACGATCATCCATAGTGTCTAGTTGTCAGTATGTGGTGTTGTGAGCGAATACAACACATGATCACCCATAGTGTCTAGTTGTCAGCATGACGTGGTGTTGTGAGCGAATACAACACACGATCACCCATAGTGTCTAGTTGTCAGCATGACGTGGTGTTGTGAGCGAATACAACACACGATCACCCATAGTGTCTAGTTGTCAGCATGACGTGGTGTTGTGAGCGAATACAACACACGATCACCCATAGTGTCTAGTTGTCAGCATGACGTGGTGTTGTGAGCGAATACAACGCACGATCACCCATAGTGTCTAGTTGTCAGCATGACGTGGTGTTGTGAGCGAATACAACGCACGATCACCCATAGTGTCTAGTTGTCAGCATGACGTGGTGTTGTGAGCGAATACAACACACGATCACCCATAGTGTCTAGTTGTCAGCATGACGTGGTGTTGTGAGCGAATACAACACACGATCACCCATAGTGTCTAGTTGTCAGTATGTGGTGTTGTGAGCGAATACAACACACGATCACCCATAGTGTCTAGTTGTCAGTATGTGGTGTTGTGAGCGAATACAACACACGATCACCCATAGTGTCTAGTTGTCAGTATGTGGTGTTGTGAGCGAATACAACACACGATCACCCATAGTGTCTAGTTGTCAGTATGTGGTGTTGTGAGCGAATACAACACACGATCACCCATAGTGTCTAGTTGTCAGTATGTGGTGTTGTGAGCGAATACAACACACGATCACCCATAGTGTCTAGTTGTCAGTATGTGGTGTTGTGAGCGAATACAACACACGATCACCCTTAGTGTCTAGTTGTCAGTATGTGGTGTTGTGAGCGAATACAACACACGATCATCCATAGTGTCTAGTTGTCAGTATGTGGTGTTGTGAGCGAATACAACACATGATCACCCATAGTGTCTAGTTGTCAGCATGACGTGGTGTTGTGAGCGAATACAACACATGATCACCCATAGTGTCTAATTGTCAGCATGACGTGGTGTTGTGAGCGAATACAACACATGATCACCCACAGTGTCTAGTTGTCAGCATGACGTGGTGTTGTGAGCGAATACAACACACGATCACCCATAGTGTCTAGTTGTCAGAATGACGTGGTGTTGTGAGCGAATACAACACACGATCACCCATAGTGTCTAGTTGTCAGCATGACGTGGTGTTGTGAGCGAATACAACACACGATCACCCATACAGTGTCTAGTTGTCAGCATGACGTGGTGTTGTGAGCGAATACAACACATGATCACCCACAGTGTCTAGTTGTCAGCATGACGTGGTGTTGTGAGCGAATACAACACACGATCACCCATACAGTGTCTAGTTGTCAGCATGACGTGGTGTTGTGAGCGAATACAACACATGATCACCCACAGTGTCTAGTTGTCAGCATGACGTGGTGTTGTGAGCGAATACAACACACGATCACCCATAGTGTCTAGTTGTCAGCATGACGTGGTGTTGTGAGCGAATACAACACACGATCACCCATACAGTGTCTAGTTGTCAGCATGACGTGGTGTTGTGAGCGAATACAACACATGATCACCCACAGTGTCTAGTTGTCAGCATGACGTGGTGTTGTGAGCGAATACAACACATGATCACCCACAGTGTCTAGTTGTCAGCATGACGTGGTGTTGTGAGCGAATACAACACATGATCACCCACAGTGTCTAGTTGTCAGCATGACGTGGTGTTGTGAGCGAATACAACACACGATCACCCATACAGTGTCTCGTTGTCAGTACGTGGTGTTGTGAGCAAATACAAATATGAGGATACATGCAGTATCCGTATATGAGGTGATGATGACGAGGACCCCAGGCTGTGAACAGCCTATCGGAAAAGGGAAGAGGGGAGAGGTAGAGGCTGAGAGGCAGCTGATTGGAGGGTTGGTACTGTAGGCTGAGATAGCATGCGAGTGTGCATCTCACTCCCCTCCCTCCATTTCGCCCCTGCTCTTCATGAATAAATTAGAGTTGCTGTGCTGTGTGAAGCAGACCTGGTTTGAGGTCTATCTGCACTGCAACAACGTAGCGTTAGTTTAGTCCCCTGTGCTGAAAGGATGTGGCTTCAGATAGCAATGTAGCTTCAGCCACTGTGCTAAATTAATGTGTTGCGCTACAGGAATGTAGCATTAGCCATTGTGTTGAATTGGATTGTGTTTGTAGCCTTGAATCTGCTATGTTTATTATAGTTTTGGTCATAGGGAATGTGGAGGCATCATGGGGCTCAATGTAGCATTGAACAGACAATACTGTGCTATACTGTGGTAAAATGGTTCACTAGGGCCAAGTATTGTAATAGAAGAGATGGAATGAAGGGGAATGCATGTGTCATGGTGACAAACATAATAGAGCAGGAGGAAAGCGAGAGAAAACGAGAGAGCAAACAGGGAGGGTGCAAGAGGAAATGCAGGCAAGGAGGATGAGAGGAGACAGGAACACAGTGGATGAGAGGAGGATGAGAGGAGGATGAGAGGAGGATGAGAGGAGGCAGGAACACAGTGGATGAGAGGAGGATGAGAGGAGAATGAGAGGAGGCGGGAACACAGTGGATGAGAGGAGGATGAGAGGAGACAGGAACACAGTGGATTAGAGGAGGATGAGAGGAGGCAGGAACACAGTGGATGAGAGGAGGATGAGAGGAGGATGAGAGGAGGTGGGAACACAGTGGATGAGAGGAGGATGAGAGGAGGCAGGAACACAGTGGATTAGAGGAGGATGAGAGGAGGCAGGAACACAGTGGATGAGAGGAGGATGAGAGGAGGCAGGAACACAGTGGATGAGAGGAGGATGAGAGGAGGCGGGAACACAGTGGATTAGAGGAGGATGAGAGGAGGTGGGAACACAGTGGATGAGAGGAGGATGAGAGGAGGCAGGAACACAGTGGATGAGAGGAGGATGAGAGGAGGCCGGAACACATTGGATGAGAGGAGGATGAGAGGAGGCAGGAACACAGTGGATGAGAGGAGGATGAGAGGAGGATGAGAGGAGGCAGGAACACAGTGGATGAGAGGAGGATGAGAGGAGGCAGGAACACAGTGGAGCGTAAAGGGGGCAAAGAGAGCGAGCGGGATGGGCTGAGGAAGAAAAATGCAGAGGGAAGAAGAGAGAGTGCAGGAGAGAGCGAGAGAGAGAGAGCAAAAGAGAGCCAGAGACTGAGAGAGAGAGAGCAAAAGAGAGACAGAGACAGAGAGAGAGAGAGCGAGAGAGAGAGAGAGAGAGAGAGAGAGAGAGAGAGAGAGAGAGAGAGAGAGAGAGAGCGAGAGAGAGAGAGAGAGAGAGGGATTAAAGGGGAATAACTGCACTTTTAGAAAATGTGTCTATGTTTCTAAACCCTTCTGACTTGTTGGACTGTCTGTCAGTGAGCACCTCTCTCACTCATGAAAAGCGAGCCAGAGCATGAGCGAGAGCTACTTCACAGGCCCCAAGACACATTTCTGTTGAAGGCATTCAGTTGTGCAACTGACTAGGTATCCCCTTTCCCTTCCCTTTCTGATTGGACTTCACATATATTCTATCTGGCGCTGCAGTGAGACTGTATAACCCTGTGACGTAGCTTTCACCCTATTCCCCTTTACATTCTTAAAAGCATAAGCCGTTTGGGGGGGGGGGGGGGGGGCTCTATGCTGATGTATGGAATTGTTTTAAGAAGTTCATACCATGGATCATTTATCTATTTTATTTCTAATTTTAGTAACATATGTCAAGGTCTCTTACTTTTTAAAATCTTTACTAACGACATGCCACTGGCTTTGAGTAAAGTCTATGTACTGAATGCGAATGACTGCAACACTATAACACATCAGTTACCACAGCGACTGAAATGACTCAACACTATAACACGTCAGTTACCACAGCGACTGAAATGACTGCAACACTATAACACGTCAGTTACCACAGCGACTGAAATGACTGCAACACTATAACACGTCAGTTACCACAGCGACTGAAATGACTGCAACACTATAACACGTCAGTTACCACAGCGACTGAAATGACTGCAACACTATAACACGTCAGTTACCACAGCGACTGAAATGACTCAACACTATAACACGTCAGTTACCACAGCGACTGAAATGACTGCAACATTATAACACGTCAGTTACCACAGCGACTGAAATGACTGCAACACTATAACACGTCAGTTACCACAGCGACTGAAATGACTGCAACACTATAACACGTCAGTTACCACAGCGACTGAAATGACTCAACACTATAACACGTCAGTTACCACAGCGACTGAAATGACTCAACAGTATAACACGTCAGTTACCACAGCGACTGAAATGACTGCAACACTATAACACATCAGTTACCACAGCGTCTGAAATGACTGCAACACTATAACACATCAGTTACCACAGCGACTGAAATGACTGCAACACTATAACACGTCAGTTACCACAGCGACTGAAATGACTGCAACACTATAACACGTCAGTTACCACAGCGACTGAAATGACTGCAACACTATAACACGTCAGTTACCACAGCGACTGAAATGACTGCAACACTATAACACGTCAGTTACCACAGCGACTGAAATGACTTAACACTATAACACGTCAGTTACCACAGCGACTGAAATGACTGCAACACTATAACACGTCAGTTACCACAGCGACTGAAATGACTGCAACACTATAACACGTCAGTTACCACAGCGACTGAAATGACTGCAACACTATAACACGTCAGTTACCACAGCGACTGAAATTACTGCAACACTATAACACGTCAGTTACCACAGCGACTGAAATGACTCAACACTATAACACGTCAGTTACCACAGCGACTGAAATGACTGCAACACTATAACACGTCAGTTACCACAGCGACTGAAATGACTGCAACACTATAACACGTCAGTTACCACAGCGACTGAAATGACTGCAACACTATAACACGTCAGTTACCACAGCGACTGAAATGACTGCAACACTATAACACGTCAGTTACCACAGTGACTGAAATGACTGCAACACTATAACACGTCAGTTACCACAGCGACTGAAATGACTGCAACACTATAACACGTCAGTTACCACAGCGACTGAAATGACTGCAACACTTTAACACGTCAGTTACCACAGCGACTGAAATGACTGCAACACTATAACACGTCAGTTACCACAGTGACTGAAATGACTGCAACACTCAACAAAGAGCTGCAGTTAGTTTCAGAATATGTGGCAAGGAATGTGTTTGTCCTAAATATTTAAAACAAAACTAAAAGCCTTGTATTTGGAACAAATCATTCACTAAACCCTAAACCTCATCTAAATCTTGTAAAAAATAATGTGGTAATTGAGCAAGTTGAGGAGACTAAACTGCTTGGAGTAACCCCGGATTGTAAACTGTCATGGGCAAAATGCGTTGCACTTGGACTACTGTTCAGTCGTGTGTTCAGGTGCCACAAAGAGGGACTTATGAAAATTGTAATTGGCGCAGAATTGTGCAGCACGGCTTGCCCTTGGATGTATTCAGAGAGCTAACATAAATAATATGCATGTCAATCTCTCCTAGCTCAAAGCGGAGGAGAGATTGACGTCATCACTACTTGTTGAATGCACCGAGCTGTCTGTAGAGATTTTTGGTTCCAACCGCTGTGTCTTTGTGAGAGGCAGAGTAGGTGAATGGATGATCTCCGCATGTGTGGTTCCCACCATGAAGCATGGAGGAGGAGTTGTGATGGTGTGGGGTGCTTTGCTGGTGACACTGTCAGTGATTTATTCACTTAACCAGCATGGCTGGTTTGCGCTTAATGGGACTATCATTTGTTTTTCAACAGGACAATGACCCAACACCCCTCTTTGGCTGTGTAAGGGCTATTTGACCAAGAAGGAGAGTAATGGAGTGCTGCATCATATGATCTGGCCTCCACAATCAACCACCCTCAACCCAAATGAGATGGTTTGGGATGAGTTGGACCGCAGAGTGAAGGAAAAGCCGCCAACAAGTGCTCAGCATATGTGGGAACTCCTTTAAAATTGCTGGAAAAGCATTCCAGGTGAAACTGGTTGAGACAATGCCAAGCGTGTGCAAAGCTGTCATCAAGGCAAAGGGTGGCTACTTTGAGGAATTTAAGATCTAAAATATATTTTGATTTGTTTAACACATTTTTGGTTACTACATGATTAACACTATATAACACTATATGTGTTATTTCATAGTTTTGATGTCTTCACTATTATTAGAAAATTGTAAAAAAAAGAAAGAAAGAATAACCCTTGAATGAGTAGGTGTGTCCAAACTTTTGACTGGTACTGTGTATATATATATATATTACACATATGTAACACCTTATTTTTGTTGGCACAAAACTACCTCCATACTTCCATTCATTTGGACTAGTCCCATTTATGAGAGTCTCCCCTTTCTATAAAGTGGTAATATTAGTTTGTAGGCCAAACCGTTCAGATGCTATGTACCTTTTCATGAGAAGAAAGATTTTTGTGATGTCTCCTGGTCAAACAATCAGCTCTGTAGCTATGCCACTTCCCAACGCATGCGGAAGGGCGACATAGGCGGATGTGGTTAAGATATCTCTAGCTTAGGGGTTAGGGGTTAAGGTTAAGGTTAAGGTTAGGGTTAGGGTTAGGGTTAAGTTTAGGAGTTAGATTAAAGAGTTAATTGAGGTTGGGGTTAAGGGAAGGGTTAGCTAAGGGAAGGGTTAGAGGAAGGGTTAGCTAACATGCTAAGTATTTGCAAAGTAGCTCAAAAGTAGTTGAAAGATTGATAATTAGCTTAAATGCTAAAGTTGTCCGTGATGAGATTCAAACTCGCAACCTTTAGATTGCTAGACATTCACGTTATACGTCTATCCATCCACCACGACGAACTACCCTACTTTCATTTTTGCCTCACGTAACCATCTGTCTTATGTAACCATACCAGAAGTAACATACCATACTGATCTGATTGTCCCAGATGTACATTTACTATGTTACGTCTAGTCTATGAGTCCAGGCTGGGTTGTAAAGAGGACAGTAACTGCAACACTGTCTGTCAGAGAGCACAAGCACAAATGGGCCAGGCAACGTGTCTGGGTGACGGGTACATTATCTACTCATAACACGTGTTCTGTGTTCCGTTTAATGCAGATGCTCAAGGTAAGCCTGACATCTGTCTTGGGGTACTGTCCGATTCAAGGGTTCTGTGAAGAGCTTACGTTTTCATCAGATTCCACAGGGATGTTGCCACTCTGGATACTGGGTCAGTTTAAAATGTTATGTATTTGTTTAGTATGTGCTTATATTGGTCATTGTGCTGTCTCTAGGAGATCATTCCCTGTAAAACTGTCCTTGATAGGAGCATCTGGTAATCAATAACTCAAAACTACAGTAAGTAGAGGTTAGAGCCGTTATAGCTGACCTGTTCAGTAATTCAAATATGAAAAGCCATTGTTGGCCATGTCCACCAGACACACACCTCTCCGCCAATACTACCACTGGCTAGTACCCAGGCTGCTGATCCACTCCCACATGCTGACACTGCCCACTAGACTCGCCCGCTAGACTGCCCTTGGTGGGAAATGTCCATTCAATGTGTATGGTGCTGACATTTAATCGGTGCAACCCAGACTGTGTCTGTGTGTGTGTGTCTGTGTGTGTGTGTGTGTGTGTGTGTGTGTACGTTCCGTACATAGAGGAAAGGACAGAGGAAGGATGAGAGCATCAGGGAGAGAGGAGAGGACAGAGGAAGGATGAGAGTATCAGGGAGAGAGGAGAGGACAGAGGAAGGATGAGAGCGTCAGGGAGAGAGGAGAGGACAGAGGAAGGATGAGAGCATCAGGGAGAGAGGAGAGGACAGGGGAAGGATGAGAGCATCAGGGAGAGAGGAGAGGACAGAGGAAGGATGAGAGCATCAGGGAGAGAGGAGAGGACAGGGGAAGGATGAGAGCATCAGGGAGAGAGGAGAGGACAGAGGAAGGATGAGAGCATCAGGGAGAGAGGAGAGGACAGAGGAAGGATGAGAGCGTCAGGGAGTGAGGAGAGGACAGAGGAAGGATGAGAGCATCAGGGAGAGAGGAGAAAAAAGCTGGGCACAGTCCCAAACACACACACACATACAGGCCTGACCAGGTGCACTCTGGGAGATTGCAGCACTGCAGCAGTAACTGCAGTGGTTGACCCCTCCTCCTTCTCCTCCATCCATCCAATAGCTCCTCCCCCTATCCTCTCGCCTCCATTCTCCATTCGCTTCCTGCCTCCTCTATCCACCCGACTCGAGTACTGTCCCGACTAGATTTGTGAAGATGTTGCACGGGTCAGAGAGTGCAAGGCTGGGCGGAAAAGGAGTCGAGCTGGGAGGTGGACATATTTTTCCCAGAGCACAGCCTTATCTGTGCACTAATAATCATTCATACTGTACGGCTAGGCCTGGGGGCACACGGGGTCTGTGGCAAAACTGCCTAATCTGATCCAATACTGTAGAAGACATCTGTGTCCTCTAGCACTACAACGAGAATTATGTAACAGGCAAGGCCACAGAATGAGAGAGAAAGAGAGAGGGAGAAAGAGAGGGAAATGTAAAGGGATAGAGAGAAAAAGTGGTAAAAGAGGGAGAGAGATGGAACTACGGAGGGAGAGATGGAACTACAGAGGGAGAGAGATGGAACTACGGAGGGATAGAGATGGAACTACAGAGGGAGAGAGATGGAACTACAGAGGGAGAGAGATGGAACTACAGAGGGAGAGATGGAACTACGGAGGGAGAGAGATGGAACTACAGAGGGAGAGAGATGGAACTACAGAGGGAGAGAGATGGAACTACAGAGGGAGAGAGATGAGACTACGGAGGGAGAGAGATGGAACTACAGAGGGAGAGAGATGGAACTACGGAGGGAGAGAGATGGAACTACAGAGGGAGAGAGATGGAACTACGGAGGGAGAGAGATGGAACTACAGAGGGAGAGAGATGGAACTACAGAGGGAGAGAGATGGAACTACGGAGGGAGAGAGATGGAACTACAGAGGGAGAGAGATGGAACTACGGAGGGAGAGAGATGGAACTACAGAGGGAGAGAGATGGAACTACAGAGGGAGAGAGATGGAACTAAGGAGGGAGAGAGATGGAACTACAGAGGGAGAGAGATGGAACTACAGAGGGAGAGAGATGGAACTACAGAGGGAGAGAGATGGAACTACAGAGGGAGAGAGATGGAACTACGGAGGGAGAGAGATGGAACTACAGAGGGAGAGAGATGGAACTACAGAGGGAGAGAGATGGAACTACAGAGGGAGAGAGATGGAACTACAGAGGGAGAGAGATGGAACTAAGGAGGGAGAGAGATGGAACTACAGAGGGAGAGAGATGGAACTACAGAGGCAGAGAGATGGAACTACAGAGGGAGAGAGATGGAACTACAGAGGGAGAGAGATGGAACTACAGAGGGAGAGAGATGGAACTACAGAGGGAGAGAGATGGAACTACAGAGGGAGAGAGATGGAACTACAGAGGGAGAGAGATGGAACTACAGAGGGCAGAGAGATGGAACTACAGAGGGAGAGAGATGGAACTACAGAGGGAGAGAGATGGAACTACAGAGGGAGAGAGATGGAACTACAGAGGGAGAGAGATGGAACTACAGAGGGAGAGAGATGGAACTACAGAGGGAGAGAGATGGAACTACAGAGGGAGAGAGATGGAACTACAGAGGGAGAGAGATGGAACTACAGAGGGAGAGAGATGGAACTACAGAGGGAGAGAGATGGAACTACAGAGGGAGAGAGATGGAACTACAGAGGGAGAGAGATGGAACTACGGAGGGAGAGAGATGGAACTACAGAGGGAGAGAGGAGAGATGGAACTACAGAGGGAGAGAGATAGAACTACGGAGGGAGAGATGGAACTACGGAGGGAGAGATGGAACTACAGAGGGAGAGAGATGGAACTACAGAGGGAGAGAGATGGAACTACAGAGGGAGAGAGATGGAACTACGGAGGGAGAGAGATGGAACTATGGAGGGAGAGAGATGGAACTACGGAGGGAGAGAGATGGAACTACAGAGGGAGAGAGATGGAACTACAGAGGGAGAGAGATGGAACTACAGAGGGAGAGAGATGGAACTACAGAGGGAGAGAGATGGAACTACAGAGGGAGAGAGATGGAACTATGGAGGGAGAGAGATGGAACTACAGAGGGAGAGAGATGGAACTACAGAGGGAGAGAGATAGAACTACGGAGGGAGAGATGGAACTACGGAGGGAGAGATGGAACTACAGAGGGAGAGAGATGGAACTACAGAGGGAGAGAGATGGAACTACAGAGGGAGAGAGATGGAACTACGGAGGGAGAGAGATGGAACTATGGAGGGAGAGAGATGGAACTACGGATGGAGAGAGATGGAACTACAGAGGGAGAGAGATGGAACTACAGAGGGAGAGAGATGGAACTACAGAGGGAGAGAGATGGAACTACAGAGGGAGAGAGATGGAACTACAGAGGGAGAGAGATGGAACTACAGAGGGAGAGAGATGGAACTACAGGGTAATGAGACGGGGTAATGAGAGGGGGTAACGAGATGGGGTAATGAGACGGGGTAACAAGACAGGGTATTTTGAAATAGAGACAGACGATCTGCAAATACTAAGAGATGTACAGATTGAAGGGGAGAGAGTGAGAAGTAGCCTTCATCGAGCAGTGGCTTGAAATAAGAAAGAGACTGAAATAGTGAGAGGAAGAGATGTTTAAGCGAGGGAGAGAAAGTGAGAGAGAGAGATGGAGAGAGAATCTGTTCACAGTAACCCACTCAACCCTTCTCCATCCTAACATCCTTACATAAGAAAAAGTGATCAATAACTTGTGACAGCCCTTGACAAGTCCCCCCTCCCGTCGTCTCCCATTCCATCTCTCCTCCCCCCTTCCTTTGCAAGTGTTCTCCAGCCTGTGTGTGTGTGTGTGTGTGTGTGTGTGTGTGTGTGTGTGTGTGTGTGTGTGTGTGTGTGTGTGTGTGTGTGTGTGTGTGTGTGTGTGTGTGTGTGTGTGTGTTGGTGTGTGTATGCAGCCTCCTGCACTGGCACGGGACTCCTGTCATTCAATAGTAATGAAGAGAGCCGAGTCAAGGAGGGTCATAAATTATACATCGCCCATTACTCAGGCACTACAACATTTTAGAGTGCATGCACTGCGATTACCCGTAAAACAGTTAACTAGCTGCTAGCTGCCCTGAGCAAGGCAGTTAACCCACTGTTCCCCGTGCACCGAAGACGTGGATGCCGATCAAGGCAGCCCCCCCCCGCACCTCTCTGATTCAGAGGACACAAGGCACATTTCAGTTGAATACATTCAGTTGGACAACTGACTAGGTATCTCCGTTTCCCTTTCCCTTTCCCTAGCTGCAGCATTTGTTCATTGGCATCAATGGAGCTTTGAAATCCTTCTGTGAGTTTTCTTTGCCGCTGCTGCTTTGTTACATAGACAGAGGGGAGAGGATAGGGGGGGGGGGGGGGGGGGGGCAGGGAGGGGGGAGGGGCATGGAGGGGGGGAGGGGCAGGGAGGGTGGGAGACTGTGGCAGAGGGGGGAGGAAGGTTTTTTACTGTGTTCTGTCTTCTCTTTGAAGAGTGAACAAAATGGCATTGAGAGAAGTGCTGACGCGCCAGGTTCCCATAGTGAGGGGCCAACGGGGATGCCAGAATTTGTTTGGGGGCTCATCTGGCACGTCTGATGTTGTTGATGTTCTGAGGTTAGAAATGAGAACTTTGAGGCCATGGAGGACAGAGAGGCTATGGGAAGTGAGTGCTTACAGTAGAGCCGATGCAAGAAATTTAACAGTGCAAAATGTAGCAATGCTCCAATCAACGAGGTGCAAAGCATTGTCCTTGATTCAATAGCAGTTGTTCTGGCACTCCATAACCACACGACTAGGGATCCAGGTACAGAGTCCCATTGTATGTTGAAGCCCCAGCAAGGTTGCAAGACCCTTGCATCTCTTTTAAGCATTATGCCCAGTTTGCTGTCAACCCTCTCTGAATGCTTGGGCTTACAGCACAGTGACTCAGCATAATACAATGTGCCCACTTCGGCAAAGGAGGGAGCCGGTGCTCAGTGTGGATGATTGGCATGCATCAGGAGAAACTAGGGGTTGCTGGGAGATGTACAGTAGAGGTGTTGGAGGTAGAGGTGTTGGAGGTAGAGGTGTTGGAGGTAGAGGTGTTGGAGGTAGAGGTGTTGGTGACATTTTGAAGAAGAAAAAAAGTTAATAATAGCACTTTCCAAATGATAGATCTTAAAGATTTGTTTGACATGCACAGATGAAATCCATTGTCATGCTTTCTTTACGCTGCAATAGAATTCCATAATCTCATAGAAATTATATTCTTTAGTATTACAAGCCAGTACATAAATGCAACAGCAAGTCCCCAGGATGTACACGAGATGCCGAGGGACCACGAGACGGTGCTGCCCGTCGGCGGTGACGGATGTTGTGGTAGGTGGGAGGAGAGTCGGGTTGACCTGAGGCCACAACGATCCCCAGTCACCACGGTGGATCTTTCAAACACCTCCACATCAGCAATCAACTGCACATTTCACATCAGCTAGGATGCAGCCTCTGCTCCTGCTCATACTAGACAGATGATACTGCCTTTAGAGATGGCCATTGCAAAATGTTCATTTTGTGCTTAATTGACCATTTCTTTGTGGATTTTGATTTGTACTTGGGGTGTACGAGTGGCGCAGTGGTCTAAGACACTGCATCCCAGTGCAAGAGGCGTCACTGCAGTACCTGGTTTGAATCCAGGCTGCATCACATCTGGCCGTGATTGTGAGTCCTATAGGGTGGCGCACGTTTGGCTGGGGGAGGCTGTCATTGTAAATAAGATTTTTTTCTGACATGCCTAGTTAAAGAAAACAAATGGTCTTACTGGAAGATCCACTTGAGGCCAAGTTTCAGCCTCTTAGCAGAGGCAACCAGGATTTGGGCGAAAATGTCCTGGTATTGGGTGAATTTCATGATGCCATTGACCTTAAAAAGGGCCTCAGGACCAGTGGATACAAAATAGCCCCATAACATCAAAGATCCACCACCATATTTTACAGTAGGTATGGATTCATTTAGATGCAAAACTCACCACTGGTTGTGCGTGGCCATAGAGCTCTATTTTCATGTCATCTGACTATAGCATCGGTTACGATCCAAGATGAATGTTAACTGCATAACCAAAATGGATTACTACTTTTGGTAAAGAGAAATCAAGGCCTAGAGACACAACGAGTGATACTGTTCTACTGCACACATGCGTTTGTTGTTGTTTTTTTTCTCATAGAAACTCTAGTTCATGAAGGGTATTGACACACTGTACATGCCATCCATTTGTTTATACTTACATTTTAGCCATTTAGCAGACGCTCTTATCCAGGGCGACTTACAGTAGCGAGTACATACATTTTCATTCGTACTGGTCCCCCACGGGAATCGAACCCACAACCCTAGCTTTGCAAGTGCCATGCGCTACCAACTGAGTCACGTGACCGTATCAAGGGCTTCACTATGAATATGAATCTCATGCTTCTACCCCATTTGAATTAGGAGATCCTCCCATTTGCTATGAGACAGACACAAGTAAGGCCCCTACTTCTCCTCTGAAAGTGATTACATTTGAATCATGGCACCATTCGGAGGGAATGGAAGTTGAAATGCAGAGTGAAACGATGAATGACTACACTCAGCAATGTTGCCCTTTCCCAAAAGCACTCATGGCTAGCCCACCTAACACACTGTGTGGGCACATGCTCTTCAGAGTACTCGCCTGGTAGACAACCTTTCAGCTCCAACCTTTCAGCTCCAACCTCTCTCACATCACACCTGGTTTTGCAGCCATTCGATCTCTGTGGGATTAGAATTTTTTATAGTTATGGTTAATAAAATCTGAAAGGTTTTTAAAAAAGTTTTTAGGAAAGGAAGAATAATAGAACTAGGGACCATAGCAACAGATATCACTAGGGACCATGGCAACAGATATCGCTAGAGGTCATGGCAACAAATATCACTATCAACCATGGCAACATATATCACTAGGGACCATGGCAACAGATATCGCTAGGGGTCATGGCAACAAATATCACTATCAACCATGGCAACATATATCACTAGGGACCATGGCAACAGATATCAGTAACTCACTAAAAGTGGCAGTAATAAAGCCTCTCTTGAAAAAGCCAAACCTTGACCCAGAAAATATAAAAAACTATCGGCCTATATCGAATCTTCCATTCCTCTCAAATATTTTAGAGAAGGCTGTTGCGCAGCAACTCATTGCCTTCCTGAAGACAAACAATGTATACGAAATGCTTCAGTCTGGTTTTAGACCCCATCATAGCACTGAGACGGCACTTGTGAAGGTGGTAAATGACATTTTAATGGCATCGGACCGAGGCTCTGCATCTGTCCTCGTGCTCCTAGACCTTAGTGCTGCTTTTGATACCATCGATCACCACATTCTTTTGGAGAGATTGGAAACCGAAATTGGTCTACACGGACATGTTCTGGCCTGGTTTAGATCTTATCTGTTGGAAAGATATCAGTTTGTCTCTGTGAATGGTTTGTCCTCTGACAAATCAACTGTAAATTTCGGTGTTCCTCAAGGTTCCGTTTTAGGACCACTATTGTTTTCACTATATATTTTACCTCTTGGGGATGTTATTCGAAAACATAATGTTAACTTTCACTGCTATGCGGATGACACACAGCTGTACATTTCAATGAAACATGGTGAAGCCCCAAAATTGCCCTCGCTAGAAGCATGTGTTTCAGACATAAGGAAGTGGATGGCTGCAAACTTTCTACTATTAAACTCGGACAAAACAGAGATGCTTGTTCTAGGTCCCAAGAAACAAAGAGATCTTCTGTTGAATCTGACAATTAATCTTAATGGTTGTACAGTCGTCTCAAATAAAACTGTGAAGGACCTCGGCGTTACTCTGGACCCTGATCTCTCTTTTGAAGAACATATCAAGACCATTTCGAGGACAGCTTTTTTCCATCTACGTAACATTGCAAAAATCAGAAACTTTCTGTCCAAAAATGATGCAGAAAAATTTATCCATGCTTTTGTCACTTCTAGGTTAGACTACTGCAATGCTCTATTTTCCGGCTACCCGGATAAAGCACTAAATAAACTTCAGTTAGTGCTAAATACGGCTGCTAGAATCCTGACTAGAACCAAATAATTTGATCATATTACTCCAGTGCTAGCCTCTCTACACTGGCTTCCTGTCAAAGCAAGGGCTGATTTCAAGGTTTTACTGCTAACCTACAAAGCATTACATGGGCTTGCTCCTACCTATCTCTCTGATTTGGTCCTGCCGTACATACCTACACGTACGCTACGGTCACAAGACGCAGGCCTCCTAATTGTCCCTAGAATTGCTAAGCAAACAGCTGGAGGCAGGGCTTTCTCCTATAGAGCTCCATTTTTATGGAACGGTCTGCCTACCCATGTCAGAGACGCAAACTCGGTCTCAACCTTTAAGTCTTTACTGAAGACTCATCTCTTCAGTGGGTCATATGATTGAGTGTAGTCTGGCCCAGGAGTGGGAAGGTGAACCGAAAGGCTCTGGAGCAACGAACCGCCCTTGCTGTCTCTGCCTGGCCTGTTCCCCTCTTTCCACCGGGATTCTCTGCCTCTAACCCTATTACAGGGGCTGAGTCACTGGCTTGCTGGGGCTCTCTCATGCCGTCCCTGGAGGGGGTGCGTCACCTGAGTGGGTTGATTCACTGTTGTGGTCATCCTGTCTGGGTTGGCGCCCCCCCCCCCCTTGGGTTGTGCCGTGGCGGAGATCTTTGTGGGCTATACTCAGCCTTGTCTCAGGATGGTAAGTTGGTGGTTGAAGATATCCCTCTAGTGGTGTGGGGGCTGTGCTTTGGCAAAGTGGGTGGGGTTATATCCTTCCTGTTTGGCCCTGTCCGGGGGTGTCCTCGGATGGGGCCACAGTGTCTCCTGACCCCTCCTGTCTCAGCCTCCAGTATTTATGCTGCAGTAGTTTATGTGTCGGGGGGCTGGGGTCAGTTTGTTATATCTGGAGTACTTCTCCTGTCCTATTCGGTGTCCTGTGTGAATCTAAGTGTGCGTTCTCTAATTCTCTCCTTCTCTCTTTCTTTCTCTCTCTCTGAGGACCTGAGCCCTAGGACCATGCCCCAGGACTACCTGACATGATGACTCCTTGTTGTCCCCAGTCCACCTGGCCATGCTGCTGTTCCAGTTTCAACTGACCTGAGCCCTAGGACCATGCCCCAGGACTACCTGACATGATGACTCCTTGCTGTCCCCAGTCCACCTGGCCATGCTGCTGCTCCAGTTTCAACTTCCACCTGACTGTGCTGCTGCTCCAGTTTCAACTGTTCTGCCTTATTATTATTCGACCATGCTGGTCGTTTATGAACATTTTAACATCTTGGCCATGTTCTGTTATAATCTCCACCCGGCACAGCCAGAAGAGGACTGGCCACCCCACATAGCCTGGTTCCTCTCTAGGTTTCTTCCTAGGTATTGGCCTTTCTAGGGAGTTTTTCCTAGCCACCGTGCTTCTACACCTGCATTGCTTGCTGTTTGGGGTTTTAGGCTGGGTTTCTGTACAGCACTTTGAGATATCAGCTGATGTACGAAGGGCTATATAAATAAATTTGATTTGATTTGATTTGATATCACTAGGGACCATGGTAACAGATATCACTCGGGACCATGGCAACAGATATCACTAGGGGTCATGGCAATAGATATCACTAGGGACCATGGTTACAGATATCACTAAGGACCATAGCAACAGATATCACTAGGGACCATGGTAACAGATATCACTAAGGACCTTAGCAACAGATATCACTAGGGACCATTGCAACAGATATCACTAGGGACCATGACAACAGATATTACTAGGGACCAAGGCAACATATATCATTAGGGACCATGGCAACATATATCACTAGGGACCATGACAACAGATATCACTAGGCACCATGGCAACATATATCACTAGGGGCATAGCAACAGATATCACTAGGGACCATGGCAACAGATATCACTAGGGACCATGACAACATATATCACTCGGGACCATAGCAACAGATATCACTAGGGACTATTGCAACAGATATCACTAGGGACCATGACAACATATATCACAAGGGGTCATGGCAACAGATATCACTAGGGACCATGGCAACAAATATCACTAGGGACCATGGCAACATATATCACTAGGGGTCATGGCAATAGATATCACTAGGGACCATGGCAACAGATATCACTAGGGGTCATGGCAATAGATATCACTAGGGATCATGGCAACAGATATCACTATGGACCATGGCACAGATATCACTATGGACCATGGCAACAGATATCACTAGGGACCATGGAAACAGATATCACTATGGACCATGGCACAGATATCACTATGGACCATGGCAACAGATATCACTAGGGACCATGGCAACATATATCACTAGGGGTCATGGCAATAGATATCACTAGGGACCATGGCAACAGATATCACTAGGCGTCATGGCAACAGATATCACTAGGGATCATGGCAACAGATATCACTATGGACCATGGCACAGATATCACTATGGACCATGGCAACAGATATCACTAGGGACCATGGCAACAGATATCACTAGGGACCATGGCAACAGATTTCACTAGGGACCATGACAACAGATATCACTAGGGACCATGGCACAGATATCACTAGGGACCATGGCAACAGATATCACTAGGGACCATGGCAACAGATATCACTAGGGACCATGGCAACAGATATCACTATGGACCATGGCAACAGATATCAACGCTGGTTCAGGAATTTGGAGGCTAGAGAAAGTCTGATTGTGGCACCAAATCCTGTTTGTAACTCTGGGAGAACACAAACTCTTCAAATGACGTCAAATAGGGTTCTATGTTTCCTGAGAAACGCTCACAGCTCTTTCTGCCTACCTGTCATGCCAAGAAACTGAGTGATGTGTGTGTGCGCCTTCAGACACGACCACAGAGAAGATAACATTTTAATACCCAAGAGTGTCTGGACGTGACTAGCAAACCCTTTTGGCAGCATTTTCCCAAAGCATGCAGTTAGGCAGGGGAGGGGGAGGGGGCAAAGAGGGGACGCCAAGAGAGAAGGCATTACGTCATCGCTGGTTTTTATTGTTCTCATAGCAACAATGGAGCCAATGTTTCATTTAATACAGTGGCTAGGAGTTTATATTATGCAAATGATGGAGTGATGAATGGGAGTGGAGAGAGAGAGAGAGATAGAGAGATTAGAAAGAGAAAAAGAAAGAGAAAGCGAAGGAGAAAGAGAGGGGAGGGGAGGGGAGGGGAGGGGAGGGGAGGGGAGGGGAGGGGAGGGGGGTGATGATATAGCAGGAAAGGACAGATGGAGCTTGAGCTGTCCGTCTAGTGTGTAGTGCATCTGTCTGGGGTATACTCAGACATACATCGTTGTCCATAATGATTGACACCCTTGATAAAGATGAGTAATAATGACTATATCAACAACAACAACAATTAAATACTAAGCTATATTGTACGCTCCCAAAAAATGTATACCAATACATTTGCTCAGGGAATGAGATATTGTTTAATGTATTATGTCCTTTTGCAGTCACTTTCATGGTAAATAAGAATGGAATATGTTTCTAAACATTTCTGCATTAATGTGGGCGCTACCATATTTACGGATAATCCTGAATGAATTGTAAATAATGATGAGTGAGAAAGTTAACATTTTATCATACTCTCACTGTACATAAGCTCTGAAAATAGACTGTCATAACTGACAGACAGCCATATTAGACATCCATGAATTCAGACAGACAGACAGACAGACCTGTACATAAAGTCAGACAGACAGACAGACAGACAGAGAGACAGACAGGCAGACAGACAGACAGACAGACCTGTACATAAAGTCAGACAGACAGACAGACAGACAGATTAGTGCCATGCTGACATGTGTGATGGACAAGAGCTCCATTTACCTCCACTGAGCTTTTTCCACCCTCGGAGTACCGCAAGGCTTGTAGGAACTGAGTAGCAGATGTTGAAGGTGACCGAAGGAGGAAGTGAATGCTGCTCTGTGGAGAGGAGGAGAGGAGGAGGAGGAGGAGAATGGAGGCAGAGCAGAGATGAAGAAGAAAGAATAAGCTCCTGCATGTCCGCAGGAAGATGTTTTTTGGGTCTGGTGCTATCTTTGTTATATTTATAATTGTTTCTTTGTGATTTATCAGGGGGTGCTGCAGCAACCTCAGCATCCCTACTTCCTGTGTTAAAATACTTCAGCGTTTTAGCTAGCTTTTCTGCCCATATCAAGTCACGTGATGCTTTATTATCCCATGTAAATTCTTTGATTGCTGAAACACGTCACAATAGCACATCAACAAAACAAACGTAGCAGGTCGAGCCAGTCCATGAAGCAAATGAGAATGAGACTGCCCATGAAGCAAATGAGAATGAGACTGCCCATGAAGCAAATGAGAATGAGACTGCCCATGAAGCAAATGAGAATGAGACTGCCCATGAAGCAAATGAGAATGAGACTGCCCATGAAGCAAATGAGAATGAGACTGCCCATGAAGCAAATGAGAATGAGACAGCCCATGAAGCAAATGAGAATGAGACTGCCCATGAAGCAAATGAGAATAAGACTGAGGCCAATTGTACACCATTGGTCAAAAAATGCAGTTGAAGGTTCATATACTCATGACCTGACAATGGATTAAACTACTATCCACTTTCTACACCACCAGTGTATCTAGCATTGTATTCAGCTGGGAAATACATCATGGAACCCTGCTGGTTTTTTTAGAATAATGAGCATCCCGAAAAGTGTCCCAGTGTGCAGCTGAAGGAACACTTTGGCCAAACGATCACCATCATGGGAACACAAATGTGTCCCTAACCAATTGCGTACTGTATAAAGTGCAATTGCTAGCCGTTATAACATGTGTTATGGGGGCTTAAAGTAAGAGGATATCTTCTGATAATGCCTTCTATATTAATAAAAACTTGTACTGTACTTGGCATGGAGTAGTTTTGGAAGATAGCTTCTGAATGTGCTTTGGAGAGGAATATGCAATTAGCCATCACACCTTCAATACAGGAGACCTATCAGAGAGGACACCCTCACTGCAGGACACCTACAGTATCAGAGTGGACACCCTCACTGCAGGACACCTATCAGAGAGGACACCCTCACTGTAGGACACCTATCAGAGAGGACACCCTCACTGCAGGACACCTACAGTATCAGAGTGGACACCCTCACTGCAGGACACCTACAGTATCAGAGTGGACACCCTCACTGCAGGACACCTACAGTATCAGAGTGGACACCCTCACTGCAGGACACCTATCAGAGAGGACACCCTCACTGTAGGACACCTATCAGAGTGGACACCCTCACTGCAGGACACCTATCAGAGAGGACACCCTCACTGCAGGACACCTATCAGAGAGGACACCCTCACTGTAGGACACCTACAGTATCAGAGTGGACACCCTCACTGCAGGACACCTATCAGAGAGGACACCCTCACTGCAGGACACCTACAGTATCAGAGTGGACACCCTCACTGCAGGACACCTATCAGAGAGGACACCCTCACTGCAGGACACCTATCAAAGAGGACACCTATCAGAGAGGACACCTATCAGAGAGGACACCCTCACTGTAGGACACCTATCAGAGAGGACACCCTCACTGTAGGACACCTATCAGAGAGGACAC
>NC_034185.2:11290266-11372766 GCF_002021735.2 Oncorhynchus kisutch | reverse complement strand
CAGTGAATCCCACAGTGAATCCCTTACCTCACAGAGATTCCCTTACCGCACAGTGAATCCCTTACCTCACAGAGATTCCCTTACCTCACAGTGAATCCATTACCTCACAGTGAATCCCTTACCTCACAGTGAATATCTTATCTCACAGTGAATCCATGACCTCACAGTGAATCTCTTACCCACAGTGAATCCCTTACCTCACAGTCAATCCCTTACCTCACAGTGAATCCCTTACCTCACAGTTAATTCCTTACCTCACAGTTAATTCCTTACCTCACAGTGAATACCTTACCTCACAGTGAACCCCTTACCTCACAGTTAATTCCTTACCTCACAGTGAATCCCTTACCTCACAGTGAATCCCTTACCTCACAGTGAATCCCTTACCTCACAGTGAATCCCTTACCTCACAGTGAATCCCACAGTGAATCCCTTACCTCACAGTGAACCCCTTACCTCACAGTGAATCCCTTACCTCACAGTGAATCTCTTACCTCACAGTTAATCCCTTACCTCACAGTGAATCCCTTACCTCACAGTGAATCCCTTACCTCACAGTGAATCCCTTGCCTTACAGTGAATCCCTTACCTCACAGTGAATCCCTTACCTCATAGTTAATCCCCTACCTCACAGTTAATCCCTTACCTCACAGTTAATCCTTTACCTCACAGTGAATCCCTTACCTCACAGTGAATCCCTTACCTCACAGTGAATCTCTTACCTCACAGTTAATCCCTTACCTCACAGTGAACTCCTTACCTCACAGTGAATCCCTTACCTTACAGTGAACCCCTTACCTCACAGTGAACCCCATACCTCACAGTGAACCCCTTACCTCACAGTGAATCTCTTACCTCACAGTTAATCCCTTACCTCACAGTGAATCCCTTACCTCACAGTGAATCCCTTACCTCACAGTGAATCCCTTACCTCACAGTTAATCCCTTACCTCACAGTGAATCCCTTACCTTACAGTGAATCCCTTTTCTCACAGAGATTCCCTTACCTCACAGAGATTCCCTTACCGCACAGTGAATCTCTTACCTCACAGTTAATCCCTTACCTCACAGTGAACTCCTTACCTCACAGTGAATCCCTTACCTTACAGTGAACCCCTTACCTCACAGTGAACCCCATACCTCACAGTGAACCCCTTACCTCACAGTGAATCTCTTACCTCACAGTTAATCCCTTACCTCACAGTGAATCCCTTACCTCACAGTGAATCCCTTACCTCACAGTGAATCCCTTACCTCACAGTTAATCCCTTACCTCACAGTGAATCCCTTACCTTACAGTGAATCCCTTTTCTCACAGAGATTCCCTTACCTCACAGTGAATCCATTACCTCACAGTGAATCCCTTACCTCACAGTGAATCTCTTATCTCACAGTGAATCCATGACCTCACAGTGAATCTCTTACCCACAGTGAATCCCTTACCTCACAGTCAATCCCTTACCTCACAATGAATCCCTTACCTCACAATTAATTCCTTACCTCACAGTTAATTCCTTACCTCACAGTGAATACCTTACCTCACAGTGAACCCCTTACCTCACAGTTAATTCCTTACCTCACAGTGAATCCCTTACCTCACAGTGAATCCCTTACCTCACAGTGAATCCCTTACCTCACAGTGAATCCCTTACCTCACAGTGAATCCCACAGTGAATCCCTTACCTCACAGTGAACCCCTTACCTCACAGTGAATCCCTTACCTCACAGTGAATCTCTTACCTCACAGTTAATCCCTTACCTCACAGTGAATCCCTTACCTCACAGTGAATCCCTTACCTCACAGTGAATCCCTTACCTCATAGTTAATCCCCTACCTCACAGTTAATCCCTTACCTCACAGTTAATCCTTTACCTCACACTGAATCCCTTACCTCACAGTGAATCCCTTACCTCACAGTGAACTCCTTACCTCACAGTGAATCCCTTACCTTACAGTGAACCCCTTACCTCACAGTGAACCCCATACCTCACAGTGAACCCCTTACCTCACAGTGAATCTCTTACCTCACAGTTAATCCCTTACCTCACAGTGAATCCCTTACCTCACAGTGAATCCCTTACCTCACAGTGAATCCCTTACCTCACAGTTAATCCCTTACCTCACAGTGAATCCCTTACCTTACAGTGAATCCCTTTCCTCACAGTGAATCCCTTACCTCACAGTTAATTCCTTACCTCACAGTGAACCCCTTACCTCCTAGTTAATTCCTTACCTCACAGTGAATCCCTTACTTTACAGTGAATCCTTTAACTCACAGTTAATCCCTTACCTCACAGTGAATCCTTTACCTAACAGTGAATCCCTTACCTCACAGTTAATACCTTACCTTACCTTACAGTGAATCCTTTACCTAACAGTGCGGGATCGGGATGGAACTACTGACTGGAATAATCTCAGGTCATATCCCTATTATAGCGCACCAATCAAATGTCCCCTACCAACACGGCCCACCCCCACCGAGCCCTGCAGTGGGCCATAGCATGTGTTTATTGTGTGTGTGTGAGAGAGAGAGAGATGGAGTATTATGCAATAGGAAATCTGTTCATCCGCCGACTGCACTTTCATTTCTGCCTCTGAGGATCCTGTTATCGACAAGATGAGCTGAACACACCATTTTAGCGTTGTGTAAAAATGGGGATGTTTTAATGCAAAGCTAGAGTAGTACATAATACGCCCAACAGATAAAGGAGGACACCATTTAGCTTATTTGAGGCCCTCTGACCTGGGGGAAAAAATACTGTTTTAATTACAACGTACGGAGAGAGAGGCGTTACGTAATCCCATGCATAGTGCTTCTATCAGATATACTGTAGCCTACACGGAGGCAACTTCAATTAAGGTTTCAGTTCAGCCTTCCTTCACCTCATGTTTATCTTGGGTCACATGTCCAACTAACACCAATCACTGTAATTGGAGGCACTTGAAAAAAAATGCTAATAAAGCCGCGCGGCAGCAGATTGTGTGGAGGATGGGAAGTGAATGAAAAAGGGAAATGGAGGGTGAGAAGCTTCGGCCTCTTCCAATCGCTGTGTTGATTAACAGGAAAAACTGTTTTGCATCGCTGACTCATAACGTCTTCCTCCTCCCTCTCTCCTCGTTGCTTTCCATCACTCAAGGTCATACAGTCGAGGCCACTCACAAGTACACAAGCACACCTATTGAAAGCTCTCTGCTAGCCCTCACAAATCCATCGCCAGACATAGTTTATTTGGATGGTGATAGGTTACAAACACATTGACACATTTAATAAACTCATCTCATATATATACACTATTTTCTATAGTATTCTACGGTATCTGAGTTACTTAATAATCTTTACATATCTTGCATTTACTCATCTCACCTGTAAACTCTCACTGTCAACTGTGTTTATTTTCATCAAAAGTGTCTCCTGACCCCTTCTGTCTCAGCCTCCAGTATTTATGTTGCAGTAGTTTATGTGTCGGGGGGCTAGGGTCAGTTTGTTATATCTGGAGTACATCTCCTGTCTTATCCAGTGTCCTGTGTGAATTTCAGTATGCTCTCTCTAATTCACTCTTTCGCTCTTTCTTTCTCTCTCTCGGAGGACCTGAGCCCTAGGACCATGCCTCAGGACTACCTGGCATGACGACTCCTTGTTGTCCCCAGTCCACCGGGCCGTGCTGCTGCTCCAGCTTCAACTGTTCTGCCTGCGGCTATGGAATCCTGACCTGTTCACCGGACGTGCTACATGTCCCAGACCTATTATTTGACCATGCTGGTCATTTATGAACATTTGAACATCTTGGCCATGTTCTGTTATAATCTCCACCAGCCAGAAGAGGACTGGCCACCCCTCATAGCCTGGTTCCTCTCTAGGTTTCTTCCTAGGTTTTGACCTTTCTAGGGAGTTTTTCCTAGCCAACGTGCTTCAACACCTGCATTGCTTGCTGTTTGGGGTTTTAGGCTGGGTTTCTTTACAGCACTTTGAGATATCAGCTGATGTACGAAGGGCTATATAAATACATTTGATTTGATTTGATCAACCTTAACGTGTAAATATGTGTATGAATATTACAAAATTCAACAACTGAGACATAAACTGAACAAGTTCCACAGACATGTGACTAACAGAAATGGAATAATGTGTCCCTGAACAAAGGGGGGATCAAAATCAAAAGTAACAGTCAGTAACTGTTGTGGCCACCAGCTGCATAAAGTACAACAGTGCATCTCCTCCTCATAGACTGCACCAGATTTGCCAGTTCTTGCTGTGAGATGTTTCCCACACTTCCACCAAGGCACCTGCAAGTTCCCAGACATTTCTGGGGGGAATGGCCCTAGCCCTCACCCTCCGATCCAACAGGTCCCAGACGTACTCAATGGGATTGAGATTTGGGCTCTTCGCTGGCCATGGCAGAACACTGCCATTCCTGTCTTGCGGGAAATAACGCACAGAACGAGCGGTATGGCTGGTGGCATTGTCATGCTGGACGGTCATGTCAAGATGAGCCTGCATGAAGGGTACCACATGAGGGAGGAGAATGTCTTCCCTGTAACGCACAGCGTTGAAATTGCCTGCAATGACAAATCAAATCAAATTTGATTTGTCACATACACATGGTTAGCAGATGTTAATGCGAGTGTAGCGAAATGCTTGTGCTTCTAGTTCCGACAATGCAGTAATAACTAACAAGTAATCTAGCTAACAATTCCAAAACTACTACCTTATAGACACAAGTGTAAGGGGATAAAGAATATGTACATAAAGATATATGAATGAGTGATGGTACAGAGCGGCATAGGCAAGATACAGTAGATGGTATTGAGTGCAGTATATACATATGAGATGAGTATGTAAACAAAGTGGCATAGTTAAAGTGGCTAGTGGTACATGTATTACATAAAGATGCAGTAGATGATATAGAGTACAGTATATACATATACATATGAGATGAATAATGTAGGGTATGTAAACATTATATTAGGTAGCATTGTTTAAAGTGGCTAGTGATATATTTTACATCATTTCCCATCAATTCCCATTATTAAAGTGGCTGGAGTTGAGTTAGTGTGTTGGCAGCAGCCACTCAATGTTAGTGGTGGCTGTTTAACAGTCTGAGATAGAAGCTGTTTTTCAGTCTCTCGGTCCCAGCTTTGATGCACCTGTACTGACCTCGCCCTCTGGATGATAGCGGGGTGAACAGGCAGTGGCTCGGGTGGTTGTTGTCCTTGATGATCTTTATGGCCTTCCTGTGACATCGGGTAGTGTAGATGTCCTGGAGGGCAGGTAGTTTGCCCCCGGTGATACGTTGTGCAGACCTCACTACCCTCTGGAGAGCCTTACGGTTGTGGGCGGAGCAGTTGCCGTACCAGGCGGTGATACAGCCCGACAGGATGCTCTCGATTGTGCATCTGTAGAAGTCTGTGAGTGCTTTTGGTGACAAGCCGAATTTCTTCAGCCTCCTGAGGTTGAAGAGGCGCTGCTACGCCTTCTTCACGATGCTGTCTGTGTGGGTGGACCAATTCAGTTTGTCTGTGATGTGTACGCCGAGGAACTTAAAACTTACTACCCTCTCCACTACTGTTCCATCGATGTGGATAGGGGGGTGTTCCCTCTGCTGTTTCCTGAAGTCCACAATCATCTCCTTAGTTTTGTTGACGTTGAATGTCAGGTTATTTTCCTGACACCACACTCCGAGGGCCCTCACCTCCTCCCTGTAGGCCGTCTCGTCGTTGTTGGTAATCAAGCCTACCACTGTTGTGTCGTCCGCAAACTTGATGATTGAGTTGGAGGCGTGCGTGGCCACGCAGTCGTGGGTGAACAGGGAGTACAGGAGAGGGCTCAGAACGCACCCTTGTGGGGCCCCAGTGTTGAGGATCAGCGGGGTGGAAATGTTGTTGCCTACCCTCACCACCTGGGGGCGGCCCGTCAGGAAGTCCAGTACCCAGTACCCAGCACAGGGCGGGGTCAAGACCCAGGGTCTCGAGCTTGATGACGAGCTTGGAGGGCACTATGGTGTTAAATGCGGTAGTCGATGAACAGCATTCCCACATAGGTATTCCTCTTGTCCAGATGGGTTAGGGCAGTGTGCAGTGTGGTTGAGATTGCATCGTCTGTGGACCTATTTGGGCGGTAAGCAAATTGGAGTGGGTCTAGGGTGTCAGGTAGGGTGGAGGTGATATGGTCCTTGACTAGTCTCTCAAAGCACTTCATGATGACGGAAGTGAGTGCTACGGGGCGGTAGTCGTTTAGCTCAGTTACCTTAGCTTTCTTGGGAACAGGAACAATGGTGGCCCTCTTGAAGCATGTGGGAACAGCAGACTGGGATAGCGATTGATTGAATATGTCCGTAAACACACCAGCCAGCTGGTCTGCGCATGCTCTGAGGGCGCGGCTGGGGATGCCGTCTGGGCCTGCAGCCTTGCGAGGGTTGACACGTTTAAATGTTTTCCTCACATCGGCTGCAGTGAAGGAGAGTCCGCATGTTTTAGTTGCGGGCCGTGTCAGTGGCACTGTATTGTCCTCAAAGCGGGCAAAAAGTTATTTAGTCTGCCTGGGAGCAAGACATCCTGGTCCGTGACGGGGCTGGTTTTCTTTTTGTAATCCGTGATTGACTGTAGACCCTGCCACATACCTCTTGTGTCTGAGCCGTTGAATTGAGATTCTACTTTGTCTCTATACTGACACTTAGCTTGTTTGATTGCCTTGTGGAGGGAATAGTTACACTGTTTGTATTCGGTCATGTTTCCGGTCACCTTGCCCTGATTAAAAGCAGTGGTTCGGGCTTTCAGTTTCACACGAACACTGCCATCAATCCACGGTTTCTGGTTTGGGAATGTTTTAATCGTTGCTATGGGAACGACATCTTCAACGCACGTTCTAATGAACTCGCTCACTGAATCAGCGTATTCGTCAATGTTGTTGTCTGACGCAATACAAAACATATCCCAGTCCACGTGATGGAAGCAGTCTTGGAGTGTGGAATCAGATTGGTCGGACCAGCGTTGAACAGACCTCAGCGCGGGAGCTTCTTGTTTTAGTTTCTGTCTGTAGGCAGGGATCAACAAAATGGAGTCGTGGTCAGCTTTTCCGAAAGGAGGGCGGGGCAGGGCCTTATATGCGTCGCGGAAGTTAGAATAGCAGTGATCGATATGCTGATAAAATTTAGGGAGTCTTGTTTTCAGATTAGCCTGTAACGCGGTGTAACGCTCATTCCTTTGACGATAAATGCGAATCCGACCATCACTCCTGGTGAGACAAAACCGCGACTCGTCAGTGAAGAGCACGTTTTGCCAGTCCTGTCTGGTCCAGCTACGGTGGGATTGTGCCCATGGGTGACGTTGTTGCCGGTGTTGTCTGGTGAGGACCTGCCTTACAACAGGCCTACAAGGCCTGCGTTCCTGGTGTAACTCGGGCAGTTGTTGTTGCCATCCTATACCTGTCCCGCAAGTGTGATGTTCGGATGTATCGATCCTGTGCAGGTATTGTTACACGTGTTCTGCCACTGCGAGGACGATCAGCTGTCCGTTCTGTCTCCCTGTAGCGCTGTCTTAGGCATCTCACAGTACGGATATTGCAATTTATTGCCCCGGCCATATCTGCAGTCCTCATGCCTCCTTGCAGCATGCCTAAGGCACGTTCACGCAGATGAGCTGTTAGTGTTGTAACGACCCTTCCACAGGTGCATGTTCATTAACTGTTTATGGTTCATTGAACAAGCTTGGGAAACAGTGTTTAAACCCTTTACAATGAAGATCTGTGAAGTTATTTGGATTTTTACGAATTATCTTCGGAAGACGGGGTCCTACAAAAGGGACATTTCTTTTCTTGCTGAGTTTATATACAGTATTCTATACTATTCAACTGTATCATAGTTAGTTCCGCTCTGACATTGCTCGTCCATATATGTACAGTTGAAGTCGGAAGTGTACATACACCTTAGCACAATTACATTTAAACTCAGTTTTCACAATTCCTGACATTTAATCTGAACAAAAAAATCACTGTCTTAGGTCAGTTAGGATAAACACATTTCACATAAGAATGTGAAATGTCAGAAAAATAGAGAGAATTATTTATTTCAGCTTCTATTTCTTTCATCACATTCCCAGTGGGTCAGAAGTTTACATACACTCAATTTGTATTTGGTAGCATTGCCTTTAAATTGTTTAACTTGGCTCAAACATTTTGGGTAGCCTTCCACAAGCTTCCCACAATAAGTTGGGTGAATTTTGGCCCATTCCTCCTGACAGAGCTGCTGTAACTGAGTCAGGTTTGTAGGCCTCCTTGCTCACACACACGTTTTCAGTTCTACCCACAAATGTTCTAGTGTATTGAGGTCAGTGCTTTGTGATGGCCACTCCAATACCTTGACTTTGTTGTCCTTAAGCCATTTTGCCACAACTGTGGAAGTATGCTTGGGGTCATTGTCCATGTGGAAGATCCATTTGCGACCAAGCTTTAACTTCCTGACTGATGTCTTGAGATGTTGCTTCAATATATCCACATAATTTCCCTCCCTTATGATGCCATCTATTTTGCGAAGTGCACTAGTCCCTCCTGCAGCAAAGCACCCCCACAACATGATGCTGCCACCCTCATGATTCACGGTTGGGATGGTGTTCTTCGGCTTGCTAGCCTCCCCCTTTTTCCTCCAAACATAATGATGGTCATTATGGCCAAACAGTTCTATTTTTGTTTCATCAGACCAGAGGACATTTCTCCAAAAAGTACGACTTTCGTCCATGTGCAGTTGCAAACCATAGTCTGGCTTTTTTATGGCAGTTTTGGAGCAGTGGCTTCTTCCTTGCTGAGCGGCCTTTCAGGTTATGTTGATATAGGACTCGTTTTACAGTGGATATAGATACTTTTGTACCTGTTTCCTCCAGCATCTTCACAAGGTTCTTTGCTGTTGTCCTGGGATTGATTTGTACTTTTCACACCAAAGTACGTTCATCTCTAGGAGACAGAACGCGTCTCCTTCCTGAGGGGTATGATGGCTGCGTGGTCCTATGGTGTTTATACTTGCATGCTACTGTTTGTACAGATAAACGTGGTAACTTCAATTGCTCCCAAGGATGAACCAGACATGTGGAGGTCTGCAATTATTTTCTGAGGTCTTGGCTGATTTCTTTGGATTTTGATGTCAAGCAATGATGTCAAAGCAAAGAGGCACTGAGTTTGAAGGTAGGCCTTAAAATACATCCACAGGTACACCTCCATTTGACTCAAATTATGTCAATAAGAAGCTTCTAAAGCCATGACATAATTTTTGGGAATGTACCAAGCTGTTTAAAGGCACAGTCAACTTTGTGTATGTAAACTTCTGACCCACTGGAATTGTGATACAGTGAATTGTGAAGTGAACAGTGAAGTGAAATAATCTGTCTGTAAACAATTGTTGGAAAAATTACATGCCAAAACTATAATTTGTTAACAAGAAATTTGTGGAGTGGTTGAAAAACGAGTTTTAATGACTCCAATCTATGTGTATGTAAACTTCCGACTTCATCTGTATATAGCATTAATTCATTCCTACTTAGATTTGTGTGTATTTGGAATACGTTGTGTAATTTGTTTGATATTGCTTGTTATATTAATGCACTGTCGGAGCTAGAAGCACAAGCATTTTGCTACACCAGCAATAACATCTGCTAATCACGTGTATGTCACCAATACAATTTGATTTGATTTTATAAACAATCAGCCCTTGTAGCATAATATGTACAGTGCCTTCTGAAAGTATTCAGACCCCTTGACTTTTTCCACATTGTTACGTTACAGCCTTATTTTAAAATGTATTCAATTATTTTATTCCTCATCAATCTACACACAATACCCCATAATGACATCACAATACCCCATAATGACATCACAATACCCCATAATGACAAAGCAAAAAGCAGTTTTTAGAAACTGTTGCACATTTAATGCAAATTAAAAAAACAGTGATGTCACATTTACGTAAGAATTCAGACCCTTTACTCAGTACTTTGTTGAAGCACCTTTGGCAGCGATTATAGCATCGAGTCTTCTTGGGTAAGACGCTACAAGCTTGGCACACCTGTATTTGGGGAGTTTCTCCCATTCTTCTCTGCATATCTTCTCAAGCTCTTTCAGGTTGGATGGGGAGCGTTACTGCACAGCTATTTTCAGGTCTCGCCAGAGATGTTCAATCGGGTTCAAATCCGGGGTCTGGCTCAAGGACATTCAGAGACTTGTCCCAAAGCCTGCGTTGTCTTGGCTGTGTGCTTAGTGTCTTTGTCCTGATGGACGGTGAACCTTCTCCCCAGTCTACGGTCCTGAGCACTATGAAGCAGGTTTTCATCAAGGATCTCTCTGTACTTTGCTCCGTTCATCTTTGCCTCGATCCTGACTAGTCTCCCATTCCCTGCCACTGAAAAACATCACCACAGCATGATACTGCCACCACCATGCTTCACCGTAGGGATGGTGCCAAATTTCCTCTAGATGTGAAACTTTGCATTCAGGCCAAAGAGTTCAATCTTGGTTTCATCAGACCAGATAATCTTGTTTCTCATGTTCTGAGAGTCTTTATGTGCCTTTTGGCAAACTCCAAGCGGGATGTCATGTGCCTTTTACTGAGGAGTGGCTTCTGTTTAGCCACACTACCATAAAGGCCTGATTGGTGGAGTGCTGCAGAGATGATTGTCCTTCTGGAAGTTTCTCCCATCTCCACAGAGGAACTCTACAGCTCTGTCAGAGTGAGCATCGGGTTCTTGGTTGTCTCCCTGACCAAGGCCCTTCTCTCCCGATTGCTCAGTTTGGCCGGGCGGCCAGCTCTAGGAAGAGCCTTGGTGGTTCCAAACTTCTTCCATTTAAGATTGATGGAGGCCATTTGTGTTCTTGGGGACCTTCAATGCTGCAGACATTTTTTGGTACCTTTCGCCAGATCTGTCCCTCTACACAATCCTGTCTCGGAGCTCTACAGACAATTCCTTCAACCTCATGGATTGGTTTTTGCTCTGACATGCACTGTCAACTGTGGGACCTTATATAGACAGGTGTGTGCCTTTCCAAATCATGTCCAATCAATTGAATTGACCACAGGTCAAGGATGATCAATGGAAATAGGACGCACCTGACCTCAATGTTGAGTCTCATAGTAAAGGGTCTGAATACTTATGTAAATAAGGTATTTCTGTTTATTATTTTCAATACATTTTCTAAAAAACTGTTTTCACTTTGTCATTATGGGGTATTGTGTGTAGATTGCAGAATTTTTTTTCCGTTGAATCCATTTTAGAGTAAGGCTTTAACGTAACAAAATATGGAAAAAGTCAAGCGGTCTGAATACTTTCCGAATGCACTGCATAGCTCATGCTAATGTTTAACACCTGTTCCTAGATGGGACAGACTCAGATAGGCTACATAGACTCAGACAGGCTACATAGACTCAGACAGGCTACATATACACAGACAGGCTACATAGACACAGACAGGCTACATAGACTCAGACAGGCTACATAGACACAGACAGGCTACATAGACTCAGACAGGCTACATAGACACAGACAGGCTACATAGACTCAGACAGGCTACATAGACACAGACAGGCTACATAGACACAGACAGGCTACATAGACACAGACAGGCTACATAGACTCAGACAGGCTACATAGACACAGACAGGCTACATAGACTCAGACAGGCTACATAGACTCAGACAGGCTACATATACACAGACAGGCTACATAGACTCAGACAGGCTACATAGACTCAGACAGGCTACATAGACACAGACAGGCTACATAGACACAGACAGGCTACATTGACTCAGGCAGGCTACATAGACACAGACAGGCTACACATAAGTAAACACACTGACAGTGAGCATGGTGTACCATACTACACTCAAACTTCCCCCCACCATGAAACAGAACCGTCCCAGCTTTAGAAGAATAGGAACACTTTCTATGCACTACAGGGAACACTACTGGCCCCTCTCACATGCAGAGGGAGGGGGGGAGATTCATTATTCAAGATAATTGCAGTCTTATAAAACAGTGCCAGTGACCTAAATTCTAAATTCACAAAAATGCAAGAGATGCCAATATTGACTGCCATGCGGGCTACTATGATGGAAGGGGACAAATCGAGGCTGGTATTGGAGTTGGGGCTTTATGCGTCAATGCTACAATACCCCATACAGTAGCTGATGGTGTTTTGTTTGGTATTTTGTCCCAACATTTTATGGCAGTAAGCATTGTGGAAAGACATCGTTGCTCAGAACTAGGGGATGATTTCCTGTACCCAGATTAAACTCCTGGACTACAAAGAGAATCTCCATTAAGAGCGCCTTCAGTCCAGGACTTTATCTGTGTCTGGGAAACCAGCCCTAGAGTTTGTCAAATAGTTATGCGACGGGAACTATCTGAAGTTATATGAATTCTCTTGTGACCCAACTGTCACACAATGTACCTACCCAGACTAGTTTTAAACCGGGGCCCAATCGAAATAGGCTTCTCTGACTTACTATTATTTTGTTCAAAACTTCTCTGAATTTACAGTAGATTACCAGCTCTGGATATCCCTTGCCAGAAATGTCAAGTCATTGTCCGGTGTCTTTCTTCAGCCTTCTGCTCCTGCCCATGTCCTACTTGCCAAATCTCTGTCTAATTAAAAACCCAGTCAGGCAGCCCTGCCAGGAGCAGATCGGCATCAATAATAAAGCAATTTTGGTCTGCTGACTGTCCCAGAGCCCGCCTCCTTCAAGCTGTTAACCAACGCATGGGGCTGCCCACTCTAGCACGGATGATTACCATTGGCTCAAAACGCGGTTTGGCCTCTTGACCGGTCCAATGTGATTCAGCTGTTGAATGGTTGTTGTGCTTTTCCTCGCAAAATCTTGACCGCGTTGAAAGGAGAGGTTAGAGACAATAAGACCTTGTTAATCAACTGGTGGCCTGCTCAGTTAAAAAAACGTAGGGCAAAAGACAATCCGTCCTTTTGTTCAACAAGGTTTACGACCTTCAGCACAAGTCGTCAGCAAGAGGTATACCATGACAAGCTAATGAAACAGACAAATACTGCCCGCCTGCATTGACCTGTCCTCCTCAGAATACTGTATGATTCCTATCATGTCTTTTTAATATCTCTTTAAACACTATGCCTCTGGTCTGGTGGACTCACTTCTGGAGGACTCACTAAACAGAGAACATCCCTGGTCATCCCTACTGCCTCTGATCTGGAGGACTCACTAAACAGAGAACATCCCTGGTCATCCCTACTGCCTCTGATCTGGAGGACTCACTAAACAGAGAACATCCCTGGTCATCCCTACTGTCTCTGATCTGGAGGACTCACTAAACAGAGAACATCCCTGGTCATCCCTACTACCTCTGATCTGGAGGACTCACTAAACAGGGAACATCCCTGGTCATCCCTACTGTCTCTGATCTGGAGGACTCACTAAACAGGGAACATCCCTGGTCGTCCCTACTAACTCTGATATGGAGGACTCACTAAACAGAGAACATCCCTGGTCGTCCCTACTAACTCTGATATGGAGGACTCACTAAACAGGGAACATCCCTGGTCATCCCTACTGTCTCTGATCTGGAGGACTCACTGAACAGGGAACATCCCTGGTCGTCCCTACTAACTCTGATATGGAGGACTCACTAAACAGAGAACATCCCTGGTCATCCCTACTGTCTCTGATCTGGAGGACTCACTAAACAGGGAACATCCCTGGTCGTCCCTACTAACTCTGATATGGAGGACTCACTAAACAGGGAACATCCCTGGTCGTCCCTACTAACTCTGATATGGAGGACTCACTAAACACAACATACTTTGTATGTAAATTATGTCTGAGTGTTGGAGTGTCCCTGGCATTCCGGAAATAAAAAAAACAGAAAACGGTGCCCTCTGGTCTTCTTATTATATGGAATTTGAAATAATTTATATGTTTACTCTTGATACTTAAGTATGTTTTAAACCAAATACTTTTAGACTTTTACTTAAGGAGTATTTTACTGGGTGACTTTCACTTTTACTTGAGTCATTTTCTATTAAGGTGTCTTTACTTTTACTCAAGTATGACAATTGGATACTTTTTACACCTCTGCTTGTTGCAAACATGATGCATGTTTTGGAATATTTTTATTCTGTACAGGCTTCCTTCTTTTTCCTCTGTCAATTAGGTTAGTATTGTGGAGTAACTACAATGTCGTTGATTGATAATGATGTTGATACATCGTCAGTTTCCCCCTATCACAGCCATTAAACTGTTTTAAAGTCACCAATGACCTCATGGTAAATTCCCTGAGCGGTTTCCTTCCTCTCCTGCAACTGAGTTAGGAAGGGCGCCTGTATCTTTGTAATGACTGTGTGTATTGATACACCATCCAAAGTGTAATTAATAACTTCACCATGCTCAAAGGGATATTCAATGTCAATTGTATTTTTATCTTTTACCCATCTACCAATAGGGGTCCTTCTTTGTTGTCACGAGTCCGACGGAGGGTGGTTCCCCTTCCCGGGCGGGTGGCGCTCGGCGGTCGTCGTCACCGGCCTATTAGCTGCCACTGATTGTCTTTCCTCCCCCTCCTTGTATGTTTATTGGTTGCACCTGTTTATGTTTAATTAGTTTGTCTTTATTAGACAGCCGGCCCGCCTGGTTGTTGTGCGGGATTATTTCAGTGTAACCTTCGGCTCTGTTGTAGAGGTACGTGTTAGTGCCTGGTCGTGATTTTTCTGTTGTACATTTTGATTCCCTGTGTTTGGGAACGTAACTATTGTGAGCACCCTGTGATGCGTTGGTGCTATTAAAGATGCACAGCATTTCACTCTCAGTCTCCTGCATTTGACTCCACACCCACGACACCCGGAGCATTACATTTGTGAGGCATTGGAAAACTTCCTGGCCTTTGTAGTTGAATCTGTGTTTGAAATTCACTGATCGACTGAGGTACATTACAGATAATTGTATGTGTGGGGTACAGAGATGAGGCAGTCATTCAAAAACCACGTTAAACACTATTATTGCAACTTATTATGTGCCTTGTGAAACACATTTTTATTTCTGAACTTATTTAATCTTGCCATAACAAAGGGGTTGAATACTTATTGACTCAAGACATTTCAACTTTTCATTTTTTATTCATTTGTAAAATTTAAAAAAACATTATTCCACTTTGACATTATGGGGTATTGTGGGTAGACCAGTGAAGAAAAAAATGTTATCAATTTTATATTCAGGCAGTAAAAACAACAAAATGTAAAAAAAGTCAAGAGGTGTAAATAGTTACTGAAGGCACAGTATCCTAACCATTGCAAAATAAATTCCTTACCTTTTCTGGCCATGAGCTCATATTCCCGAAGTAGTCATAAAACAAATTACCATGTGTAACAGTATAGCTTCCGTCCCTCTCCTCGGCCCGAACCAGGGACCCTCTGAACACATCAACAACTGACACTCACGAAGCATCGTTACCCATCGCTCCACAAAAGCCGTGGCCCTTGCAGAACAAGGGGAACCACTACTTCAAGGTCTCAAAGCCAGTGACGTCACCGATTGAAACGCTATTAGCGCGCACTACCGCTAACTAGCTAGCCATTTCACATCGGTTACACTCACCCCCTTTAGGACCTCCTCCTTTTCCGCAGCAACCAGTGATCCGGGTCACGGCACAAATGTAACAGTATAGCTTCCGTCCCTCTCCTCGCCCCAACCTGGGCTCGAACCAGGGACCCTCTGCAAACATCAACAACTGACACCCACGAAGCAGCGGCCCTTGCAGAGCAAGGGGAACCACTACTTCAAGGTCTCAAAGCGAGTGACGTCACCGATTGAAACGCTATTAGCGCGCACCACCGCTAACTAGCTAGCCATTTCACATCAGTTACACATGCACATCTCTTTATTGTGCCTATTAGATATTATAATTTGTAGTTTGTGCATTCGAAAGGGAGAGAGTTACATACAGTAGAATTTAACAGGTGAACAGACAGTTGGTATTATGTATTGAAGTGTGTAGACTACCACTGTAAGTATAGCCTACTGTAGTAAAAATGTAATAGTAATGTAGTAATGTTTCAGAATTTGCAGGCATTGGGTGCACCTCAGCCAAGGTCCTAAACGCGCTCAAGGTCCTAAACGATATCTTAACCGCCATCGATAAGAAACATTACTGTGCAGCCGTATTCATTGATCTGGCCAAGGCTTTCGACTCTGTCAATCACCACATCCTCATCGGCAGACTCGACAGCCTTGGTTTCTCTAATGATTGCCTCGCCTGGTTCACCAACTACTTCTCTGATAGAGTTCAGGGTGTCAAATCAGAGGGTCTGCTGTCCGGACCTCTGGCAGTCTCTATGGGGGTGCCACAGAGTTCAATTCTTGGACCGACTCTCTTCTCTGTATACATCAATGATGTCGCTCTTGCTGCTGGTGAGTCTCTGATCCACCTCTACGCAGACGACACCATTCTGTATACTTCTGGCCCTTCTTTGGACACTGTGTCCAAAGACACAACTCTCCTTCCGTGGCCTCCAATTGCTCTTAAATACAAGTAAAACTAAATACATGCTCTTCAACCGATCGCTGTCTGCACCTGCCCGCCTGTCCAACATCACTACTCTGGACGGCTCTGACTTAGAATACGTGGACAACTATAAATACCTAGGTGTCTGGTTAGACTGTAAACTCTCCTTCCAGACCCACATCAAACATCTCCAATCCAAAGTTAAATCTAGAATTGGCTTCCTATTTCGCAACAAAGCATCCTTCACTCATGCTGCCAAACATACCCTTGTAAAACTGACCATCCTACCAATCCTCGACTTCGGCGATGTCATTTACAAAATAGCCTCCAATACCCTACTCAACAAATTGGATGCAGTCTATCACAGTGCAATCCGTTTTGTCACCAAAGCCCCATATACCACCCACCATTGCGACCTGTACGCTCTCGTTGGCTGGCCCTCGCTTCATACTCGTCGCCAAACCCACTGGCTCCATGTCATCTACAAGACCCTGCTAGGTAAAGTCCCCCCTTATCTCAGCTCGCTGGTCACCATAGCATCTCCCACCTGTAGCATGCGCTCCAGCAGGTATATCTCTCCAGTCACCCCCAAAACCAATTATTTCTTTGGCCACCTCTCCTTCCAGTTCTCTGCTGGCAATGACTGGAACGAACTACAAAAATCTCTGAAACTGGAAACACTTATCTCCCTCACTAGCTTTAAGCACCAACTGTCAGAGCAGCTCACAGATTACTGCACCTGTACATAGCCCACCTATAATTTAGCCCAAACAACTACCTCTTTCCCTACTGTATTTATTTTATTTATTTAGCTCCTTTGCACCCCATTATTTTTATTTCTACTTTGCACATTCTTCCACTGCAAATCTACCATTCCAGTGTTTTACTTGCTATATTGTATTTACTTTGCCACCATGGCCTTTTTTTGCCTTTACCTCCCTTATCTCACCTCATTTGCTCACATCGTATATAGACTTGTTTATACTGTATTATTGACTGTGTGTTTGTTTTACTCCATGTGTAACTCTGTGTCGTTGTATGTGTCGAACTGCTTTGCTTTATCTTGGCAGGTCACAATTGTAAATGAGAACTTGTTCTCAACTAGCCTACCTGGTTAAATAAAGGTGTTCTCAACTAGCCTACCTGGTTAAATAAAGGTGTTCTCAACTAGCCTACCTGGTTAAATAAAGGTGTTCTCAACTAGCCTACCTGGTTAAATAAAGGTGTTCTCAACTAGCCTACCTGGTTAAATAAAGGTGTTCTCAACTAGCCTACCTGGTTAAATAAAGGTGTTCTCAACTAGCCTACCTGGTTAAATAAAGGTGTTCTCAACTAGCCTACCTGGTTAAATAAAGGTGTTCTCCACTAGCCTACCTGGTTAAATAAAGGTGTTCTCCACTAGCCTACCTGGTTAAATAAAGGTGTTCTCCACTAGCCTACCTGGTTAAATAAAGGTGTTCTCCACTAGCCTACCTGGTTAAATAAAGGTGTTCTCAACTAGCCTACCTGGTTAAATAAAGGTGTTCTCAACTAGCCTACCTGGTTAAATAAAGGTGTTCTCCACTAGCCTACCTGGTTAAATAAAGGTGTTCTCCACTAGCCTACCTGGTTAAATAAAGGTGTTCTCAACTAGCCTACCTGGTTAAATAAAGGTGTTCTCAACTAGCCTACCTGGTTAAATAAAGGTGTTCTCAACTAGCCTACCTGGTTAAATAAAGGTGTTCTCAACTAGCCTACCTGGTTAAATAAAGGTGTTCTCAACTAGCCTACCTGGTTAAATAAAGGTGTTCTCAACTAGCCTACCTGGTTAAATAAAGGTGTTCTCAACTAGCCTACCTGGTTAAATAAAGGTGTTCTCAACTAGCCTACCTGGTTAAATAAAGGTGTTCTCAACTAGCCTACCTGGTTAAATAAAGGTGTTCTCAACTAGCCTACCTGGTTAAATAAAGGTGTTCTCAACTAGCCTACCTGGTTAAATAAAGGTGTTCTCAACTAGCCTACCTGGTTAAATAAAGGTGTTCTCAACTAGCCTACCTGGTTAAATAAAGGTGTTCTCAACTAGCCTACCTGGTTAAATAAAGGTGTTCTCAACTAGCCTACCTGGTTAAATAAAGGTGTTCTCAACTAGCCTACCTGGTTAAATAAAGGTGTTCTCAACTAGCCTACCTGGTTAAATAAAGGTGTTCTCAACTAGCCTACCTGGTTAAATAAGGTGTTCTCAACTAGCCTACCTGGTTAAATAAAGGTGTTCTCAACTAGCCTACCTGGTTAAATAAAGGTGTTCTCAACTAGCCTACCTGGTTAAATAAAGGTGTTCTCAACTAGCCTACCTGGTTAAATAAAGGTGTTCTCAACTAGCCTACCTGGTTAAATAAAGGTGTTCTCAACTAGCCTACCTGGTTAAATAAAGGTGTTCTCAACTAGCCTACCTGGTTAAATAAAGGTGTTCTCAACTAGCCTACCTGGTTAAATAAAGGTGTTCTCAACTAGCCTACCTGGTTAAATAAGGTGTTCTCAACTAGCCTACCTGGTTAAATAAAGGTGTTCTCAACTAGCCTACCTGGTTAAATAAAGGTGTTCTCAACTAGCCTACCTGGTTAAATAAAGGTGTTCTCAACTAGCCTACCTGGTTAAATAAGGTGTTCTCAACTAGCCTACCTGGTTAAATAAAGGTGTTCTCAACTAGCCTACCTGGTTAAATAAAGGTGTTCTCAACTAGCCTACCTGGTTAAATAAAGGTGTTCTCAACTAGCCTACTGGTTAAATAAGGTGTTCTCAACTAGCCTACCTGCTTAAATAAAGGTGTTCTCAACTAGCCTACCTGGTTAAATAAGGTGTTCTCAACTAGCCTACCTGGTTAAATAAGGTGTTCTCAACTAGCCTACCTGCTTAAATAAAGGTGTTCTCAACTAGCCTACCTGGTTAAATAAAGGTGTTCTCAACTAGCCTACCTGGTTAAATAAAGGTGTTCTCAACTAGCCTACCTGGTTAAATAAAGGTGTTCTCAACTAGCCTACCTGGTTAAATAAAGGTGTTCTCAACTAGCCTACCTGGTTAAATAAAGGTGTTCTCAACTAGCCTACCTGGTTAAATAAAGGTGTTCTCAACTAGCCTACCTGGTTAAATAAAGGTGTTCTCAACTAGCCTACCTGGTTAAATAAAGGTGTTCTCAACTAGCCTACCTGGTTAAATAAAGGTGTTCTCAACTAGCCTACCTGGTTAAATAAAGGTGTTCTCAACTAGCCTACCTGGTTAAATAAAGGTGTTCTCAACTAGCCTACCTGGTTAAATAAAGGTGTTCTCAACTAGCCTACCTGGTTAAATAAAGGTGTTCTCAACTAGCCTACCTGGTTAAATAAAGGTGTTCTCAACTAGCCTACCTGGTTAAATAAAGGTGTTCTCAACTAGCCTACCTGGTTAAATAAAGGTGAAATAAAAAAATAAAAAAAATAAAAAACGTGGGCACAGTTTCATGACAAGTCTGACTTATAACGGAGAACATGTATTTATGGCGTGCGCCAAAGTTAATAAATCTCAATTGTTGAGTGGGCTCAGTCTTTGCAGAACTGGCATACGCAGATATTTAGTGTTAAATTTACACACCAGTTAGAAATGAGGCCCCAGGTGTGTATGGTCAATGGCAAGTGTGACATTGCGCCAGATGTAAGGTCCCATGGGGTGGTGTGACGAGGAAGTAGCGTGGTGCGACATGGTCACCGGCTATGAGTTTTTTGTGGCGTGAGCCTGAGGTACTGTGACATTGGTGACAGGCAATGACAGCTTCCTGCTCTGTGTCCTACACCACTTGGTGTTAGATTACACAGAGAATCCTGGGATAGGCTATGTACTGTACAGGCCAATCCCTTCCCTTCTGTATCCATGTAGACTAAGTGGAGGAGATGAGATAACTTACCTTGAAAGGAAAGTAGTCGTTACTGTAAAGAAGCCCTTGAAACGGGCCAACAAGAGGGTTTATATCTGAAAAGCAACCCGTTTCAGTTTTGTAATACCTCTTTGCTGGGACAATCTTAATGTAACCTTTCACTGTATTGCAGGCTGAGATAAAGAGTATTCCTCTCTTAGCGTTAGAGTGGCAGCCATTCCACTAAGGTTGCTCTGGCACATTGTTTAGCCGACAAACATGACTTGGGGCAGGGAATGTGGGCAGTGATCCTTTTGGTAGAGGTGAATATGGGGTTATAAGAGTGCATCTGTAAAAAAGAAATTGCACCTTAGTCAGACACATATGTGTTTCTGGAAATATGCACAGTGTTTCACAGATGATCAGATGGGAGTGCGGTACTGCAGGGTGGTACAGGGTAACCCAGATCAGTACGGAAAATAACACCTCACACCACCCCACACTGAGGTAAGCACAATGACACACCTGAATTTGGGAACATCGCATCCCCCTTTCGACCCTGTAATTCCCATTTCAACTACCAACGGAACTACTGCAGTCACAAAGTCTTATGGGATTGTGCAAAATCAAATACCGACGGTCATCTTTTAATCTCCTAAGAAACATCATTTCCTTCCCTTCTTCATCTGTTTGAAGAGAGCACTCCTCCTCCGTTCTAGACCAAACTGGAGTGATACTTAAGGGAGTTTGGTATCTCTTTACATTACAGCGTGTTGGCTGAGCTTCCGCCACCTTTCTTCTCGCCTCTCTGCTCTCTCCCGCTGTGCCGTTGTCCAATGTCCGTCCTTCTCATGAATATTCAGAACTACACGTCTGTCTATAAGAGACAGGGAGCCAAGGGCGACTCTGGGCCTGCGAAGTAACACAAAATGCCTGCGCTGCTGACGTTTTCCCGTGTCACCTCTGACAGAACTGCAACAAAATGGTGCTTAGTGAGTATTCCTTTTTTATTTAACCTGGCAAGTCAGTTAAGAACAAATCCTTATTTACAATAACGGCCTACCCCAGCCAAACCTGGACAACGCTGGGCCAATTGTGCGCCACCCTATGGGACAGCCAGATGTGATACAGCCTGGATTCGAACCAGGAACTGTAGTGATGATGCAGTGCCTTAGAATGCCACGCCACTCGGGAGTCTTTCTCCTCGTATGTCTGATGAGAAAGCTGGACAAGTAAATGACGGGGATTTATGTGCAGTGACAGGGTAGTACTACGAAAATGCTCCAGCAATGACCAAGCTTAGGTTTCCAGAATATTCCTTGGTTGGTTAAGATTAGCATTTTTAGAACGTTTGTTTTGTCCAGTTTTGGGGACATTCTGAGAATGTTCCTTCTAGAGACAAGAAAAAGTGAGGGTCTTCACAACATCACTGAAACACTGACATAATGCCACGAGGAAAACGTTTGCCTTTTGAACCTGTCTGAATGTTTTCACAACACCGTGCTTGACTGTACACGTTCTAATAATCTTCAGGAAACACTGTTTTGTAATGTCATCTCACAACCAAATGGAAATGTTAAAACAAACCAACTATGCTATTTTCTCATTAACCGGACACATACCCCCCCCCCCCCCCCCCCCCAAACCTAGCCTTCTATGTATGTACCAAAGCATCCAGGGTTCGATTGTGGTGATCGATGTATACTTTGAACTAGAGGCCAGTTCTGTTCCATCCTCTGTTGGCACACTGCAGCAGGGTGATCTGATGTCCTCTGTCTGCTGTTTCCTGGTCTAGCAGCATTGCGAGACGTGGAGCCACGTTGGTCCTGAGCCCATATCCATCCCACTGTTATTGCAGACACAGGCAGCGCAACACTGCAGTGTGTAAAACAGGACTGTGGTGTTAGGGACTGAATAGAGGATGCCTGTGTGCTGCTTGGGACAGTTAGGCTAGGGAGGTGAACACATCACTGATTAGCAGACAACACTATAGTAACCTGTAGAATTTGGGAATAGAGTGTGTATTGTCAAGGACACAGGAATAGGAAGGAGGGTGTGTGTATGTACCACCCCCCCTTCACACACTCATACGCGCTTCCACCTCCAATGAATAATTCAGAGGCCTGCAGCGAAAAGTGCACAGTCACCGATGGGGGCCACTCACCTCACACAACCCCTCCCCCACCGCCCCCATAATAACCCAGCACTTAAACTCTACTGAGAAACACACATCTAATCTGAATTGAGAAACATGCAAACAATCATATACAGTCACCCAGAAATACACATATACAGTCACCCAGAAATACACATATACAGTCACCCAGAAATACATATATACAGTCACCCAGAAATACACATATACAGTCACCCAGAAATACACATATACAGTCACCCAGAAATACACATATACAGTCACCCAGAAATACACATATACAGTCACCCAGAAATACACATATACAGTCACCCAGAAATACACATATACAGTCACCCAGAAATACATATATACAGTCACCCAGAAATACACATATACAGTCACCCAGAAATACACATATAGTCACCCAGAAATACACATATACAGTCACCCAGACATACACATTTACAGTCACCCAGAAATACACATATACAGTCACCCAGAAATACATATATACAGTCACCCAGAAATACACATTTACAGTCACCCAGAAATACACATATACAGTCACCCAGAAATACACATATACAGTCACCCAGAAATACATATATACAGTCACCCAGAAATACACATATACAGTCACCCAGAAATACACATATACAGTCACCCAGAAATACACATATACAGTCACCCAGAAATACACATATACAGTCACCCAGAAATACACATATACAGTCACCCAGAAATACACATATAATCACCCAGAAATACATATATACAGTCACCCAGAAATACACATATACAGTCACCCAGAAATACACATATACAGTCACCCAGAAATACACATATAGTCACCCAGAAATACACATATACAATCACCCAGAAGTACACATATACAGTCACCCAGAAATACATATATACAGTCACCCAGAAATACACATATAATCACCCAGAAATACACATATACAGTCACCCAGAAATACACATATACAGTCACCCAGAAATACACATATACAGTCACCCAGAAATACACATATACAGTCACCCAGAAATACACATATAGTCACCCAGAAATACACATATACAGTCACCCAGAAATACACATATACAGTCACCCAGAAATACACATATACAGTCACCCAGAAATACACATATAGTCACCCAGAAATACACATATACAGTCACCCAGAAATACACATATACAGTCACCCAGAAATACACATATACAGTCACCCAGAAATACACATATACAGTCACCCAGAAATACACATATACAGTCACCCAGAAATACACATATACAGTCACCCAGAAATACACATATACAGTCACCCAGAAATACATATATACAGTCACCCAGAAATACACATATACAGTCACCCAGAAATACACATATACAGTCACCCAGAAATACACATATACAGTCACCCAGAAATACACATATAGTCACCCAGAAATACACATATACAGTCACCCAGAAATACACATATACAGTCACCCAGAAATACACATATACAGTCACCTAGAAATATACATATACAGTCACATACACTGACATGCAGAAACACAAGCAAAGACACAACATACCCCTCCCCCCAAAATAAACCTGGGTAGTTGATATGTGGAAAGCTCTGTCAGCTCTCTGATGGCTGCAGCCGTGCTCTGTCATCAAACTGCTTCCTGTGAAGCGCCAGAGCGAGGACGGTAAACGCTACATCTAGTTAACACCTTCACTCAGGATCTTTGACGCAAAAACAAAACCCGTTCAGTGAGCATCTTAGCATGTGCCACAAACAGTAGTGGTAACCCACTGGGCACAGACGTCGTTTCAACGTCTAGTTTTGATGTGAATTCAATCTGAAATCAGCATGCACCATGTATAAAAATTATCAGTTTCACAACCAATCAGTTTTTCACATTGATTCAACATCATCACATTGATTTTTTTCATTACGACGTAGACCCAACATTGATTCAACCAGTTTGTGCCCAGTGGGTTATATGTACGGGCTACAACAACAACACCAATCAAGAGATTAGCTTTTGGTTAAAGGCAAACTTCACCGCTAGATACTATTTGGGGTGTTTTTTCAGTCTCCCTACATAATTATGAAAGGGCGTTTCAGAAATAATTCTGAGGGATGAGAGGGTGTTTCAGAGATCATTCTGAGGGATGAGAGGGTGTTTCAGAGATGAGGGATGAGAGGGTGTTTCAGAGATCATTCTGAGGGATGAGAGGGTGTTTCAGAGATGAGGGATGAGAGGGTGTTTCAGAGATAATTCTGAGGGATGAGAGGGTGTTTCAGAGATAATTCTGAGGGATGAGAGGGTGTTTCAGAGATAATTCTGAGGAATGAGAGGGTGTTTCAAATATCATTCTGAGGGATGAGAGGGTGTTTCAGAGACAATTCTTAGGGATGAAGAGGGTGTTTCAGAGATCATTCTGAGGAATGAGAGGGTGTTTCAGAGATCATTCTGAGGGATGAGAGGGTGTTTCAGAGATGAGGGATGAGAGGGTGTTTCAGAGATCATTCTGAGGGATGAGAGGGTGTTTCAAAGATAATTATGCAATTTCGCTGTATTTTTTCATTCTGGCACTGGGAGAGTTCAACCAATGACATCATCGGTTGATTGAGCCTGCTGTCTGATCTAAAAATGAATGGAGTCATGTTTTGTAGCAGTTATTGTGGCCTTTCTGTTTCGCTGATTGCATGATCATGCTTGCACCGAGATATGGTTGTCCTTGTTCAATAGAGGCTTTAGTACTATATTTTTCTTCTACTGAATTACATGTCATGCATTGCCATAACTCTTCCTGCACACTGCTGTGTAAAGTCAGAGCCAGACCCAATAAACTTTGCCTTGAATACAAGTCATGTCTACTTAGTTGCTATATTGACAGACTAATATACTGTTTAATTGAAACATGTTTACTTGCCAATAAATAAAAGTTGAAATGATACATCAACTCCCTGCATAATTAGTTTTAGCAGTAAGATTGTAGCTAGTTTACAAATACATTTCATGAATATAACAATGAATTTATCCATAAGTTGAAGTCACCAGTTTATTGGTTTCTGATGCAGCTGGAATCATTTAGTCACTTGTCAGTACACTTGTAAATAATTATATAAAACATTTTATTAAACACCATTATATACTGTACATACTTTATGTACAACAGCTAGCAATATCTAAACCACAATGCAGTTGTGAGCATACTAGTATATTATACTACAACATCAGTCTAAATGAATATGGATGTTGTGTTGGTTGAACGTTCCAGGCAGGTTCCAGAATGTTCTTCAGCTGGTGAACCTCTTCTTGTGTCGGGTAATGGCAGCTGGTTTAGCAGGCTTTGGCGCTGTAGCGATGTTGGGTTTGGGGAGCTGTAACTCTGGACGCTTGTAGACTACCGTCTGGTCCTTTCTGTGCTCCTCAGCCAGGTGGACAGGCCTCTTCCTGAAATGGTGAGTTCTGGACTTGTACACGTTCTTCACCACCCACTGCTTCGACTTCTTGCAGAAGATTTGTTTCTACTGCTAGTCTAATGGAAAGACAAAAATACTCATAATGAGGATGTGTAAAACATGAAGACTGTTCATGAGGATGTGTAATTATACAAGAAACCATGTTAATCTGTAAACAGAAATAGGGTACAGTAGACTGGTATGTTCTGTTACACTCAGAGTTAATGATGGGGTGGCTGGGTAGCCTAGTGGTTAGAGTGGTGGTTAGACTAGCAACCGCAAGTTCAAAACTCCCGAGCTGGCAAGTCTGTCGTTCTGCCCCTGAACAAGGCAGTTAACCCACTGTTCCTAGGCTGTCATTGAAAATAAGAATTTGTTCTTAACTGACTTGCCAAGTTAAATAAAGGTACAATTAAAATATAAAAAAATGCGGCATTGAGATGGGCTGTTAGCAAAGATGTGAAAAGTTTGAGGGGGGCTTGACTTGTAGACAGTCTAGTGTATTGTTGTCTTGAGTAGACAAGCACTGCCAACAATTGAGTGAAGAGGCTAGAGGAGTATACTAACAACCTCTTTTGTCCATGCCTAAAGAACTGACTACACTGGGTGTGAACAGTTTGAGGAGCGCTTGGTTTGTAGACAGTTCAGAATATTGGGTGATTTTGTTTTCTCAAGAGGGTTTTGTGATTTCATAAATAACTTTGGCTGTCCTGGCTTGTTTCCGAGTCAGATGATGTTGAGCTTGAGCTTGTTCCAGGCGGAAAGCTTTCATCCAATGGGTCTACAGGCTCTGTGCTACTAAAGCTGGTGTCAAGGTCATCGTCCTCAGCGGCAGCAGAAGGATTAATCGGCAGGACACAGTCGCGGTGTCCAAATACCTATATTGGCGTACTACATACTTAAACTGCATACTTTGTATTCATCGTCACGTACTATTGAGCATGTACTGTTTAGTAAAAGTATGCAGTATGCCATGGCCGCAACGCAGCAGCGGCTCCTGACTGGCTGAGTAGGTGGGGCGGGGCCGAGTGCAGGTGGATTTTTCCAAATTCAACAGAAATGTATCGCATTTATAGCTCATTTCCAATTTGACGCATTTCTCTAAACTGAATAGAATAGGAATGGTTATAGACAGACTATCACATTCAACCTAACGGAGTTACAGGCCTACTCAGGCTGGTAATAGACAGACTATCACATTCAACCTAATGGAGTTACAGGCCTACTCAGGCTGGTTATAGGCAGACTATCACATTCTACCTAATGGAGTTATAGGCCTACTCAGGCTGGTTATAGTAAGACTATCACATTCTACCTAATGGAGTTATAGGCCTACTCAGGCTGGTTATAGACAGACTATCACATTCAACCTAATGGAGTTATAGGCCTACTCAGGCTGGTTATAGGCAGACATTCAACCTAATGGAGTTATAGGCCTACTCAGGCTGTTTATAGACAGACTATCACATTCAACCTAATGGAGTTATAGGCCTACTCAGGCTGGTTATAGGCATACATTCAACCTAATGGAGTTATAGGCCTACTCAGGCTGGTTATAGGCAGACATTCAACCTAATGGAGTTATAGGCCTACTCAGGCTGGTTATAGTCAGACTATCACATTCAACCTAATGGAGTTACAGGCCTACTCAGGCTGGTTATAGGCAGACATTCAACCTAATGGAGTCATAGGACTACTCAGGCTGTATTCGGAAAGGACCAGAATTCAGTGATTAGCCAACATTTTACTACTTTGTCTTCATCAATACACACTCAAACAAGATACTATATCCACCCATCGCCTCATGTCAATACATCATGCATACTAACCTTCACACACAATGCCCACTCCCAAAAGACAACAGTCAATCACCTCTACTGTCCCCGCCTTACTCATTTTTAAATGTTTAATTGAACCTTTATTTAACTAGGCAAGTCAGTTAAGAACAAATTTACAATGACAGCCTACCAAAAGGCAAAAGGCCTCCTGTTGGGACGGGGGCTGGGATTAAAATAAAAATATAGGACAAAACACACATCATGACAAGAGAGACACCACAACACTACATAAAGAGAGACACCACAACACTACATAAAGAGAGACACCACAACACTACATAAAGAGAGACACCACAACACTACATAAAGAGAGACACCACAACACTACATAAAGAGAGACACCACAACACTACATAAAGAGAGACACCACAACATTACATAAAGAGAGACCTAAGACACCACAACATTACATAAAGAGACACCTAAGACAACAACATGGTAGCAACACAACATGACAACAACATGGTAGCAACACAACATGACAACACAACATGGTAGCATCACAACATGACAACACAACATGGTAGCAAGACAACATGACAACACAACATGGTAGCAACACAATATGACAACAACATGGTAGCAACAGAACATGGCAACATGGTAGAAACACAACATGGTAGCAGCACAACATGACAACAACATGGTAGCAACACAACATGACAACAACATGGTAGCAACACAACATGACAACACAACATGGTAGCAACACAACATGACAACAACATGGTAGCAACACAACATGGCAGCAGCCCAACATGGTAGCAGCACAACATGACAACAACATGGTAGCAACACAACATGGTAGCTACACAACATGGTAGCAGCACAAAACATGGTACAAACACTATTGGGCACCGGCAACAGCACAAAGGGCTAGAAGGTAGAGACAACAATACATCACACGAAGCAGCTACATCTGTCAGTAAGAGTGTCCATAATACCTCTGCTTTCTCCAATGTATACTTCAAGCCATGCATGAACAATCAACTAAGCCTCCACAATACAGAGAAAACTACAGCAGAAGTTGTAGCCTCCTTGTAAACACACCAACTATGACAACAAAACACTGACCATGTATATGCCTAGCTCCAGTATATTTATTTGCTCCTCGTGGAGTCATGGAAAGATTGAGTAGATTTTAGATGGTGACATACACTAGTTCCTGGTGCTGAGCTTGATGATGATGGGATCAGACTCTAAATAGAACACATAGTCAGTATCAGACTCTAAATAGAACACATAGTCAGTATCAGACTCTAAATAGAACACATAGTCAGTATCAGACTCTAAATAGAACACATAGTCAGTATCAGACTAAATAGAACACATAGTCAGTATCAGACTAAATAGAACACAGTCAGTATCAGACTCTAAAAAGAACACATAGTCAGTATCAGACTCTAAACAGAACACATAGTCAGTATCAGACTCTAAATAGAACACATAGTCAGTATCAGACTCTAAATAGAACACATAGTCAGTATCAGACTCTAAACAGAACACATAGTCAGTATCAGACTCTAAATAGAACACATAGTCAGTATCAGACTAAATAGAACACAGTCAGTATCAGACTCTAAATAGAAGACATAGTCAGTATCAGACTCTAAATAGAACACATAGTCAGTATCAGACTCTAAATAGAACACAGTCAGTATCAGACTCTAAACAGAACACATAGTCAGTATCAGACTCTAAATAGAACACATAGTCAGTATCAGACTAAATAGAACACATAGTCAGTATCAGACTCTAAATAGAACACATAGTCAGTATCAGACTCTAAACAGAACACATAGTCAGTATCAGACTCTAAATAGAACACATAGTCAGTATCAGACTAAATAGAACACATAGTCAGTATCAGACTCTAAATAGAACACATAGTCAGTATCAGACTAAATAGAACACATAGTCAGTATCAGACTAAATAGAACACATAGTCAGTATCAGACTCTAAACAGAACACATAGTCAGTATCAGACTCTAAATAGAACACATAGTCAGTATCAGACTAAATAGAACACATAGTCAGTATCAGACTCTAAATAGAACACATAGTCAGTATCAGACTCTAAATAGAACACATAGTCAGTATCAGACTAAATAGAACACATAGTCAGTATCAGACTAAATAGAACACATGGTCTCTGCGTTAGATAGTTAGCTAGCTAGCTAGCTAAGGGTTAACTAACGTAACCTAACGAAGCAAAGGTTATCTTGCAAAGTTCCAAATCACATCGCCAGATAGCGGCCGGCTAATTACATTGATTAGCTTTGGAATGTCTAGCCAGTGTATTATTAAAGCTAGCTAGCTAGATTTAGGTGTAGATGAACAAATGTAGTTAGCTAGCTAGCTCTTTGAAGCAAACTGAAAAATTGATGGAATAGCATCACTTTTCAACGTTCGACGACCTGGCAACCCCATCAGTTGAGACTTCAAGTCCGTTTCAAAATCCTCCGGCTGAAAGTGCTGGCTACAAGCACAGACATTTTGATATTTCTCCATCAACTGGATCCACCTTCACCAGGGCGGTACTAAGTCCTGAAATCGCTATGAATTCTGGATATTTGGCTTACGACAAGCAAATGTAGATGGCCGGTTTCTATCCGGGAGATGCCGAAACTCTCGTATTTGTGTGTAGTGAAATATATTCTAAATTTGTCTGACACATATGATATGTTAATAATATATGAATGGGTATATACAGTAAAATAGAGCCGTGGTGAAATGTCCCTCTAAGTTGACAGGTAAACAGGTGTGGTCACATGAGTATTGTAGTACTGCAGTCAGTTGAATGATTGATAGCAACTTCATTAACCATTATGGAACTACTGATGTTAAGGTAGGATCACATTCAGTCAGATGCGTAGTTCATCTGTTTGGCCATTTAGCTGGACAAAAGGCCAGCAGAAACGGCGGCACGGCACTCCTACGATGATGTCACAAAACAATCACTACTCATTTTGGAGATTCAAACACGACGACAACAACAAAAACCACAATTGAACAGGATAATGAATATAATGATTGGATTCTATGGATTCTTGTTGAATTACTTCAGTGATGCTGAGTCTTTCTGGATTGTTGCTGTCTCAGATAAATGGAGAGCACAATACACCAGTAGGCTAGAACTTCAGAGACTCATCTTAATGAAAATCTCCACGCAGACATCAACACGATGTTATATTTAGGCCTCATAGAAATGCTCCCTTCAGGGGAAGGCAACTGTGCAGCATCAACTCTAATGTGTTACCTCAGTTGAGCATTTTTATCATAGGCCTACCCACACACGTTGTTCGAGGGAGACTTTGGGATTTTTGGCAATGAGGCCCTATGTCTACTTCCCCAGAGTCAGATGAAATTTGGGGATACCATTTTTATGTCTCTGCGTGCAGTTTGAAGGAAGTTGCTAACAAGCTCTAGAGCAATTGCTAACTTGCATTCGCGCAATGACTGGAAGTCTATGGCTATTTGCTAGCATGCTAAAAATGTAATCTCAAACGAGCCACACAAAAGCACAAACTGGAATATGAAAATATAAAATAATTAATATCTATCAATAACCTACTAAATATCATCATAATCATCATCAAGAACAACAATACCCCCCCACCCCCCCTGAAATAGCCTGACATTTTTTCCTAGGTATCTATAGGCCAGGGTCTCCCAAACTCTGTCCTGGGGCCCGCCCTGGGTGCACGTTTTGGTTTTTGCCCTAACACTACACAAGTATGTGGACACACCTTCAAATTAGTGGATTCTGCTCTTACAGCCACACCCATTGCTGACAGGTGTATAAAATCGGGCACACAGCCGTGCAATCTCCATAGACAAACATTGGAAATAGAATCGCCTTACTAAAGAGCTCAGTGACTTTCAATGTGGCACTGTCATAGGATGTCACCTTTCCAACAAGTCAGTTTGTTTCAGCATGACAATGCCCCGTGCACAAAGGTCCATACAGAAATTGTTTGAGGTCGGTGTGGAAGAACTTGACTGGCCTGCACAGAGTCCTGTCCTCAACCCCATCTAACACCTTTGTGATGAATTGGAACGCCAACTGCGAGCCAGGCCTAATCGCCCAACATCAGTGCCCGACCTCACTAATGCTCTTGTGGCTGAATGGAAGCAAGTCCCTGCAGCAATGTTCCAACATCTAGTGGAAAGCCTTCCCAGAAGAGTGGAGACTGTTAATAGCAGCAAAGGGTGGACCGACTCCATATTAATGCCCATGATTTTGGAATGAGATGTTCGACAAGCAGGTGTCCACATACTTTTGGTCATGTAGTGTTTATGGCATTGCTACATGAGAAAGGCAGTGCTTGTTGTTCTGTGTGTGAAGACGTTCAGGCTTACTAGGAGCATATCAATATCCTTTCCAGTACGGATACATTTTAGTACGGATACATTTTATGTAGACACTGCTACCATACAAGTCTCTCCAACTGCTGTCAATCAAGAGAGCTGTCAAGGAAAGCACCACGTGACCTGAGAGGTCTTCGGATGTTAAATTGCAGCACTGTCGCTATATGCAATTGCGTTATTCCTTCTCCAATAGAATGAATGGGACTCTAAATAGTAACCAATCACAAGAGAGCTCCTGTGGCATATAAAACCTAGCAAAGCGGCTTAGTTCTGGACACCAGTATAAGCGTTGGTGTGATCGTTTCTTGTCGAAAGGGATTTTGTGTCTTTCCCAAAGAAAAACGTCCTAAGGTAGGATATATATTTTTGTTGATGTGTAGAAATACAGCTATGCATAAGAATGTCATATGTATGCCGTTGTTATAGTGCGTCGAATGTGCTTGTATTTAATACATGCATTTAAATATGATGACAAAGGCAAAAAAAAGAAAATAATTTTGTTTGAACAAAGACTTGGGTATTGTAGACAACATATCGGTAAAGCGCGTTCACCCTTGACATTTGGAGACGTCAGTGATTTGGTTTCACATGAATAATACATTTAAAAAAAATGTAAAGATCTTTATCGAACTGTAAAATTATATCCTGGATAAAATTGCCTCAGTCTTGTATACAAGGGTTGTATTTTCCGTTTGCGGTAGCAGTTTACGTCGACAACGAACGACCTTGCAGCATCTTGTATCTGCAAGGTCTTATTATTTGGTGCTGCGCATTACGCATTCGGTCGAGGGCTTCCATCCAAGGTCCACTGTAGCCTACATATTTGGATTAAAACATGGTTGACTGCATGCATTTTAATCCATCCATTATATTTGTTGTAGATTTGACATTCTAGGGAAATTAACAGTTGCTAGATCTGGGCACAGAGGGTAGCTTACGTGGATACCATCTCGGATGATGAGGAAAGGGGATGCAAATGGTTGGCTTTTTTTGTTACCTCTTTGCACCGTGTGTTTTACGAGTGCATCAATCCGTCAGTGTTGAGGAAGCTACTTTAAAAATGTAGTTTACCAAACGACCAATTACGTAACACTGGAAGAAGTTACGCTACACGAAACCCACTGGACATCTCTTCCACATTAGATCAACCCAATTTAATTGAATTGAAGTTGAGCGTCTATTCAAACAGTGGAAAGCTACCCTTAATACAAAAGTTTAACTAAAGTTACTTAAAAGTAATACATTATTTAAATCTAAAGTGTCAGACTACAATTTGCAAGAATAGTTCACATTCTGTTAATAGAATGTGCATTTTAGCCTATTAAACAAATGAGAATTAATCAGGTGTGATGCCGGAAAAGGAAATACTTGCTTACCCATTTAGTTTCCCAGGAAGAGTGTAGTTCCAGTAGTTAACGAAACCAGTACATGTAAAACAGAAGTACTGAAAACACTATCAAGCTACTGCAAAATGTCAAATTACTAGCTGAACTAAAATTCATGCAGAATAAACTATTCAACGTTTTTACTAAAGGTACACTATGCAGAAATCGCGCTGCAATTACCTGGTTGCTAAAACTCAGTCCACCTAATATCAGTTTGACAACACAAGCGATCATTGCACCTATCAAAACCGCTGTGAAAATATATTTTCATTATCTTTTTGAAGCTGGTGTACAAAGGTTTCATTTTTGCATATTTCATTAAGAACGGGAAGCCTATAAATAGCGCACGTAGGTCAGAGCTACGGTTTAGACTAGCTTTCAACGAGAAAAGCAAGTCTAACTCGGGTCACCCAAAAAGTTATATTGCAGCGTTAAACTAAGCGATTTCATTTTCCGGGTAGGCTATTTTGGCCACTAACATTACATTGTTCATCCTTGCTCACAGGTCAAAGAAATCATGCCTTTCGGTAACACCCACAACAAGCTGAAGATGAACTACTCCGCGGAGCAGGAGTACCCCGACCTGAGCCAGCATAACAACCACATGGCCAAGGTGCTCACTCCAGAGATGTACTCCAACTTGCGGGACAAGGAAACTCCAAGTGGATTTACAGTGGATGATGTCATTCAAACTGGGGTTGATAACCCAGGTAAATAGCAGTGGGGCTTTTATATCGACTTTTGTCTCAAGATGTCTGTCGTGCAGTTTCGATGTGAAGTGCAGTAGAAAATGGGAGGGCTGTATTTATAGTCCACCCACTCATCCGGGGCTTGGATGCTGCAATGTCAATCATGTACCTTATGAAAAACCTTTGCTGTTGAAAAGGTGATCTTGTTGCCAAAGGCATGTTCTGTGGCCACTAATGCAATGTTCTGTAAAAGGAAAGCCTAATTATTTTGCCCTGTCTAGTAGTAGTAGTTGAAACAAGTGTTTTTCCTGTCCCTGTTTTGGTGAACTTAAAAAAATATATATATATATAATTATTAGCGCTTATATTTTGGTTTCTGATTGGGTCTGACGGTTGAACTAAGCTCATGAGGCATTAAGTTATATTCAATAATGAAAGAGTTACAGAAAATGGATGTACCACTGCAGATTGCCTTTTTAATTTCCTAATGGAAGTATACCTGCATTAGGCCTATTTTATTTTAACAATTTATTACAGCAGCTTCACCAACAACCTTCGCTGAGCCAAAGCCATTAGTTGTCTACATCAAACCATGGCTGAGCAAGGCCAAAGCCATTAGTTGTCTACATCAAACCATGGCTGAGCAAGGTCAAAGCCATTAGTTGTCTACATCAAACCATGGCTGAGCAAGTGACCTTACAGACAAGGTTGAGCCCTTGTATTTTATTCCCCTCGATTCCCAAGGTTGTAGAGTCATGTCTCTTTGAACCCTGAATTATCATGTAGACCAGGGACCAATTACATTCAGCCGCAGGCTGATCATATTTTTTTGCGACTGGACGGGGAGGGGGGGCTTGAAAATAACTAATTAGTACACTGCCAATTAACTGCAAGAAGCCCAAATGGATAGTATTTAGACAAACATAATTTCAGACCTTGACTATATTGGGATACGTCTTTTATGTGGGACAACTTCAACAGTTTTCCTGGTAACACTTTATATTAAGTTCCCTTAAAGCCATTTACAGTTAAGTTTCTGCATTTTATAAACTATTTTAATTAAACTGCCTTGTCAGCATGCTAAGCTAGCTGATGCTAAAGCGGAAAAATGAGACGCCTCGTGTTGAGTTGCTGCCGGAAGTTTAGCATTAGCTAGACTAGCATGCTGACGAAAAAGGCAGTTAATTAAAAGTGTTTTTATAAATTGCTTTTTGACAACTTGGTGGGCCAAGAACCCTGACGTAGGCCTTGTATTTGATACACTGGATGCTGTACTAGGGGGGATAAGAGCGTAACTAAGCATTAAACAGCTGAAGATGAGTACCGTTGTTCATAACCCTAGACATGTACAACATTATGAACATCACCACTGTGTAGTAATGCCCAATGGCTTCACTGTAGATTGCTATTCTAACAGGAGGGTGGCGAAGAGTTATTTTTGGAACTAAGAACAATGTGACTGCAAGCACAACTGACCATCTTATATAAACATTGTCAAAACCAATGCAACTGCATTTGTCAGTGAAATCGTCACTTGGGGTTGATGCGACTGTTTTGCATTGTCATTTTGTGTCCATAGGCCCTGTTTCACCCTTTTTTCCCCCTATTCTATTTCAGGCCACCCCTTCATCATGACAGTGGGCTGTGTGGCCGGAGACGAGGAGACGTACGAGGTGTTCAAGGAGCTGCTGGACCCCGTCATCGAAGATCGCCACGGTGGATACAAGCCCTCAGATAAACACAAGACCGACCTGAACCCAGACAACCTTGTGGTAAGAATACACACCACGCTGAATCATCACACACGCTCACTGTGAATCTCAAAACACCCCCTACCAACTTGCTCGGAGGGCCCTCTGTCATGTGTTGCTGACTAAACTGAGAGGGTGACTTCCAGAGTGGCGAGGGGATCAATAAACCCATTAACTTCGGGACCGGTGACTTGAATGATGTAATTCATGTTCCACTCTTCAATGATGCAATTCATGTTCCACTCTTCAATGGTAAACGTGACTGAAATTCAAATGTACAAATCCCTCCTGTCATTTTTCCAATGTATAAACAAACCTCAGGAACAGTTAAATATTTAATTTGGGAGGTCTTTCATCTGTTACAAACTCCAAACATATTGCAACTGTGTCGGGGTAGCACTTCACTCTGCAGCCTTGTTGGCTCAGTTGGTGGTTATCTGACAGTCTAATTAGCCCCTACAATATTGATCATTTTCCCTCCCTCAGCTTTTGGCAGAGGTACATGTGAATGTGCAACTGGAGAGCTGAGGGGAAGGGGGTGAGTTTGGATTCAACCTTCGCCTCAGTCTCCACACTTGCACACCTTGACTCACCACATAGGCCCCTACAAACTCCAAGGGAAGGCCTCGATGTGTCCATGTCATTGACTGTAGTCAGCACTGTTCAGGAAACCAATATGAAATGGAATACGAAATCCATATTGGTCAAACTGGCCACATGACCCATTATTTTCAAAACACCCTGTACCCCAATCCTGGTTTATACAGTCAATATCAAATGTATACCTGTTAGCGTTCATGCTAATGCAGCTCTTGCCATTGTCTTGTTAGGGTGGGGATGACCTGGACCCCAACTACGTCCTGAGCTCTAGAGTGAGAACTGGTAGGAGCGTCCGCGGCTTCTGCCTCCCCCCACACTGCAGCCGTGGGGAGCGACGCGCCATTGAGAACATGGCCATCGAAAGTACGTAACCGAGCCCCTCTCCTTCAATTCCTTGAGTCACGCTGCAGGACCTTGTTTGTGTGCCACAGCCGCCCCCTGGCAGCACCAAGTGGAACTCCAGTTTAATCCTCCTATTGAAATTATACCACTTTAATTGGCTTGCTGCTGACTGGCATCGGTTGAGACTTACTTATTCTGTATGTTTTATATGATGGAACCATTGACAAATGTGCACAAATGACCGCTTGATTTGTCTAATTCTTACAAATTTGCAGTGTGCTTTAGTTGGTGACGAGGAAGCCTACATGAAAAGTAGTCGAAGTAGTTTTACTGATATTAGCATGTTTTTTTCAGGTCTAGCATCACTGGATGGGGACCTCAATGGCCAGTATTACGCCCTGAAGAACATGACAGACGACGAGCAGCAACAGCTGATCGATGACCACTTCCTGTTCGACAAACCTGTTTCCCCCCTGCTGCTGGCGTCCGGGATGGGCCGAGACTGGCCCGATGGCAGGGGCATCTGGTATGTCTCCCCCTACCCCCCCCCCCCCCCCCCCCCCCCCCGCTCCAGCCCTAGAGTTTTCTCCATGTAGTTTTCCCCCCTGTCCAAAATGGCTTCCTTTATCTCATGGTGGTAGATAAAATGGAGGGTAGTTAGCTGACTGCTTCAATGGTGTTATTGTCACAGTAGGCCCCATTTTTTGAACATTTCAATCCACATTCCATATGTGAAAAAGAATGAGGAATTTTCCCAAATGGTGATACAAAGTTTGTTCTTTGTTGTGGTGAATTAAAGGAAGCTCTGGTATAAAGTTTCCCCTAGGTACAGATCTATGATCAGCTTCACTCCTCCATCCTAACCTTAACCATTAGTGGGGGAAAAAAATATATTTATACCAACGATCAGTATCTATGAACACCTTACCCTACACCAGTGAACCAACTGGAGGGTGCCTTCAGTGAGAATGACCCTGATCGTAATGGTTAACGGTGTCTCCTTCCAACTGACGGTGAACCAATGTTTTTTTCTTTTTTTGACAGGCACAATGATGGCAAGACCTTCCTGGTGTGGGTGAACGAGGAAGACCATCTACGGGTCATCTCTATGCAGAAGGGTGGCAACATGAAGGAGGTGTTCCACCGTTTCTGCACAGGCCTCACAAAGGTGTGTGTGACGTGCGACTCAAGGATTTCAAAATCCAGTCAAAGGCACACAATTGTATAACATTGAACGACACCTAACATTCAAAGAAATGTTTATAGCACACCATCGCTTTGGGGTTTATTCCATTTAGGAGTCTACATAAAATCTAGTGCAAAATGTAAAACTGTCCCAAAAAGGATGTAACCTTTTTAAAAATTCAAACTAGAAAGTCCCCTACACTGCAGTTGCTTTCTCAACACAATGGTGCCACATAAGTCAGTCTTCGCCCTGACCCCTACAGATCGAGAGCCTGTTCAAGGACAAGGGTCATGAGTTCATGTGGAACGAGCACCTGGGTTACGTGCTCACCTGTCCCTCCAACCTGGGCACAGGGCTGCGCGCCGGCGTGCACGTCAAGCTGCCCAACGTCAGCAAGCACGAGAAGTTTGGCGAGATCCTCAAGAGGTTGAGGCTGCAGAAGCGTGGCACAGGTACGTACATATAACACCCCCCTCAACTCGTTCAGGGACTGTAGAGGGGGGGGGTGCCTTCTCGCAGTTATTGGCTTTAAGCGAGCGTCCAGCGCATCCCGGAGTATTGTCTAGTCTCTCTACGCTCCCGGGGAGCTACGTTCCAGCCCTAGTTGTGTTTCGGCTAAGTAGCTGCTCCTCATGCCCTAAAACCTGCATGCCCAGTGGTTCTCCAGGAGCAGGTTTGGCCTGGCACTTCTCGTCTTATCCACCGCCATTGTCTTTGGTACTGAACATGTACATTTCGGTTCTTCCTCCTCAGGCGGCGTGGACACTGCAGCAGTAGGTGGCGTCTTCGACATCTCCAACGCCGATCGTCTGGGCTTCTCTGAGGTGGAGCTGGTGCAGATGGTTGTCGACGGCGTCAAGACCCTCGTCGAGATGGAGAAGCGTCTAGAGGGCGGCCAGTCCTTCGATGACCTGATGCCCGACCAGAAGTGAACGTGTTCACTCTAGAACCTTATGACCTCTTCTCTCATCTCTCACCAATACCCCCCCCCCTTGTCTCAAAAAACAATAATCTTAACTACATCAAGGAAATACACTCCGCCCAATGCGTTTAGTGGCACTAAAGTTAGACAAGTCTTCCATCTGTGTGATGAAGGATTTTGTATCTCAAATGCTGTCTTGTTGCAAAATATTGGATGGATCTTAACTTGAAATAAAATTCTTTGCCCCATGGAATGTGCTTGTTGTGTGTTTGTCATGTTTTTTTGAGCAAGAGACTTGTTTGGTGGCTCGCATCATGAAATAATTTCAAATGCGCTCTCAGCTTGATTGAGCTTGCCTGTCTCAATTGACCAATAGAAGAGTCAAACTGTGAATCTTACCCATACGGCACTCCAGGCAGGCTCTCACAAACACTTTAACCCAGGTCTTGATTCAATAGACTTATGCAGTAGAGCACAATGGTATGATTCTTTTCACAGTATTCCTTTTCTCATTCCTAAACAGGGCAATGATTTCTAAATTTGAATATGCCAATTGATTCTTGACAAGCATGTACTAATGCCTCATGAGTGTAGTTCAACTGTCATACCCCATCAGAACCCCAAATATAAAACTGTCTAGCCTCAACAGTTAAATATAATTTTGATATCATGAATGGTCCCCTTCAGCCCCATCCATCAGGTTTTCAAACAGCGGTAGGGTCGATGCTTTGTTTGAACTGACGATTGTTCGTTAAGGCTCGTTATTAATCCCGGACGCCAGCACTCTTGTGCTCAAGATTTCGCTGGTATCCATTGAGATTAGATGCACATGAACCTCAGGGTCTGTACAATGCCAGTGTAATTTCATCAAATTTGTCCTCGGACGAGTTCAAGATCTTGGCTTCATCTTTACTTTGCTTTTATAGCCTATACATTGTTTCACACCAACTAATTGCCTTTGGAGAGTCTGGACATTTGGTTTTTGCCCTAGAACTACTCAGCTGTGCAGTTTTACGGGTGGATAGTCTGGACGTTTGGTTTTTGCCCTAGAACTTCTGAACTGTGTAGTTTTAGGGGGAAAAAAAGGAACGTTTGGCCTAGATTGAATCAGATCAAACGTTAACCAGTGATGGAGGACACCCGTATAGCTGTTTTGGCAGTGTCGCAGGTATAACCTTGCTGTCAAATTGATGAGCAGCTGCGCTTGCTCATCAGGAAGACCTCTCACTTATGAGGAGCAGATTAGGCTATATCTCACATTCCAGTTTTCAAACTTGTAAACAAGGCTGCATGGGATCTCTTAGTGCAGCCAATGGCAATGTCCACTTCAGGTATAATGCCAGGAGCCACTTGTGGATTTGACAGCTCAGCTTTGCAGATGTGAATGGAGTGCCAGCTCTTCAGGTCCAGTTGGAGACCCCTGTCATACAGTGACATCTAGTGGTCCCATTCTGATATTTTGCCCAATTAGTGGGAAAAACAGTCTGTGTTCTAGCATGGCTCTAGTGGAGCGTGTCCATGTCCCCTTTTACAGCTCAATACTTTTTTCTGTGGCTAGTGTAACCGAAAGGTTGCTGGATCGAATCCCTGAGGATCCTGAGGGGAAGTCAACACTACCTTCCCACTCAGACCGCTAGCTGTAGCCAAAGTATTAAGACACCGGTTCATTAACATAACAGGTAGGCGTGGTAGTGTGAGCACATTTCACTCAACGATAGAAGGAACCCTTATTTTTTTACCTTTAACCAGTCAAGTCAGTTAAAAACAAATTCTTATTACAATGACGGCCTACCGGGGAACAGTGGGTTAACTGTCTTGTTCAGGGGCAGAACGACAGATTTTTACCTTGTCAGCTCGGGGATTCGATCCAGCAACCTTTCGGTTACACTAACCACTCGGCTACCCGCCGCCACAGAAAAAAGTATTGAGCTGTAAAAGGGAACATGGACACGCTCCACTAGAGCCATTGCTAGAACACAGACAACTATGTTTTTTTCCCACTAATTGGGCAAAATATCAGAATTGGGCTTCCTGTGTAAACACAGAGACCTACCATACAGAGTTATGCCATTGAATACTGATCTAAATAAATAAGTGACACATACTGAACAAAAAATATGGTCCCGTGTTTCATGAGATGAAATAACAGATGCCCAAAATTTTCCATACGCACAAAAAAAGCTTATTTCAATTAAATGTTGTGCACAAATGTGTTTACATCCCAGTGAGCATTTCCCCTTTGCCAAGATAATCTATCTACCTGACAGATGTGGCATATCAAGAAGCCGATTTAACAGCATGATCATTACACAGGTGCACCTTGTGCGGGGGACAAAAATGTGCAGTTGTCACACAACACAATACCACAGATGTCTCAAGTTTTGAGGAAGTGTGTAATTGGCATGCTGACTGCAGGAATGTCCACCAGAGCTGTTGCCAGATAATTCAATGTTAATTTCTCTACCATAAGCCGCCTCCAACATCGTTTAGAGAATAAGGCAGTATGTCTAACCGGCCTCACAACCACGGACCACGTGTAACCATTCCAACCCAGGACCTCCACATCTGGCTTCTTCACCTGCGAGATCGTCTGAGACCAGCCACCCGGACAACTGAGGAGTATTTCTGTCTGCCTGTAATAAAGCCCTTTTGTGGGGAAAAACTAATTCTGGCTGGGCTTGGCTCCCCAGTGGGTTGGCCTATGCCCTCCCAGGCCCACCCATGGCTGCTGCCCTGCCCAGTCATGGCTGCTCCCCTGCCCACCCATGGCTGCTCCCCTGCCCAGTCATGGTTGCTCCCCTGCCCACCCATGGCTGCTCCCCTGCCCAGTCATGTGAAATCCATAGATTAGGACCTAATGAATTTATTTCAATTGACTGATTTCCTTATATGAACTGTAACTCAGTAAAATTGTTAGATATTGCATTTATATATTTTTGTGCAGTATAGATCTACAGTACAGTAGATCTGAGACATGATTATCCAGATCACTGAAAGCTGAGGGTAGTAGGCATTCTATTTAGAGTCCCATGTGTAGCTTTAATGCCTTTTCCGTGTCAGTGATGTCTAGTGAGTAATGTAACAACGAAGGTGCTTTCTGCAATAGAGACAAATATGGATATACTGTATCTATAAAAAAGGTTTGTTTTATTGTCATTACATCTATTTTGCAAGAGAGAATACTTCAGACGGTTATATTTAGAAAGTGACTTGTAGAGTCAACATGCATTCACGTTAGGTTTCCCACGCGGGAAGAGAATCCACAACAGTTGAAGTTGAAAATAAACTCAGGCAGACAGAGGATGGTCATTTTTAAGGTGTTTTAATGGAGACACTGGTTAACCAGGGACGAATGAGTTAACGTTAATTCCACAGCTCCCGTCTCATAACAGAAAAGGGGAAGTATATCATTATACAGCTGTTGCCAAACTGGAGATACATTATTTACATTACAGAAAGAAATATCAGATAGTGCCAATGTTTATATGAGGATGGGAGTGAATACTGGAGGCCTGAAAACAGCCAAGGTTGAACTTTGAACTTTTGTGTCCCAGGAATGGCCCGACCGCATCTGACTCAGCCCGTGGGCCCGGGTGGGCGGGACCAGATAGCGGGGGGGCATTTCAGTAACATCTGAGAAGATAACCGTAAAAAAAGAAAATGGAACAACATCAAAGGGAAAACCACTAAATATTCATATACACCAGGAAGGAAAATCTTCCCTATTTCTGTGAATACTTTTTTTTTGTAGCAAATGAATCAAAGTCCCATGATACTTGGCAACATTCCCCTGTTTTGAAGCAGGGGTCTGCCAAAGTGCGTTGTCGCGGCGCCGGCCTCCTCCAGCCCCTGCTCTCTGGGGTGGGTGACCCCATACAGCAGGGGCTTGACCAGCTGAGTCCATACATTGCATTTATACTGTAACCACACAGATGAACACTGATGATCAACAGCTTCAAATCATAGAATGAAAGTCTGTGTGTATGTGTAGAGGTTGGTTAAGTAAATGGGAGAGAGCGCAATTGACTGTCAAAATCAGTTTGACAGTGCTAACAATAATACAGTCACTTGTTGTGCAATTAGCTAGGCTATCCAACCAGTCATATCTGGCAGCCCTATTAGCAAGCCTAACTATTCCAACCAGTCATATCTGGCAGCCATATTCTCCTTGCAAGAGGAATTCTGGGTACTTGTAACAGTGGGAGGGGGGCAGTTTTTGTGTTCCTCCTCCACTTCTCTCCCTCCCTTGTATGAGTTTAAACTCCCATTTGAGAGGTATTTTCCAGAGCCACAAAGGAGACAATGCAATAGTGCATTCATCAATAAAACAAGACCCAAAGAACATGTCAATGTCAGACCAACGTTCCCGACAGCTCAAGACCACCTGTTACATCATCATCATCAATAATAATAATAATATTAATAATAATAAGATAATGCTCCAAAGACACAGGAAATTATTGCCTAAAGCTATACATCGTTTTCAATACATACTTTGTAAGTGTCTCGGAGGAAATCCGTAGATCTGCTACTTAAGTTTTACATTTTTTTTATAACGACTGTACAGCTTGTTCAGATTCGACTTGACTCAAGTCCATTTCAAAATGCTTTCTTTCCCCACGTTACGTTGCTTTAGTCAGTTTTGAACCGCAATATTTTACCTGCGTGGTAAACACTCCCCCCCCCACCCGCCCCCCTCATATTCCTAGGAGGACCTACAATTTGAGTTCGTTGGCAATTTTGGATGCTATGTTCTTGAAGGCGATGGACGTGCCCGAGATCCGCTTGAAGCGCACACCGTTGAGTGAGAGGCGCGGTAGCTTGCACACCTCCATCTCCCACTGGACCAGGCTCTCAGCGTGGCCGTCTCCGTGCACGCACAGCAGCAGGAAACGCTCGCGCTGCTCGTAGTCGCAGTTGTTGGCGTCCAGCACCTTGCGGATCTCGCGCATCATGTCGTGGGGCTCCATGGACGATGTAGTCTTCATGCTCCAGGTGAAGCGGAGGGAGCGCGGCTTGGTGTCCTTGGGGTGTTGGCCGTGAGGGGGCTGAGGATGCTGCTGGAGCTGCTGCTGGTCCTCCTTCTGATCACCTGACATGTTGCGACTGCCAAGGGGAAGAGGAGAGAAGGGGAGAGGAGGGGATAGAGAGGAGGTGAGCACAGAGGACAGGGGAAAGAGGAGAGTTAGTTAGAGATGTGGTAATGGGAGATGAAGGGTGAGTGGGGGATGGAGGGTGAGTGTGGGTGGGTGGGGGATGGAGGGTGAGTGTGGGTATGTGTAGTTAGAGGAGTGTGTCTCGGCAGAAGTGAGTTTTACATGAATGCATCAGTGTGACTGAATATGTAACAAGATCAAATGTGTGTACTGGGTCACCCTGTTCAGACATGTCTACCTGTGAAGATCTTACATGGTACAACATCAGAGTCACAACACAAGGAGTCAGTGCTGACAGATTCTCAAGTCATTTTAACATCATTCATGCATTTACACCTCACCACCATGCAGGGGGCGCTCTTGTGTTCTTTCAACAGGCAGTCATGCAGCAAACACACAAAACAATGCAATTTCACATTACATCTAGTGACAGGCACAAAACAATGCAATTTCACATTACATCTAGTGACAGGCACAAAACAATGCAATTTCACATTACATCTAGTGACAGGCACAAAACAATGCAATTTCACATTACATCTAGTGACAGGCACAAAACAATGCAATTTCACATTACATCTAGCGACAGGCACAAAACAATGCAATTTCACATTACATCTAGCGACAGGCACAAAACAATGCAATTTCACATTACATCTAGCGACAGGCACAAAACAATGCAATTTCACATTACATCTAGCGACAGGCACAAAACAATGCAATTTCACATTACATCTAGCGACAGGCACAAAACAATGCAATTTCACATTACATCTAGCGACAGGCACAAAACAATGCAATTTCACATTACATCTAGCGACAGGCACAAAACAATGCAGACTTCAGATCTGCATGCAGGCAAGGCAGACGATATTTACATTCTCAACTACTCAAAACAATTACATCACATGGGAAAGAGCATTATCTTCAACCAGAACAGTTCTAAATGGACAAGGTAATGCCATGGACTAAAATTCTAATCTGTTGCCATTACCGCGAGTTTCATCACAAGATGTCAGCGAGAAAAAAAAGTGAGTGAAAAATGTAGGGAGAGTCAGAGTTGTCCTCTGCTGGACTCCTATCCACACTGCAGATGAGAAAGTCTACTTTGAGTAATAAAGGTCCTATGGAAGCCTGTATGACAGTGTGTCTACACAGGTAAAACAGTGTACACCTTCAGCACCGTGTGTAGCTGAAGAGATAAGAGTAATCTATCTGATCCAGATAGGCCCCAAATCCCTAGGCTCGCCTGGAGTGGAGACCCAGCGTGTCTAAGCAGAGGGCTGGGTTGACTGTACAGCTAAATAAAGATTAAATAAAAATATTTAATAAAAAATACATGGGGTTGTGGGTGAGATGGAAGTAAACACAGAGGATTTTAGGCATCTCATCTCACCTTGAGCTCTCCAACCTCCCGTTTCTCTCAAACTCTGCCGGGCCTCTTGGATATGGGGGGGGGGGGGGGGGGGGGGGGGGGGGGGGGGCATGATAGAACAGAAAGAAAGGGAGAAGGGAAAGGAAATCAGATCTTTACGTTCCAGTTAAAAAGGGAGCGTATCAAAAGTGCTGATACAGCAGGTGGGGGAAAAAGGGAGCGTATCAAAAGTGCTGATACAGCAGGTGGGGAAAAAAGGGAGCGGATCAAAAGTACTGATACAGCAGGTGGGGAAAAAAGGGAGCGGATCAAAAGTACTGATATAGCAGGTGGGGAAAAAAGGGAGCGGATCAAAAGTGCTGATATAGCAGGTGGGGAAAAAAGGGAGCGGATCAAAAGTACTGATATAGCAGGTGGGGAAAAAAGGGAGCGGATCAAAAGTACTAATATAGCAGGTGGGGAAAAAAGGGAGCGGATCAAAAGTACTGATATAGCAGGTGGGGAAAAAAGGGAGCGGATCAAAAGTACTGATATAGCAGGTGGGGAAAAAAGGGAGCGGATCAAAAGTGCTGATACAGCAGGTGGAGAAAAAAGGGAGCGGATCAAAAGTGCTGATACAGCAGGTGGGGAAAAAAGGGGAGGGAATCAAAAGTGCTGATACAGCAGGTGGGGGAAAAAGGGAGCGGATCAAAAGTACTGATACAGCAGGTGGGGGAAAAAAGCTTTTTAATTTGAGATATTAAGAAAGGAGAGCGAGAGAGATGAAAACAGACCGGAAAATATTCTGTATTGGCAGTGTTAACCTCTATCTACACCAGGACCATTCCTAATGGCAGGTCTGGTAGCTGGACATGTCACACCACCAGTAGAACTATAAGATTAACAGCAGAGAAGTTATGTAAGGTGTAATGAAACGAAAGCACCCCGTCAGATGCTGTGGGTCAGTGTTGAACTTCCTGTTGGCATTCAGCTCTATTACCATGTACATTCTCGGTCCATTTATAGAGAATTTTGGTCGAGGCGTGCAGGCAGCAATGTGTGTATTCAGATGAAAAGATGCAAGATACATTAAAGATACATAGATATGACTTTAAGGAATATTCACACAATCAAGTGCAGATCGACGTAGACCCACACACACACACCAAACCCTCTCACACAGACAGACACACACACACACACACACACTCTCGTACACAGCAGAAACAAACACATCTAAGAAAATTCAGTTGGAGTCATGCAGATGGGAGTGCTGGGCCTAGTTGGCTGTGTGAGAAAAGACAAGGAGAAAGAGAGAGAGGAGGGTTTGTTTGATGCTTAAACAGAAGGAGCCCTATCTCTGTGTAAAGATGATGTCACGCTGCTTGCTTAGTGAGTACCACTTCCTCACGATTTGGCCCAACAGCGCGAACTCGTGACCTCTGCCTTGCTAGCACACGTGACCACTCTCCTGAACAGTCTTAACAGTCGGCGCCATGTGAAAAGCTAGCTATTTGCTCAGGTAAGTGGGTACATTTCAGGCTGAGGAGTACATTTCACACATCCCACATGTGCTCCATATGGGCTGGATGGACTGGAGTCCCCCCCTGAAGAGAGGCAGGACACTAGACCTGGTGGAGTCCCCCTGAAGAGGCAGGACACTAGACCCGGTGGAGTCCCCCTGAAGAGAGGCAGGACACTAGACCTGGTGGAGTCCTCCTGAAGAGAGGAAGGACACTAGACCTGGTGGAGTCCCCCTGAAGAGAGGAAGGACACTAGACCTGGTGGAGTCCCCCTGAAGAGAGGCAGGACACTAGACCTGGTGGAGTCCCCCTGAAGAGAGGCAGGACACTAGAAATGGTGGAGTCCCCCTGAAGAGAGGCAGGACACTAGACCTGGTGGAGTCCCCCTGAAGAGAGGCAGGACACTAGACCTGGTGGAGTCCCCCTGAAGAGAGGCAGGACACTAGACCTGGTGGAGTCCCCCTGAAGAGAGGCAGGACACTAGAAATGGTGGAGTCCCCCTGAAGAGAGGCAGGACACTAGACTTGGTGGAGTCCCCCTGAAGAGAGGCAGGACACTAGACTTGGTGGAGTCCCCCTGAAGAGAGGCAGGACACTAGACCTGGTGGAGTCCCCCTGAAGAGAGGCAGGACACTAGACCTGGTGGAGTCCCCCTGAAGAGAGGCAGGACACTAGAAATGGTGGAGTCCCCCTGAAGAGAGGCAGGACACTAGACTTGGTGGAGTCCCCCTGAAGAGAGGCAGGACACTAGACTTGGTGGAGTCCCCCTGAAGAGAGGCAGGACACTAGACCTGGTGGAGTCCTCTTGAAGAGAGGAAGGACACTAGACCTGGTGGAGTCCCCCTGAAGAGAGGCAGGACACTAGACCTGGTGGAATCCCCCTGAAGAGAGGCAGGACACTAGACTTGGTGGAGTCCCCCTGAAGAGAGGCAGGACACTAGACCTGGTGGAGTCCTCCTGAAGAGAGGCAGGACACTAGACCTGGTGGAGTCCTCCTGAAGAGAGGCAGGACACTATACCTGGTGGAGTCCCCCTGAAGAGAGGCAGGACACTAGACCTGGTGGAGTCCCCCTGAAGAGAGGCAGGACACTAGACTTGGTGGAGTCCCCCTGAAGAGAGGCAGGACACTAGACCTGGTGGAGTCCCCCTGAAGAGAGGCAGGACACTAGACCTGGTGGAGTCCCCCTGAAGAGGCAGGACACTAGACCTGGTGGAGTCCCCCTGAAGAGTGGCAGGACACTAGACCTGGTGGAGTCCCCCTGAAGAGAGGCAGGACACTAGACCTGGTGGAGTCTCCCTGAAGAGGCAGGACACTAGACCTGGTGGAGTCCTCCTGAAGAGAGGAAGGACACTAGACCTGGTGGAGTCCCCCTGAAGAGAGGCAGGACACTAGACCTGGTGGAGTCCCCCTGAAGAGAGGCAGGACACTAGACCTGGTGGAGTCCCCCTGAAGAGAGGCAGGACACTAGACCTGGTGGAGTCCTCCTGAAGAGAGGAAGGACACTAGACCTGGTGGAGTCCCCCTGAAGAGAGGCAGGACACTAGACCTGGTGGAGTCCCCCTGAAGAGGCAGGACACTAGACCTGGTGGAGTCCCCCTGAAGAGAGGCAGGACACTAGACCTGGTGGAGTCCCCCTGAAGAGAGGCAGGACACTAGACCTGGTGGAGTCTCCCTGAAGAGGCAGGACACTAGACCTGGTGGAGTCTCCCTGAAGAGGCAGGACACTAGACCTGGTGGAGTCCCCCTGAAGAGAGGCAGGACACTAGACCTGGTGGAGTCCCCTGAAGAGGCAGGACACTAGACTTGGTGGAGTCCCCCTGAAGAGAGGCAGGACACTAGACTTGGTGGAGTCCCCCTGAAGAGAGGCAGGACACTAGACTTGGTGGAGTCCCCCTGAAGAGAGGCAGGACACTAGACCTGGTGGAGTCCTCCTGAAGAGAGGCAGGACACTAGACTTGGTGGAGTCCCCCTGAAGAGAGGCAGGACACTAGACTTGGTGGAGTCCCCCTGAAGAGAGGCAGGACACTAGAAATGGTTGTTAATAGAGCTAGACTGCAGTGAACTGCAGAGCATCAAAAGGCCCTTTGGAACTGATTTTCAGAGTTACTACTCTGTGTGTCTGTCTGGAACTGGCTATTTCCCTATAGCCCAGTATATCAGCATCTGTCCGTTCCATCTGTATGTGATTTAGTATAATATAAGAGTGAGTGGACAAAAGCAAAGCAAGTCACACGTTCTATCATCTACCAGTTCTGGGACAGGGGCTATCATCTACCAGTTCTAGGATTGGATCATCTACCAGTTCTAGGATTGGATCATCTACCAGTTCTAGGATTGGGGCTGTGCTATCATCTACCAGTTCTGGGACAGGGGCTATCATCTACCAGTTCTAGGATTGGATCATCTACCAGTTCTAGGATTGGGGCTGTGCTATCATCTACCAGTTCTAGGATTGGATCATCTACCAGTTCTAGGATTGGGGCTGGGCTATCATCTACCAGTTCTAGGATTGGATCATCTACCAATTCTAGGATAGGGGCTAGGCTATCATCTACCAGTTCTAGGATAGGGGCTGGGCTATCATCTACCAGTTCTAGGATAGGGACTGGGCTATCATCTACCAATTCTAGGATAGGGGCTGGGCTATCATCTACCAATTCTAGGATTGGGGCTGGGCTATCATCTACCAGTTCTAGGATTGGCGCCGGGCTATCATCTACCAGTTCTAGGATAGGGGCTGGGCTATCATCTACCAATTCTAGGATAGGGGCTGGGCTATCATCTACCAGTTCTAGGATAGCGGCTGGGCTATCATCTACCAGTTCTATTTGCGCCCCTACTGGATGGAAATTAAAAGTGTAATGGCTGTGCTCAATGCAATGGCACTTATAAATGTAGATCCTTCAAACACCCACAAACAGGGAAATCAATCCCTTTCAAAAGGTGTTATTACGTGCTCCACTAAGGCAGTTATTTATCTTATAACTTGTCCTTGTGGTAAAAGTTATAGGATAGGGTCTGGGCTATCATCTACCTGTTCTAGGATAGGGGCTGGGCTATCATCTACCAATTCTAGGATTGGGGCTGGGCTATCATCTACCAGTTCTAGGATTGGATCATCTACCAGTTCTAGGATTCGGGCTGGGCTATCATCTACCTGTTCTAGGATAGGGGCTGGGCTATCATCTACCTGTTCTAGGATAGGGACTGGGCTATCATCTACCAGTTCTAGGATAGGGACTGGGCTAGGATAGGGGCTGGGCTATCATCTACCAGTTCTAGGATAGGGACTGGGCTAGAATAGGGGCTGGGCTATCATCTACCAGTTCTAGGATAGGGGCTGGGCTATCATGTACCAGTTCTAGGATAGGGACTGGGCTAGGATAGGGGCTGGGCTATCATCTACCAGTTCTAGGATAGGGACTGGGCTAGGATAGGGGCTGGGCTATCATCTAGCAAGTCAAGGAGAAATTGAGGGACAAGTTGCTTAGCCAGGTGGATAAGGGCAAATCAAGGAAAAATTGATGGACAAGTTCCATAGCTTGGATAGCTTTCAGGGACACCAATGCGTGAAGAGAGACGATGGGGAGGAATTCTCTACAGTTTTGGGGATTTGGTACCTGAACTTCGTCCTGCAACGAAACACCTCTCAATCATCATCTCGAACGGCAGCCACATTTAGAGCCCAGTAGGGTACCCTAAATTACACAACCAAGAAGTTTGTTACCTTGTCCAAGAAGAAAAATGAAGAGCTTTCTGAAAAAAAAATACAGTGGGTCCCTTGCGTCCCGAGATGAAAGGTAAAAAAGTACAGGCTAGCTCATAAAATGCTTCTACTAAAGAATGTTGTTTTCAGTAGGATAACAAATGACAAAATCCATTTTTGGGGGGGGTAAAAATATATTTCCATAGAGCTTAGAACTGACCCCTTTGAGTACCCCTAAATGAATTGATTCATAAAGTGTGGTAACATCTTCATAAAAATAATAAAAGTCACCAAAAGTGAGGGTTCTGCCTTGAACACACCATCATGCTAGCTACTGCCAAATTAGAAAATGGCTACCACCAACTTTTTACCAACTTGTATGCATTTGATGTACAGTCATGAAGGCATTGTATGGTACAGTAGTTGTGCAGACATATGCACATGTAAAAACCAACACAAGACCTTAAACAATAAATAAACATTTGTCAAGCATTCCCATTAGTGATTGTGCACAGACCAGCTCAGTAGAGAGCCATGCATGGGTGATTAGTAGAGTCTGTAGGCTGGTTAAACTCAGAGACCGATAAGAAAACATAAAAGGTCTTAGACATGCTCAATTGTACTGTGATTAGGGCTCATGGAGCCAAGAGGTCAGTCAGTTTCAGGCATTTTAATAAAGCTCTTTGTCCACACAGGGTTAAAAAGTCCACACAGTTTACCAATTAGTTAAGTGTTTCTGATTAATTGCACACCAAGCCAATTGGTGGGGTCATCCTACCTTTTGGTAAACCTGAATGACTTGTTTCTATAAAAAATAAAAATAAAGAAGAAAGAAATATACCAAGTCAAAAGTTATACTAAAAATTCTTTATATTTTTAAAGAATCAAATTAGAAAATCGTTTGACATTTCCATTTTTTGGGGGGGGCAGCATAATAAAGATCAGTAGCTGAGACATCTTGTCTGAGCTTGGCTGCTAGCATCTGTTACTGGCAGATTGCAGACAGCTTGGATAATGGGTAATAGCAGCTTCCCTAGAATAGTATTATTATAGAGCTAAGGTGTTCAAATCTGGTCCAAGAAAAACCTGAACAGCAGCTACGGAAAGGATAAAGTGTGAGAAAAAAAACAACATTCAATGAATGCATTAAAGAATACTTCAATGTTAAATTACTTTTCAGATTAAACTTGAGGGTCTTTATTAGTTAAATTAATAAAAAGCCCCAAAAAGTAATGAAGCCATTTTGCATATGACAGAGCGTTGAGACATAATCCAAATATAATTCTGGCTAAAATGTAGGACAACCTGGAGCTAATATTGATTCTGAGATAGAAGATTATTCTTACCGAAGAGGGGGGTGAAAATGTATTAACAAATGTGCAGGACTTCAAAGAGAAGTGAGAGATATCAAACATTGTAGGCCGTCATTGTAAATAATAATGTATACTTAACTGACTTGCCTAGTTAAATAAAGGTAAAAAAAAAATACAAAAAAATGATGACATAATTGCTTAAAAATCAACAAAAAATGACGTCAGCTGATGAAGATTATCTCATAGAACAAAACGCATAATATCTCCTAAGCCTGTGTTTACCACAAACCAAATGTTCTGTGTATCCCCCAAAAAACGTCAAAAAAGCCTTTGATGAACGAACCATGGCAGAGTTAACACCATTACTATTGCTCCATGGCAGAGTTAACACCATTACTATTGCTCCTTATTAAAGAATGACGAGTGAAATAGGGTATGGATAAATTCATATTATACAGGCTAGTGAAGAAACCAAAAAGTACAGATCTCAAACCCCAGTGCTGAAAACTGCATACCGTGGTTTATTCCGATTGTTTCGGGGATACCGTGTGTGGCTTTGGCTTACCTGCGCGTGAGTTTGGAGGTGAGCTTGGTGAAGAGGTTGGTGGTGCCTCGGCTGCGGGACTGCGAGAGGGGCGTGGCGTCATGCGACAGCGTGGGTGAGGCCGGCGGGCCGTTGTAGGTGGCCGTGCGACGCTCCCGCAGCTGGCCGCCGTGGAAGGTGCTGCGGCTGGCTGTGCCGCGGGGGAAACGCAGCCTGTCAGGGGGCGTGGCGCCGCTGCTGATGCTGTGGGTGGAGGAGCCTCCGGGGTTCCGCTGGCCAGACGTCGTCGACGTGCTGGGGAGGAATCGTGGGTGGAGGAAAGAGAAATTAAGAGTCAAGACCACATATTTTAGCCTGGGTCACGGCCTGTTTTCTGCGCAAGCCAAAGAGTTGGCTAAAGCAGACAAGGTTCCAGGTTATTCACATTCAAAAGAGGGGACACCATCACCCTGTTCTGTGAACGAGTACCGATACTACCTGAAACAATACCATTTCACATCTCTTACCTGAAAGAGCAGCAGATGTCAAGTCGGATGGTTTTGGTTAGCTACGACTTTATCAACCACATCATGATGAAACACACGTTTTTATTGTTTAGTTGACTAAAGAGTTAAAGGGAACCTAAACAGAGTTTTTAGGACATTCGGGCCAATTACCTTAATGCAGCTACTGATCTTTGCTCCATTAGGGATTTTGTTTGTCAGGTGAGATTTGGCTAGCACTACTTTGGACCAAAGACACTGGGGTAAGTTAGTGGGAAGAGAGAGGACACAATCCTTCTCTGTGTTAAGACAAAAACCTTTACCAGAGGTAACAGCCATTGGTGGAGATGCTTTGGGGGTGGAGCTAACGGAATGAGAAAAGGGATGAGTGTTGGGGAGGGAAATATTCAGATTGGTCAGAAGACGCTAGAGAGAAAAAGTGGGGACATAGAGGGGGATGGAAAATCGAGGTTAGAGAGACGAGCAGACAGACATAACGTGGCCCCTGGGAAGAGGAGGACCCCTGGTTGAACCTCTGGGAGGCAGGGTGGGAAGCCCCTTACTTAGGCCTGAAGAAGTCGCCATCGGTAGGTGGCAGCGTTTGGCGGCAGGTGTGGCCCGAAGCCGACAGGGACGCGGCCTTCTGGTGGCGCAGGCGGACCGAGGCTGAGGAGACGGTGAGGGCCTTGGCGTAGGCAGAAGGGCTAGTGGCACAGGCCGCCGACATTTCACTCATGCTGCCCCCCGGAGGACAGGAGGTGAAGTGCGGTGAAAAAGGCCAAAGGGCCAGAGCAAAACAAGTGGGTTTTAATAAAGCATTGAGGGCCTAAAAAGAGTCAAACTTCACAAGATAAAAAAAGAGGACAGAAAAGGAAGCACCTTTTTCAAGGCTCCCTTGAATGAATGTACTGTAGCATAGATAGTTAGACAAGCAGAAGTTGAAGGGAGCCTTCTTGGCAGTGGTGACTGTCTCTGTATTGGGTTGCACTGGATGGTCAAAGGATGTGGATTGTGGACTGCATACGAGTGTCTATCCATCTGCTGTGTCCCCCCCCTCAGTCCTCGATACATATCGGTTTTTATTTATAATTGGATCAGTGTATCGCAATGTCGCATTGCACTAATTTCCTGTGTGAATGTCGTGAATGAATCATTCAAAAAGTAATCTTGGTGACAAATCTGAGCACTCAAATTGAATTGCCATGGTAACACAAGTCACCTTGTAAAACAAAATGAGCGCTTCTTGGTGTACAAGTGTAACTACCTCCCTGTTCAACTACATTTTCTTATGCTTGGTGCCTAATGAACATCTCCGACAGAGAGAGATCAAAGGCTTTGACTGCTGCAGACCGACCGAGGTCAAAGATAGTTTTAAACCCTCTTGTAACCATGTGTATAAATTCAAACACATACTGAACACCAACCTTCCAAGCACTTTTCATCCTCAAGATTCTCTAGGCATAGTCTTAATCTCTTAATCTAGTTTTAATCTCAACAAATTTCTTAGATTTGTTGTCAGAACACTTCAACAAGTAACCCGCCTCTACTCTGCGTTCTATTGGCAAACGTGCAATCACTGGAGAGTAAACTGGACAAGCTTCATTCGAGATTATCCTATCAACATGATCTGAAGAACTGTAATATCCTATTCTTCTCAGAGTCGCGGCTGAACAAGGACATGGATAATATAGGTGCTTCTACACCTGCATTGCTTGCTGTTTGGGGTTTTAGACTGGGTTTCTGTACAGCACTTTGAGATATCAGCTGATGTACGGGCTATATAAATAAATTAGATTTGATTTGATTTGATATACATCCAGCTGTTTTCTTTAATACATCAGCAGGACAGAACGGCAACGTCGGGCAAACTCAGAGGGGAAGTGGTGTATGTCTCTTTGTTAACAACAGCTGATGCGCAATACCTCATAGTAAGCTGTAGACCATACTATACTGAACAAAAATATAAACGCAACATGTAAAGTCTTGGTTCCATGTTTCATGAGCTGAAATAAAATATCTCCAAAATGTTCCATATATAGAAAAATCTTATTTCTCTCAAATTCTGTGAACAAGTTTGTTTACATCCCTGTTAGTGAGCATTTCTCCTTTGTCATGATAATCCATCCACTTGACAGGTGTGGCATATCAAGAAGCTGATTAAACAGCATGGTGATTATTACACAGCTGCACCTTGTGCTGGTAACAAAAGGCCCCTAAAATGTTCAGTTTTGTCACACAACGCCCCAGTTTTGATGGAGCATGCAATTGGCATGCTGAGTGCAGGAATATACACCAGAGCTGTTGCCAGATAATTGAATGTTAATTTCTCTCCCGTAAGCCGCATTCAACATAGTTTTCAGGATGTCCAATCAGCCTCACAACCACAGACCATGTGTATGGCGTTGTATGGGCGAGCGGTTTGCTGATGTCAACGTTGTGAATAGAGTGCCCCATGGTGGCGGAGGGGTTATGGTATGGGCAGGCATAAGCTAGGGACAACAAACACAAATGCATTTTATTGATGGTAATTTCAATGCTCAGAGATACCGTGACTAGATCCTAAGGCCCATTGTTGTGCCATTCATCCGCCTCCATCATCTCATGTTTCAGCATGATAATGCACGGACGGCCCCATGTTGCAAGGATCGGTACACAATTCCTGGAAGCTGAAATCCCAGTTCTTCAATGGCCTGCATACTCACCAGACATGTCACCCATTGAGCATGTTTGGGATGCTCAGGATCGACGTCTATGACAGCGAGTTCCAATTCGCGCCAAAATCCAGCACCTTTGCACAGCCATTGAAGAGGAGTGGGACGACATTTCACAGACCACAATCAACAGCCTGATCAACTATACGCGAAAGAGATGTGTCGCGCTGCATGAGGCAAATGGTGGTCACCAGATACTGACTGGTTTCTGATCCAAGCCCCTATCGTTTTTTTTAAAGGTATCTGTAATCAACAGATGCATTTCTGTATTCTCAGCAATGTGAAATCCATAGATTAGGGCCCAATGAATTTAATTCAATTGACTGACATGAACTGTAACTCTGTACATTGTTGCGTTCCAACTTTTTGTTCAAAATATTTACAGAGTTTTCATCTATATTTTTCTTAGCTGTCTACTTACTACCACAAACAAATGCTGGCACTAAGACCGCAATCAACGCACTTTATAGGGCCATAAGCAAACAAGAAAATGCTCACCCAGAGGTGGCGCTCCTAGTGGCCAGTGATTTTAATGCAGGAAACGTAAATTTGTTTTCACTAATCTCCACCAGTATGTCACCTGTGCATCTAGAGGCGAAAAAAAACCTCTAGATCACCTTTACTCCACACACAGAAACACATACAAAGCTCTCTCTCGCCCTCCATTTGTAAAATCTGACCATAACTCTACCCTCCTGATTCCTGTCTATAAGCAAAAACTCAAACAAGAAGTACCAGTGAGGCACTCAATACAGAACTGGTCCGATGAAGCGGATGCTAAGCTACAGGACTGTTTCGCTAGCACAGAATGGAATATGTTCTGGGAATCGTCCGATAACATTGAGGAGTTTACCACATCAGTCACCGGCTTCATTAATAAGTGCATCGACAACGACGACACCCCCACAGTGACCGTACGTACATATCTCAACCAGAAGCCATGGATTACAGACAACATCCACACTGAGCTAAAGGCTAGAGCTGCCACTTTCAAGGAGCGGGACACTAATCCAGACGCTTTAAGAAATAAAACATGGAAAGCGTCAATACAGGACTAAGATCGAATCCTACTACATCTGCTCTGACACTCGTCGGATGTGGCAGGGCTTGAAAACTATCACGGATTACAAAGGGAAACCTAGCCGCGAGCTTGCCAGTGACGCGAGCCTACCAGACGAGCTAAATGCCTTCAAATGCTCGCTTCGAGGCTAGCAACACTGAACCATGCTTGAGCGCACCAGCTTTTCTGAATAGGACTTCTCCTGTCCTATTCGGTGTCCTGTGTGAATCTAAGTGTGCGTTCTCTAATTCTCTCCTTCTCTCTTTCTTTCTCTCTCTCGGAGGACCTGAGCCCTAGGACCATGCCCCAGGACTACCTGACATGATGACTCCTTGCTGTCCCCAGTCCACCTGGCCATGCTGCTGTTCCAGTTTCAACTGACCTGAGCCCTAGGACCATGCCCCAGGACTACCTGACATGATGACTCCTTGCTGTCCCCAGTCTACCTGGCCATGCTGCTGCTCCAGTTTCAACTTCCACCTGACTGTGCTGCTGCTCTAGTTTCAACTGTTCTGCCTTATTATTATTCGACCATGCTGGTCATTTATGAACATTGAACATCTTGACCATGTTCTGTTATAATCTCCACCCGGCACAGCCAGAAGAGGACTGGCCACCCCACATAGCCTGGTTCCTCTCTAGGTTTCTTCCTAGGTATTGGCCTTTCTAGGGAGTTTTTCCTAGCCACCGTGCTTCTCCACCTGCATTGCTTGCTGTTTGGGGTTTTAGGCTGGGTTTCTGTACAGCACTTTGAGATATCAGCTGATGTACGAAGGGCTATATAAATAAATTTGATTTGATTTGATTTTCTAGACAACTGTGTGATCAAGTAAGACCTTTAAACAGCTTAACATTCACAAGGCCGCAGGGCCAGACAGATTACCAGGATGCGTACTCAGCTGTAATGCGTCTTCACTGGCATTTTTAACCTCGTTCTGACCCTGTAATACCTACATGTTTCAAGCAGACCTCCAAGCTCAGCGTGCAACAATATAGTGCCCTCCAAGCTCATCACTAAGCTGACCCTGGGACTGAACACCTCCCTCTGCTGGATCCTGGACTTTCTGACAGACCGCCCCCAGCTGGTGAGGGTAGGCAACAACGCATCCACCATGCTGACCCTCAACACGTGGGCCCCTCAAGGGTGCATGCTTAGTCCCCTCCTGTATTCCCTGTTCACCCACAACTACGTGGCCAAGCACGACTCCAACACCGTCATTAAGTTTGCAGATGACACAACGGTGCTAGACCTGATCACTGACGACGATGCTACAGCCAAAAGGGAGGAGGTCAGAGACCTGGCAGTGTAGTACCAGGACAACAACCTCTCCCTCAATGTCAGCATGACAAGCAAGCTAATTATGGACTACAGGAAACTGGGGGGCGCCGCATTCACATCAACGGGGCTGTAGTGGAACGGGTCGAGAGCTTCAAGTTCCTCAGTGTCCACATCACTAAAAATGGATTCCAGAACAGTCAGACTGTTCTCTCTGCTACTGCAAGGCAAGCGGTACAGGAGCGCCAAGTCTGGGACCAAAAGGCTCCTGAACAGCTTCTACCCCCAAGCCATAAGACTGCTGAACAGTTAATCAAATGGCCATGCGGACTATTTGTACTGACTCTCTTGCACCGGCTCTATGCACACTCACCCACACTACACTGACACTGCAACACACACGCACTACATACTATATGCTCACACACACTTAAAACACACACGCATATTGACGCCACACACACACACTTTAACACTCTTCAACATACCCTGCTGCTACTCTGTTTATTATCTACCCTGATTACCTAGTCACTTTTACCCCTGCCTACATGTACATATTACCTCAACTACCTCAGCTGCCTTGTACCCCTGCACATTGACTCGGTACCAGTACCCCTTGTATTTAGCCTCGTTATTGTTATTTTATTGTGTTAGTATTTCCTTTAAAATGTTTCTGCTAATTTTTCTTACTTTTTAACTCTGCATTGTTGGGGAAAGGGCTCGTAAGCATTTCACAGTCAAGTCTACACTTGTATTCGGCGCATGTGATAAATACCATTTTATTTATAAATTTTATCTCTTGTATTTTTTAACAACACAGAGTGCCGTTCACATGTGCTTTTTTAAATTTATCTGACACAACTACTCTGTTCCAATTATGATAGAGTCCTTTCAAATAGGCCAATGACTAAAGGTAGATATACAGTGTAGTTTCTATTGAGCTGGACATTAATAGGCCCCAATATAGCATCTCTGTGATTCTAAACCAATGTTTTTTTTGACCATGGCTATTTCACAGAGAAAACACTGTGTGTATAATGATGATGATGAAGAACGAGGCCTTCCTTTAGTAAAACAACAACCTTAACTAGAACATCATCTTCAAGACCTGAATCTTGTACAGTGTGGTCAGGGTGGTGTATGTAGCTGCTGCAGGCTAGGAGGGACAACGGGACAAACAGAGCCTCACCTGTTTTCTTTTCCATTCTGGATGACAGAGTGGCGATCCGAGGCGTTCCTCTCGCTACACACATACGTGTTCCTCCTTCTCATGCCCCCTGATGTGGAGTTAGTCTGGAGGGAGAGAGAGAGAGAGGGTGATGAAAGGAGGGAGAGAGTGAACGAGAGTAAAAGAGAGAGAGAGGATGATGAAAGGAAGGAGAGAGGGTGGTAAAAGGAGGGAGAGAGGGTGGTGAAAGGAGGGAGAGAGTGAAAAAGAGAGGGTGATGAAAGGAGGGAGAGGGTGATGAGAGGGAGAGAGTGAAAGAGAGAGGGTGATGAAAGGAGGGAGAGGGTGATGAAAGGAGGGAGAGAGTGAAAGAGAGAGGGTGATGAAAGGAGGGAGGGAAAGAGAGAGAGGGTGATGAAAGGAGGGAGGGAAAGAGAGAGAGGGTGATGAAAGGAGGGAGAGGGAAAGAGAGAGGGTGATGAAAGGAGGGAGAGAGTGATGAAAGGAGGGAGTGAGTGATGAAAGGAGAGAGAGAGTGAAAGAGAGAGGGTGATGAAAGGAGGGAGAGGGAAAGAGAGAGAGCGTGATGAAAGGAGGGAGAGAGGGTGATGAAAGGAGGGAGTGAGTGAAAGAAAGAGGGTGATGAAAGGATGGAGAGAGTGAAAGAGAGCAGGTGATGCAAGAGAGAGTGAAAGAGAGAGAGTGAAAGAGAGAGAGGGTGATGAAAGGAGGGAGTGAGTGAAAGAGAGCAGGTGATGCAAGAGAGAGTGAAAGAGAGAGAGTGAAAGAGAGAGAGGGTGATGAAAGGAGGGAGTGAGTGAGAGAGCAGGTGATGCAAGAGAGAGAGTGAAAGAGAGAGAGGATGATGAAAGGAGGGAGAGAGTGAAAGAGAGAGAGGATGATGAAAGGAGGGAGAGAGTGAAAGAGAGAGAGGAATTCATAACTGCAACCGTATTGCTGTTTCTTTTCTTTTTTTTAACACAAGCTTGTTGTCACCGTTGTGCTTTGGCGTGTCAACGGTTTCTTCAATTTAATTGCGAGAGAGAGAGGGTGAGGATGGAAGGTGAGAAGTATAGTGACAGACAGAAAGAAAAATCTATAAATAAACCAAAGAAAGAAATGACAAGAGAAGATACTGCCCTAAACACTATGTTTCTTGTGAGGCCCAGTACAAATGCTGTAAACACTATCTCGACCCCTCTTTGACATTAATCATCAAGCCCAAAAAAGCTACCCTGTGAGTGAGTGTGTGGCCAAATATCCATACCCAGATATCCATACTTATATTTAAAATAGTATGCTGATTGAGTATGCGAAAATATTGTATTCTTTAAATGCCAGGATGTCATACTCATTTAGCTTTTCATCTAGTAAAATTCCCTGCACCCCATTCGACAAAGAGAAGGGTATGTTCAGACCTACGTGTGTTTGACAACAGATAAATCAGCTGATAATTAGATGCCAACAAATGGCGGGTAGCAACGCAATTGCGCATTAGATGACGTATTCTCGGTGTGGGTGAGCCTATTACATGGATATTTGTTGCTTACTGCATACATTTGTACTAAACAGTACCTTCTATACAGTACAGTATTAAGACCCACATTTTGTTACGTTACAGCCTTATTCGAAAATTGACTAAATTGTTTTTCCCCCTCATCAATCTACACACTATACCCCATAATGGTTTTTATACATTTTAGCAAATTTTATAAACATAAAAAAATATATATATGAAATATCACATTTGCGTAAGTATTCAGACCCTTTACTCAGTACTTTGTTGAAGCAACTTTGGCAGCAATTACAACCTTGAGTCTTGGGTATGACGCTACAAGCTTGGCACACCTGTATTTGGGGAGTTTATCCCATTCTTCTCTGCAGATCCTCTCAAGCTCTGTCAGCTTGGATGGGGAGCGTTGCTGCACATCTAGATGAAAAGCTAAATGAGTATGACATCCTGGCATTTAAAGAATACAATATTTTCAGGTCTTTCCAGACATGTTCGATTGGGTTCAAGTCCGGGGTCTGGCTGGGCCACTCAAAGACATTCAGAGACTTGTCCCAAAGCCATGCATGTGTTGTCTTGGCTGTATGCTTAGGGTTGTTGTGCTGTTGGAAGGTGAACCTTCGCCCAGTCTGAGGTCCTGAGCGCTCTGGAGCAGGTTTTCATCAAGGATCTCTCTGTACTTTGCTCCATTCATCTTTGCCTCGATCCTGACTAGTCTCCCAGTCCCTGCCGCTGAAAAACATCCCCACAGCATGATGCTGCAACAACCATGCTTTACCGTAGGGATGGTGCCAGGTTTCCAATTTCCTCGACCTCATGGGTTGATTATTGCTCTGACATGCGCTGTCAGCTCAATTGAATTTGAGCTCAATTTCGAGGCTCATAGCAAAGGGTCTGAATACTTAAGTAAATAAGGTATTTCTGTTTTTTAAAGTTTTTTAAAATAAATTTGCAAAAATGTCTAAAAAACTGTTTTTGCTTTGTCATTATAGGGTATTGTATGTAGATTGCATATTTTTTATATTTATTTAATCCAATAAGGCTGTAACTTAGCAAAATGTGGAAAAAGTGAAGGGGTCTGAATACTTTCCGAAGGCACTGTATGTAGTAAGATTAGTACACAGTGTATAGTTTTAGTAAGTAGAAGTCAAGACAGATTTTAGACACAGACATTGACATCAAGCCCAAAAACCCTGTGAGTGACTGAGTGAGTTTGTGTGTGTGTGTGTGTGTGTGTGTGTGTGTGTGTGTGTGTGTGTGTGTGTGTGTGTGTGTGTGTGTGTGTGTGTGTGTGTGTGTGTGTGTGTGTGTGTGTGTGTGTGTGTGTGTGAGTGGTTGGTGTGCGGATGCGTGTGTATACATATTCTGTGTACTCTCGGTGTACTCACGCTGGGTGTGGTGGAGCCTTTCTTGCGGTCGGGGATGTCGGCCTTGTTAGGGTTGTTGGCGTTACCCAATAGGGGACTGGCAGGGGCACCGCTGCCACCACGCCCGCCTGGTGAAACAGACTTCCGTGGCTGGGCACCCCCGTCCTCTTTGTGGTCGCCGTTGTCATCCGAGGTGGTCTGGCTCCTCTTGGGGTAGCCCACCGAGGGAATGGACGGACCGGCTGGATGGAGGGAGGGAGAGACACACATGGATGAGTGTGGAGTTACAATGAGAACTGTGGTGCATTGGATGTTCACATCGCTCTTCCTATAACACTTATCCCCCTTTCCCTCCTTCATGACCCCCTTACTCCTTCTCCTCCTCCTCCTCCTCTCAATGTCCCCCTTCCTCCTTCTCCTCTCAATGTCTCCCCTTCTCCTTCTCCTCTGTGTCCTCCTCCTCCCCTGCATCTCCCCTCCTTCATCCTGTCTCCCCTACATCCCCCCCTTCTTCCCAATCCTTCCCACTCCATCTCCTCCCACCCTCTCACCCTGGTCGCTGTAGCGTCTCTGTTTCTGGGTGCCGGAGATGGACCGCTGGGCCTTGAGGTGGGCCGGAGACTGGCCGTTGTTGTTGTGCTCGCTGGCAGGCCGCGCCTTGGCAAGAGACAGATTACTGCTAGAACTGGAATCACTGACCTCCAACTAGGAAAGAGGGGGAGAGAAGAAAAGCTTACACTTAAATCACACAGCAGATTCAAATTAGTTCTACTGTATTTTATGCGCAGATCTGTGCCATTTAGTGACAAAAAGTCACTCAGTGTGTGTTTCTCAATATGCATACAACTTCATTCTCCGAGGACGTTCTTGTGTGGAAGAGAGTGTGGAGAATGCATAAGAATTTACATATGAGAAGCAAGCTACTTTTACATGTACAAAACGACCTAAAACTAATGTTGTAATGCAATGTAGATAGGCCAATGGTACGCTACGAATTCTTTATGGCTAGCTAGCTAGCTACCAATTCTTTGTCAGTTAGCATGCGCTCTACGCACACTACAGTGGATATTATAGGCAGGTACAGTGCCTTGCGAAAGTATTCGGCCCCCTTGAACTTTGCAACCTTTTGCCACATTTCAGGCTTCAAACATAAAGATATAAAACTGTATTTTTTTGTGAAGAATCAACAACAAGTGGGACACAATCATGAAGTGGAACGACATTTATTGGATATTTCAAACTTTTTTAACAAATCAAAAACTGAAAAATTGGGCGTGCAAAATTATTCAGCCCCTTTACTTTCAGTGCAGCAAACTCTCTCCAGAAGTTCAGTGAGGATCTCTGAATGATCCAATGTTGACCTAAATGACTAATGATGATAAATACAATCCACCTGTGTGTAATCAAGTCTCCGTATAAATGCACCTGCACTGTGATAGTCTCAGAGGTCCGTTAAAAGCGCAGAGAGCATCATGAAGAACAAGGAACACACCAGGCAGGTCCGAGATACTGTTGTGAAGAAGTTTAAAGCCGGATTTGGATACAAAAAGATTTCCCAAGCTTTAAACATCCCAAGGAGCACTGTGCAAGCGATAATATTGAAATGGAAGGAGTATCAGACCACTGCAAATCTACCAAGATCTGGCCGTCCCTCTAAACTTTCAGCTCATACAAGGAGAAGACTGATCAGAGATGCAGCCAAGAGGCCCATGATCACTCTGGATGAACTGCAGAGATCTACAGCTGAGGTGGGAGACTCTGTCCATAGGACAACAATCAGTCGTATATTGCACAAATCTGGCCTTTATGGAAGAGTGGCAAGAAGAAAGCCATTTCTTAAAGATATCCATAAAAAGTGTTGTTTAGTTTGCCACAAGCCACCTGGGAGACACACCAAACATGTGGAAGAAGGTGCTAATGATGATGAAACGTAAAAGCAACACAGCTCATCACCCTGAACACACCCTATCCCCACTGTCAAACATGGTGGTGGCAGCATCATGGTTTGGGCCTGCTTTTCTTCAGCAGGGACAGGGAAGATGGTTAAAATTGATGGGAAGATGGATGGAGCCAAATACAGGATCATTCTGGAAGAAAACCTGATGGAGTCTGCAAAAGACCTGAGACTGGGACGGAGATTTGTCTTCCAACAAGACAATGATCCAAAACATAAAGCAAAATCTACAATGGAATGGTTCAAAAATAAACATATCCAGGTGTTAGAATGGCCAAGTCAAAGTCCAGATCTGAATCCAATCGAGAATCTGTGGAAAGAACTGAAAACTGCTGTTCACAAATGCTCTCCATCCAACCTCACTGAGCTCGAGCTGTTTTGCAAGGAGGAATGGGAAAAAATGTCAGTCTCTCGATGTACAAAACTGATAGAGACATACCCCAAGCGACTTACAGCTGTAATCGCAGCAAAAGGTGGCGCTACAAAGTATTAACTTAAGGGGGCTGAATAATTTTGCACGCCCAATTTTTCAGTTTTTGATTTGTTAAAAGGGTTTGAAATATCCAATAAATGTCGTTCCACTTCATGATTGTGTCCCACTTGTTGTTGATTCTTCACAAAAAAATACAGTTTTATATCTTTATGTTTGAAGCCTGAAATGTGGAAAAAGGTCGCAAAGTTCAAGGGGGCCGAATACTTTCGCAAGGCACTGTAGATATGCTTAATTAACATAGTATGTGGGCTGAGGGTGGTTGAGGGGTGGGATTAAAGAGCTGAGGTCTATGGTGATAGGTGGGATGGACTGAGGGTGGTTGAGGGGTGGGATTAAAGAATTGAGGTCTATGGTGATAGGTTGGATGGGCTGAGGGGCGTGATTAAAGAGCTGAGGTCTATGGTGATAGGTGGGATGGGCTGAGGGTGGTTGAGGGGTGGGATTAAAGAGCTGAGGTCTATGGTGATAGGTGGGATGGGCTGAGGGTGGTTGAGGGGTGGGATTAAAGAGCTGAGGTCTATGGTGATAGGTTGGATGGGCTGAGGGGCGTGATTAAAGAGCTGAGGTCTATGGTGATAGGTGGGATGGGCTGAGGGTGGTTGAGGGGTGGGATTAAAGAGCTGAGGTTTATGGTGATAGGTGGGATGGGCTGAGGGTGGTTGAGGGGTGGGATTAAAGAGCTGAGGTCTATGGTGATAGGTGGGATGGGCTGAGGGGCGTGATCAAAGAGCTGAGGTCTATGGTGATAGGTGGGATGGGCTGAGGGTGGTTGAGGGGTGGGATTAAAGAGCTGAGGTCTGTGGTGATAGGTGGGATGGGCTGAGGGTGGTTGAGGGGTGGGATTAAAGAGCTGAGGTCTGTGGTGATAGGTGGGATGGGCTGAGGGTGGTTGAGGGGTGGGATTAAGAGCTCATGTTCGGTAATGTATTATTGTTATGTGATGCAAAGTGTGATATGTAAAATGTATGTATATGTAGAAAAAAAGCTGTAAAAACAGATAAATATATTTGTGTCCTCAGAAAAGGATGGGTTAATAATATATATATATATATATTTATTTTAATTTAAAAAAGTAGATCTTAAAAGAAAGAGAGACATTTTGAAAGCGCAAAAAAGTGACGGCATCACCCAAACAAACAATCACTTCAGGTACAGTATGTTTGCATTTAAATGCACTTGTGCACTTGCCAAAAATGTCAGACAGAAACCAAGACCAAGAACTAATACATGCTAGAGCCAGCACTTTCGGACATGGCCAGGTCTCCCCTTACCTCTGTGGACTTCCTTCCCAGTAGCAGGTAGGTGGCGGTGATCTCATCGTACTTCATCCTGGTTAGAGACTCAGTCACCTCCTCCCGAGTGTAGCCCATCCCCACCATGATGTCTGCAGGAGAACAGGAGTGGGATAGGACAACTGTTAGCATTAGACACCCAATAGGCTGCAGCCTGGGGTTGTCTAGCGGTTAGGGATGCTGCCTTCAAATCCAGCCCATACCCTTTTGACACAAACCCTCTTTCAACTTTCCTGTCTCTCCCTTGTGGTTTCTAACCAATCATTAAAAAAATATATATTAAAAAAATGCCATTGGCTGAGACCGTGTGAACATATATCCCCCATTTCCTATTTGGAACCAAAATACTAGGCCGCGAGGGTTTGAATGTAATTTAATTCACTTTATTAATCCCACAAGGGGAAATTGGATGTACAGCAACAACATACTGCATACATCAGAGAGAGAGAGAGACAGAGAGAGAGAGAGAGAGACAGAGAGAGAGAGAGAGAGAGAGACAGAGAGAGAGACAGAGAGACAGAGAGAGAGAGAGAGACAGAGAGAGAGAGAGAGAGAGACAGAGAGAGAGAGAGAGAGAGACAGAGAGAGAGACAGAGAGACAGAGAGAGAGAGAGAGACAGAGAGAGAGAGAGAGAGACAGAGAGAGAGAGAGAGAGCACTGATGGCTGGTGAAACAACAACTCATTCTCTCTATCATCAGTGCTGAGTGAGGGCATGGTAGGAACAGATCAATGCTGGCATCAACAGACAGAGGGCATGGTAGGAGCAGATCAATGCTGGCATCAACATGTATGGGGTGAGGGAGAGCGGGGTGCGAGTGGAAAGAACAAGGCCTGCCAGACTGTATCGACTCCTGGATCTGTGTGCGTGTATGTGTGTGTGTGTGCATGCAGACATACATTTTAATGACTGTGTGTTACGGAGTGTGGTTGTGTTAATGCGTGGTCAAGTGTGCTTTTTAATGACTGTGTGCTTGTCTGAGTGGAGTGCTAGGCTGTGGGTGTCTGAAAACAATCCAGCTCTGCCACGCTCACGTTGGGCACAGCATGCCAGGCTAGCCCGCAACACAGGCAGGCTCCCCCTAATACATGTGCCAACCTATCTACTCTCTCCTGCAACCAACCAACAAATAAGAGTTCCTAGCAGCTGATACAGTTGATACAGTTCGTCATCTGATAGTTACGCATTGAGAATACCTCCTATAGAACCACATCAGCTCTATGTGACTTAAATCCTCATTTACAAGCACTTCGCTACACTCGCAATAACATCCTCTTACTATGTGTATATGTGACCAATAACATCCTCTAACTATGTGTAAATGTGACCAATAACATCCTCTAACTATGTGTATATGTGACCAATAACATCCTCTAACTATGTGTAAATGTGACCAATAACATCCTCTAACTATGTGTATATGTGACCAATAACATCCTCTAACTATGTGTATATGTGACCAATAACATTTGATTTGATTCATGTACCTACAGGGGTCAAAGTGTAACTAGATAGTCCTATTCCATCTAGTATGTCTCAGTTCTGATTTTCTGTTTTTTATTATGATTATTATTTCAGCATTAACCAACCTTCCTCCTGAAGAGCTAGCGGACGTGCAGGCTTTTGCTCCAGCCCACCTTTAACACACCGCATTCTACTAATCAGCGTCTCCTCAGGACCTTGATTAGTATAATAATTTTGTGTTAGAGCAGGGCTGGGACAAAAGCCTGTATACTCAGCAACTCTCCATGAGGAGGCTGCCCATTCCTGGTTTTAATAAAGTCATTATCTATATTCATAAGTATGGGTACACTGTACACATGTAAAGATGGTACCTGATTCGCTCCCTAACCCTTCCTGTTGATGTTTGCAAACCTATAAGGTGGAAGCTCCACCACCACACTGTTTATTTACACCTATCCAAGGGAGAGAAATGGGAGTGGCTGGTACACAGAGGAGTGCTCGAGTCAGTGTACCTATTCTCTTCTGGTCCGTGATGTCCGTTTCTGGTTCCACGAAGGGCTTCATCTCATCCTCTTCACAGCCGGCGTTTATCCACCGGTCCTTCATGATTTGCTAGGAGGGAGAAGGACAAACACACGTTATAATTTCCACTCTACAGGCCCAATTTAACCTCTTGTCCCTGCGCCTATGAACTTAGATCTGTATAGGATTAATGCATTGGATAGGAACCATATAAGCAATATGTCAACGTGGGCTATATATTTATATAATATTATATGTCAATCTAGGCTATATATTTATATTATATATGTCAACGTAGGCTATATATTAATATAATATATGTCAACCTAGGCTATACAGTATTAAGACCCCTTGACTTTTTCCACATTTTGTTACGTTAATGGATTAAATATTTTTTCCTCATCAATCTACACACAATACCCCATAATGACATCACAATACCCCATAATGACATCACAATACCCCATAATGACATCACAATACCACATAATGACATCATAATACCCCATGATGACGAAACAAAAACAGGTTTTTTAGAACATTTTGCAAATGTATCAAAAATAAAAATAAAACTGAAATCTCACATATACATAAGTATTACTCAGGACTTTGTTGAAGCACCTTTAGCAGCGATTTACAACCCAGAGTCTTCTTGGGTATGAGGCTACAAGCTTGGCACATCTGTATTTGGGGAGACTCTCCGAATCCTCTATGCAGTTCCTCTCAAGATCTGTCAGGTTGGATGGGGAGCATCGCTGCACAGCTATTTTCAGGTCTCTCCAGAGAACTTTGATCGGGTTCAAGTCCGGGCTCTGGTTAGGCCACTCAAGGACATTCAGAGACTTGTCCCAATGCCATTCATGCATTGTCTTGGCTGTGTGCTTAGGGTATTTGGCCCATTGGAAGGTGAACCTTCGCCCCAGTCTGAGGTCCTGAGCACTGTGGAGCAGGTTTTCATCAAGGATCTCTCTGTACTTTGCTCCGTTCATATTTCCCTCGATCCTTACTAGTCTCCCAGTCCCTGCCAATGAAAAAGATCCCCACAGCATGATGCTACCACCACCATGCTTCACCATAGGGATGGTGTCAGGTTTCCTCCAGACGTGACGCTTGGCATTCAGGTCAAAGAATCTTGTGGTGCCTTTCTGCAAACTCCAAGCTGGCAGTCATGTGCCTTTTACTGAGGAGTGGCTTCCGTCAGGCCATTCAACCATAAAAGCTGATTTGTGGAGTGCTGCAGATATGGTTGTTCTTCTTAAAGGTTTTCCCATCACCACAGAGGAACTCTGGAGCTCTGTCAGAGTGACCATCGGGTTCTTGGTTACCTCCCTGACCAAGGCCCTTCTCCCCTGATTGCTCAGTTTGGCCGGGCAGCCAGCACTGGGAAGAGTCTTGGTGGTTCCAAACTTCTTCCATTTAAGAATGATGGAGGCCACTGTGTTCTTGGGGACCTTCAATGCTGCAGACATTTTTTGGTACCCTTGCCAAGATCTGTGCACAATCCTGTCTCTGAGCTCTATGGACAATTCCTTCGACCTCATGGTTTTTTTCTCTGACATGCACTGTCAACTGTGGGACCTTATATAGACAGGTGTGTGCCTTTCCAAATCATGTCCAATCAATTGAATTGACCACAGGTGGACAATCAAGTTGTAGAAACATCTCAAGGATGATCAATGTTAACAGGATGCACCTGAACTCAATTTCGAGTCTCATATCAAAGAGTCTGAATACCTATGTAAATAACTTCAGCTTTTATTTTTAATACATCTGCAAGAATTTCTAAAAACCTGTTTTCGCTTTGTCATTATGGGGAATAGTGTGTAGATTGATCAGGGAAAAAAACTAGTAACAAAATGTGAGGGATCTGAATACTTTCCGAATGCACTGTAAGTCGACTGACTTGAAATGGCATTGAGCCCAAACCTGGAGGGCAGTGACGGTGCAGAGATGGACTGATAAGTGGAGGGTACGAGGTGGTTGGATAAGTGGAGGGTACGAGGTGGATGGATAAGTGGAGGGTATGAGGTGGTTGGATAAGTGGAGGGTATGAGGTGGTTGGATAAGTGGAGGGTACGAGGTGGTTGGATAAGTGGAGGGTACGAGGTGGTTGGATAAGTGGAGAGTATGAGGTGGTTTGATAAGTGGAGGGTACGAGGTGGTTTGATAAGTGGAGGGTACGAGGTGGTTGGATAAGTGGAGAGCACGAGGTGGTTTGATAAGTGGAGGGCACGAGGTGGTTGGATAAGTGGAGGGTACGAGGTGGTTGGATAAGTGGAGGGTACGAGGTGGTTGAGGTACGAGGTGGTTGGATAAGTGGAGGGTATGAGGTGGTTGGATAAGTGGAGGGCACGAGGTGGTTGGATAAGTGGAGGGTACGAGGTGGTTGGATAAGTGGAGGGTACGAGGTGGTTGGATAAGTGGAGGGTACGAGGTGGTTGGATAAGTGGAGGGTACGAGGTGGTTGGATAAGTGGAGGGTACGAGGTGGTTGGATAAGTGGAGTGTATGAGGTGATTTGATAAGTGGAGGGTACGAGGTGGTTGGATATGTGGAGGGTTCTAGGTGATTGGATAAGTGTAGGAGCATGTGTGTTCATGTTCCCATGATGCTTAGCCTCTGTAGCCCTTGGTATCCAAACACCTTGCCAGTTGGGTGAAGTGCTTAGGGGAGAAAGACACACACTGGCTTTAGCTGTGCTTAGCCGTGGTGTTTCTCATTAGTCTTTGTGTATCACAGATACTAGAAAAGGAACAGGGCGCCATTTGGGACACAAACACTTCTCGTTTTCTCTCTGTTCTGGGTGATGTGGTACAAAACGGACTAGTCACTGATCTCCCTCCATGTGAGCAAGACAAAGGAGCTGATCGTGGACTACAGGAAACTGAGGGCAGAGCACGCCCCCATCCGCAGGGCTGTAGTGGAGTGGGTCGAGAGCTTCAAGTTCCTCGGTGACCACATCACTAAGGAATTAACATGGTCTACACACACACACACCAAAACAGATGTAAAGAAGGCACGACTACGTCTCTTCTCCCTCAGGAGGCTGAATAGATTTGGCATGGGGCCTCAGATCCTCAAAACGTTCTACAGCTGCACCATCGAGAGTATCTTGACTGGCAGCATCACAGCCTGGCAACTGCTCGGCATCCGACCGCAAGGCGCTACAGGGGACAGTGTGTACGGCCCAGTACATCACTGGGGCCGAGCTCCCTGCCTTCCATGACCTCTATACCAGGCGGTGTCAGAGGAAGGCCCTAAAAATTTGTCAAAGACTCCAGCCACTCAAGTCATAGACTATTCTCTCTGCTACAGCACAGCAAGCAGTAACGATGGAACCAACAGGAACCTGAACAGCTTCTACCAAGCCATAAGACTGCTAAATAGTTAGTTAAATAGTTAACCAAATAGCTACAGACTATCTGCATTGACCCCTTTTTGCACAAATTATTTTAACTCATCACATACAGTACGCTGCTGCTACTGTTTATTATCTATCCTGTTGCCTAGTAACTTTGTCCCTACATATATGTACATATCTACCTCAATGACCTCGTACCCCTGCACATGGATTCGGTTTCTGGTACCCCGTGTATATAGACAAGTTATCGTTATTCATTGTGTATTTATTCCTCTGCATTGTTGAGAAGGGCCCATCAGTAAGAATTTCATTGTTAGCCTACACCTGTTGTTTACCAAGCATGTGACAAATATAATGTGATTTGATTAGATCAATGTACACAAAAGCACACACAAAGAATGCTATGTGTTTCTGTGTATGTGCCTGTGTGTGGGGGGGGGGGGGGGGGGGTTCTGAGTGTATGTGCGTGTGTGTGTATGTGTACGCGCGAATAAGTGCATGTGCATCTAGCAGAGGGAAATCTACTTTAGCCGTTGGAAGAGGTGTGTGTGTGTGCGCGCACGCACGCATTAGTGTGTGCATGTTTGCATGCGTGTGTGTGACCACATTCAGGTGCGGTTTTCAAACCCGGCATGCCATGCATCTCCACACAGGTAGAATCCAGGCAGGAGTGACGTAAAGCAGGAAGGAGTCTGTGTGAGAGGGGTGGACGTAAAGGAGGAAGGAGTCTGTGTGAGAGGGGTGGACGTAAAGGAGGAAGGAGTCTGTGTGAGAGGGGTGGACGTAAAGGAGGAAAGAGTCTGTGTGAGAGGGGTGGACGTAAAGGAGGAAAGAGTCTGTGTGAGAGGGGTGGACGTAAAGGAGGAAGGAGTCTGTGTGAGAGGGGTGGACGTAAAGGAGGAAGGAGTCTGTGTGAGAGGGGTGGACGTAAAGGAGGAAGGAGTCTGTGTGAGAGGGGTGGACGTAAAGGAGGAAGGAGTCTGTGTGAGAGGGGTGGACGTAAAGGAGGAAGGAGTCTGTGTGAGAGGGGTGGACGTAAAGGAGGAAGGAGTCTGTGTGAGAGGGGTGGACGTAAAGGAGGAAGGAGTCTGTGTGAGAGGGGTGGACGTAAAGGAGCAAGGAGTCTGTGTGAGAGGGGTGGACGTAAAGGAGGAAAGAGTCTGTGTGAGAGGGGTGGACGTAAAGGAGGAAGGAGTCTGTGTGAGAGGGGTGGACGTAAAGGAGGAAAGAGTCTGTGTGAGAGGGGTGGACGTAAAGGAGGAAGGAGTCTGTGTGAGAGGGGTGGACGTAAAGGAGGAAGGAGTCTGTGTGAGAGGGGTGGACAGCTAGTAGTAAAAAATAAAAAGTAATAAGCGTATAGACATATTTACATTTTGGCCTTCCTCCCTCACCTCAAGTGTACCGCGCTTGGCTGGGTTGAGCACCAGGAAACGCTTGAGGAGGTTTTCACAGTCGGTGGACATGTAGAAAGGGATACGGTATTTACCCCTTAAAACACGCTCTCTCAGCTCCTATAGGGGGAGACAGAGAGGAGAGGTTAAAGGTTGGGTCAGTTGTGGACATGCAGAAGGGGATAAGGTATCCCCCCAATGAATCAGCTACCCCAAAACACACTCTCACACCCTCAGATGCAGGAAAGAGTGTGCAATGAGGTATTGAATGTGTCACTGTCGGTCACCTTGATTACTACAATTTGTCTCTCTTGACCTGTGTGCACCTACGTTGTTTCATTCATAGGCTATGTTGTAAGCAACCTCATGATGGGTATAGGGAACATTTGAGTATCATGTAGTAAACTAAACCTACTGAAGTTACGTTGAACTGGGTTAGTGGAATATGAATTACAGTCATCCAATATCCCAGGGATCATCAACTAAGATTCAGCAGCGGGACAATTTTCTTGAGCGGGAGGTTGGGGAGCCGGAACATCAACATCTGTTTGGACCGCAAGGAGCCCAAACAGATATCATGTTTGACTAAAACATAATCGTTCCAAACCTTGCTTATATTTCTATACAATCACGCGTCTCTCTATCATGCTTGGGAACACATTTCTTTAAATAAAATCACTTGGAGCTGATTTTCTGGTGTTTTTACAGTCATGTCCAACAACGCAGCAAGTTGGGAGCCATGCAATATACAGTAGGGGAGTGCTGCAATATACAGTTGGGGAGCCCTGTGATATACAGTAGGGGAGCCCTGCAATATACAGTAGGGGAGCCCTGCAATATACAGTAGGGGAGCCCTGCAATATACAGTTGGGGAGTGCTGCAATATACAGTTGGGGAGCCCTGTGATATACAGTAGGGGAGCCCTGCAATATACAGTAGGGGAGCCCTGCAATATACAGTTGGGGAGCGCTGCAATATACAGTTGGGGAGCGCTGCAATATACAGTTGGGGAGCCATGCAATATACAGTAGGGGAGCCCTGCAATATACAGTAGGGGAGCCCTGCAATATACAGTAGGGGAGCCCTGCAATATACAGTAGGGGAGTGCTGCAATATACAGTTGGGGAGCCCTGCAATATATAGTTGGGGAGCCCTGCAATATACAGTTGGGGAGCCCTGCAATATACAGTAGGGGAGCCCTGCAATATACAGTTGGGGAGCCCTGCAATATACAGTTGGGGAGCCCTGCAATATACAGTAGGGGAGCCCTGCAATATACAGTTGGGGAGTGCTGCAATATACAGTTGGGGAGCCCTGCAATATACAGTTGGGGAGCCCTGCAATATACAGTTGGGGAGCCCTGCAATATACAGTTGGGGAGCCCTGCAATATACAGTAGGGGAGCCCTGCAATATACAGTAGGGGAGCCCTGCAATATACAGTAGGGGAGTGCTGCAATATGCTGCAACAGAAGTAAAGGAAATGGATAAACTGACTGCATCCAATCAAAACGTGGCATTTAACCCCATAAGGCCAAGCTCATAAAAACATGTGTCCTCCCTAATCTTGAATGGCACAAACCGCCACTGACAAAGACAGACCCTGCTTCCCAGTTCTCTACCTTTCTCCCAAAGTGTGCAATCACACCCTCTTCCCTATGCAGTAAGCCTGCCCTCTTCCCTATGCAGTAAGCATGCCCTCTTCCCTATGCAGTAAGCATGGCCCTCTTCCCTATGCAGTAAGCATGCCCTCTTCCCTATGCAGTAAGCCTGCCCTCTTCCCTATGCAGTAAGCATGCCCTCTTCCCTATGCAGTAAGAATGGTAAGCATGCCCTCTTCCCTATGCAGTAAGCATGCCCTCTTCCCTATGCAGTAAGCATGCCCTCTTCCCTATGCAGTAAGCATGGCCCTCTTCCCTATGCAGTAAGCATGCCCTCTTCCCTATGCAGTAAGCCTGCCCTCTTCCCTATGCAGTAAGCATGCCCTCTTCCCTATGCAGTAAGAATGGTAAGCATGCCCTCTTCCCTATGCAGTAAGCATGCCCTCTTCCCTATGCAGTAAGCATGGCCCTCTTCCCTATGCAGTAAGTATGGTAAGCATGCCCTCTTCCCTATGCAGTAAGCATGCCCTCTTCCCTATGCAGTAAGCATGGCCCTCTTCCCTATGCAGTAAGTATGGTAAGCATGCCCTCTTCCCTATGCAGTAAGCATGCCCTCTTCCCCATGCAGTAAGCATGCCCTCTTCCCTATGCATTAAGCATGCCCTCTTCCCCGTGCAGTAAGCATGCCCTCTTCCCCGTGCAGTAAGCATGCCCTCTTCCCTGTGCAGTAAGCTTGCCCTCTTCCCTGTGCAGTAAGCATGCCCTCTTCCGTATGCAGTAAGCATGCCCTCTTCACCATGCAGTAAGCATGCCCTCTTCCCTATGCAGTAAGCATGCCCTCTTCCCCATGCAGTAAGCATGCCCTCTTCCCCATGCAGTAAGCATGCCCTCTTCCCTATGCAGTAAGCATGCCCTCTTCCCCATGCAGTAAGCATGCCCTCTTCCCTATGCAGTAAGCATGCCCTCTTCCCTATGCAGTAAGCATGCCCTCTTCCCTATGCAGTAAGCATGCCCTCTTCCCTATGCAGTAAGCATGCCCTCTTCCCTATGCAGTAAGCATGCCCTCTTCCCCATGCAGTAAGCATGCCCTCTTCCCTATGCAGTAAGCATGCCCTCTTCCCTATGCAGTAAGCATGCCCTCTTCCCTATGCAGTAAGCATGGTAAGCAGCGGCTAGATGGAGTTATCCCCATTCTTACAACACTGCTTTCCTTCTAAAGCAATTGCACATTTATGACAGAAGGGTAGAAAGAATTGGGACATAGAGTGGAGGCCAGGGTTAAAAGTTAATACACTCACACATGTACACACACACCTTGAGGTTCTGACCGTCGAAGGGCAGCGACCCTGAGACCAGCGTGTACAGGATGACCCCCAGGCTCCAGACGTCCACCTCTGGCCCGTCGTACTTCTTCCCCTGGAACAGCTCTGGGGCGGCGTAGGGAGGAGAGCCGCAGAACGTGTCCAGCTTACTTCCCATGACAAACTCATTACTGAAGCCAAAGTCGGCAATCTTGATGTTCATGTCGGCGTCCAGGAGTAAGTTCTCAGCCTGGTTGGGGGGGGGGGGGGGGGGGGGGTGAGTAGGGGTGGAAGTGGGTGCGTTTGTGTGTGGAATGTATTCAGTGACGTGAAACATTGTTGTCCTTTTCAAATTAAAGAACGGGGATGTAGATGGCTGGATGTTACACTGGAACTAGTGAACTATTAGTGGGGTGTGTGTGGGGACATCATTCATTGTGACACAAGATGTACTATGTATGAGATTGCTAATGGAGAAGTAAACATTGAACATTTACACCGGCAGTAACGTTGTCAGACTCCCTTATTAAATAACTTTACAGTCTTGAATACTGCAGATAGAACTAGAATGAATAGAGCTATCAGGGGAAAGAGAGATATGAAGAGAGGAGAGATGGGGAAGAGCGGAGGAAGACAAAGAAGCGAATGAGGTGCAGAGGATGAGAATGAGAGCAAGATGCCAACTCCGTGCCCCACACGTAGCATCAGACATCTTTCTTTCTTCCTTCCTATTTCCATCACTCTCTCCATCTCCCTGTTTCTCTATCCATATCTTTCTGTTCCTCCCTCCCACTTTCTCTCCTTCTCTCTTTCTCTATTACTCACCCTCTCTCTCTCTTGTGCATAATGTCTCATGGTGGAAACAGAGCATGTAATGCCCTGTAGACTAACTACTACACTGTGTCACAAAGCACACATCTCTGGGGGATGGTAACACAACATCCCATGAGACCCCTGCTAGAGGAGTAGGAGGTGATTATGAACAGTGTTTCTCCCAGGGCTGTGGAAGAGAGTGCGTGTGTGTGTCATGGTACGTGTGTGTGTGCCAGGGTACGTGTGTGTGTGCCAGGGTACGTGTGCAGGTGTAGGATCTTAATTTGATCACCCTGTTGCAGGACAACTTTCCTGCCTGCAATGCAGGATATGTAAAACGTGCAATGTATTTGACACTGGAACCGCTGGGCCTCGCAGGTCCCCTCCTCATTCTGACTGAAAAAATAATAATCTACTTAAAAAATATATATATAAGTCGGAAGTTTACATACACCTTAAACTAAGTTTAAATGTATTTGGCTATCACAATTCCTGACATTTAAGCCTAGTAAAAGTTAGGATCACCACTTTATTTTAAGAATGTGAAATGTCAGAATAATAGTAGAGAGAATGATTTATTTCAGCTTCTATTTCTTTCATCACATTCCCAGTGGGTCAGAAGTTTACATCCACTCAATTAGTATTTAGTAGCATTGCCTTAGAATTGTTTAACTTGGGTCAAATGTTTCGGGTAGCCTTCCACAAGCTTCTCACAATAAGTTGTGTGAATTTTGGCCCATTCCTCCTGACAGAGCTGGTGTAACTGAGTCAGGTTTGTAGGCCTCCTTGCTCACACACGCTTCTTCAGTTCTGCCCACAAATGTTCTATAGGATTGAGGTCAGGGCTTTGTGATGGCCACTCCAATACCTTGACTTTGTTGTCTTTAAGCCATTTTGCCACAACTTTGGTAGTATGCTTGGGGTTACTGTTCATTTGGAAGACACATTTGCGACCAAGCTTTAACTTCCTGACTCATGATACCATCTATTTTGTGAAGTGCACGAGTCCCTCCTGCAGCAAAGCACCCCCACAACATGATGCTGCCACCCCCGTGCTTCACGGTTGGGATGGTGTTCTTCGGCTTGCAAGCCTACCCCTTTTTCCTCCAAACATAACGATGGTCATTATGGCCAACCAGTTCTATTTTTGTTTCATCAGACCAGAGGACATTTCTCCAGAATGTACGATCTATGTCCACATGTGCTGTTGCAAACCGTAGTCTGTCTTTTTTATGGCGGTTTTGGAGCAATGGCTTCTTCCTTGCTGAGCGGCCTTTCGGGTTATGTCGATATAGGACTCGTTTTACTGTGGATATAGATACTTTTGTACCTGTTTCCTCCAGCATCTTCACAAGGTCCTTCGCTGTTGTTCTGGGATTGAGTTGCACTTTTCGCAACAAAGTAAGTTAATCTCTAGGAGACAGAACACGTCTCCTTCCTGAGCGGAATGATGGATGCGTGGTCCCATGGTGTTCATACTTGCGGACTATTGTTTGTACAGATGAACGTGGTACCTTCAGGAGTTTGGAAATTGCTCCCAAGGATGAATCAAATTTGTGGAGGTCTACAATTTATTTATTTTGATTTTCCCATGATGTCAAGCAAAGAAGCATTGAAATTGAAGGTAGGCCTTGAAATACATTCACAGGTACACCTTCAATTGACTCAAATTATGTCAATTAGCCTATCAGAAGCTTCTAAAGCCATGACATCATTTTCGGGACTTTTCCAAGCTGTTTAAAGGCACAGTCAACTTAGTGTATGTAAACTTCAGACCCACTGGAATTGTGATACAGTGAATCATAAGTGAAATAATCTTTCTGTAAACAATTGTAGGAAAAATGACTTGTGTCATACACAAAGTAGACCAACTTGCCAAAACTATAGTTTGTTTAACAAGAAATTTGTGGAGTGGTGGTAAAACAAGTTTTATTGACTCCAACCTAAGTGTATGTAAACTTCCGACTTCAAACAGCTTCTGTTTACAATGACGAAATAAAACAGTCAGCCAAACGCACAGTCAGTGAGCCAAACGCACAGTCAGTCAGTCAGCCAGACGCACAGTCAGTCAGCAAGACGCAGTCAGTCAGCCAGACGCACAGTCAGTGAGCCAAACGCACAGTCAGTGAGCCAAACGCACAGTCAGTCAGCAAGACGCAGTCAGTCAGCCAGACGCACAGTCAGTGAGCCAAACGCACAGTCAGTCAGTCAGCCAGACGCACAGTCAGTCAGCAAGACGCAGTCAGTCAGCCAGACGCACAGTCAGTGAGCCAAACGCACAGTCAGTCAGCAAGACGCAGTCAGTCAGCCAAACGCACAGTCAGTGAGCCAAACGCACAGTCAGTCAGTCAGCCAGACGCACAGTCAGTCAGCAAGACGCAGTCAGTCAGCCAAACGCACAGTCAGTGAGCCAAACGCACAGTCAGTGAGCCAAACGCACAGTCAGTCAGTCAGCCAGACGCACAGTCAGTCAGCAAGACGCAGTCAGTCAGCCAAACGCACAGTCAGTGAGCCAAACGCACAGTCAGTCAGTCAGCCAGACGCACAGTCAGTCAGCAAGACGCAGTCAGTCAGCCAGACGCACAGTCAGTGAGCCAAACGCACAGTCAGTCAGTCAACCAGACGCACAGTCAGTCAGCAAGACGCAGTCAGTCAGCCAAACGCACAGTCAGTGAGCCAAACGCACAGTCAGTCAGTCAGCCAGACGCACAGTCAGTCAGCAAGACGCAGTCAGTCAGCCAGACGCACAGTCAGTGAGCCAAACGCACAGTCAGTGAGCCAAACGCACAGTCAGGAAGCCTCCCGAGTGGTGCAGTGGTCTAGCTGTGCCACTAGAGATCCTGGTTCGAATCCAGGCTCTGTCGCAGCCGGCCCGACCAGGAGACCCATGGGCGGCGCACAATTGGCCCAGCTTTGTCAGGTTTAGGGGAGGGTTTGACCGGCAGGGATGTCCTTGTCCCATCGCACTCTAGCAGCTCCTGTGGCGGGCCGGGCGCAGTGCACGCTGACACGGTCGCCAGGTGTACGGTGTTTCCTCCGACACATTAGTGTGGCTGGCTTCTGGGTTAAGTGGGCATTGTGTCAAGAGGCAGTGCGGCTTGGTTGGGTCGTGTTTCGGAGGACGCACGGCTCTCGACCTTCTCCTCTCCTGAAGTCCGTACAGGAGTTGCAGCGATGAGACAAGACTAACTACCAATAGGATACCAGGAAATTGGCGAGAAAAAGTTGCACGGTCAGCCAGACACACGGTCAGTTGATGAAAACATCAGTAGACTAAACATAAATAGTGAAAATCAGCACAAAATGGATATTAAATGCCGATATGACAGCATTCAAAGCTAATAAATGGACTGTCAGCTCGTGCTTACATGGTGTGCATCTTAACACAGTGGCATCAGTTGGAGCATGTCCATGTCACATAAACAATGAGCATGTTGTTTTCTGTTTGAGATGTGGGGCCTGCTGTCTCAGTGATGACATTTTGTGCTGATAACCGGTGTAGCATTGTTCACAAGCTTGTTCTTCCCAAATGTTGTCGTCCCTACCTGCTCAGTGCACACCGGTTATGGCTTTTTAGGTGTAGATTCAGGTTCAGGTTGAGAGCTCGGAATCAGAAGAATAATAAACATGATCCATTTCTTCCTCCTCAATCTGAGTGGTTTTAATTCAGATCTTGTCGCAGCGCGAACGCAGAATGTGCATCCCGTTCGTCTGGGTTTTAATACCATTGTACATGACGTACGCTCTCACTGTGTTCTCCAAGTAGGCCAAAGTAGACTGATAAGACAGCTTGGATTCGGTGGACTGATATAGGGTACTTACCATTTGGAGATTACAAAAGATCCATGATCCCTTTTCTCCCCAATATACTTTATTCATTTATTTCATCTATTGTTGTATCTGTGAAATTAGTTTCAGTTACAGTTTTAGGTTCAGTTTCGAGGCAGTTTTCGGGGTGATTCTAAACTGGGAACCGCACCTTCAACTGTGAGGAGAAGGAAGGGCAACCCTATTTTATAAAGGGCATGTAAAGGGCAACCCTATTTCATAAAGGGCATGTAAAGGGCAACCCTATTTCATAAAGGGCATGTAAAGGGCATGTAATTTTCCCCCTGGAAAGCCATTTTTAAAAAAAGACACGCCCTGCTAAAACTCGCTATGACACCAGGTCTGTATGTTATATTATGATGGTAACAACAACAGTGTGTTAAACAAACTTATTTAGGAAAAGTCTGGAGTGAGAGGGGCATGACGTTCAAAATGTAATTAATGAGCCGTCCAAATGACGACTGATTTAGTGGTTCTAGTGTGAAGAAGTCTTCTGAAGTTTGTCATTTCTTGATTTTCCCTTAAGAAAATGTTATCAGTCCTTACAAAACATGTCTGTTAATTATAATCCACATAATCACTCAAATGTCCTGTTGCTGCTGGATCAGTGTCCTGCTGTAGCAAACTGGCTCGAATTAAGATCCTACATCTGTGTGTGTGTGTGTGTGTGTGTGTGTGTGTGTGTGTGTGTGTGTGTGTGTGTGTGTGTGTGTGTGTGTGTGTGTGTGTGTGTGTGTGTGTGTGTGTGTGTGTGTGTAATAAAGCCTTCATTACCTTCAGGTCTCTGTGTACGATGTGTTTCTGATGGCAGTACTGTACAGCTGACACAATCTGGAAAGGAATGGACCAAAACCATACAATTACAACTTAGAACATATTATTAGACAGTTGTACGATGACGTTTTAGAAGGTCTTCTTCAAGGGACAACTAGACACGGCAGTCCTTGACATCTCAGAGTTTGACACATGGCAGAGGAGCTTGGGGTTCAGAAAGTGTGTCTCTGTGTGTGTGGGCAATTAACAACATCCAACCGCAGCACCTACACCTCTCAGAACTCCATTGATTGGACAACAGGGATGTGCGATGTGTGTGTGTGTGTGTGTGTGTGTGTGTGTGTGTGTGTGTGTGTGTGTGTGTGTGTGTGTGTGTGTGTGTGTGTGTGTGTCAGATCTGGTGGAGTTCCCATCTAGGTAAACAGGGGCTGATAGGAACAGAATTAGCTATTCACTGATTACAGTCAATAACATTCATTGATTGTTATTTTTGTAGTTATAAAGTAGCTATCTACTGGGGTAATACATTTCTGCAGTCTCCTAACGGGGTAATATATTTCTGCAGTCTCCTAATGGGGTAATATATTTCTGCAGTCTCCTAATGGGGTAATATATTTCTGCAGTCTCCTAACGGGGTAATATATTTCTGCAGTCTCCTAATGGGGTAAAATATTTCTGCAGTCTCCTAATGGGGTAATATATTTCTGCAGTCTCCTAATGGGGTAATACATTTTTGCAGTCTCCTAATTCTTTGTTTTGGTGACAGTCATTTTTGCCTCGTTCTCAATTAATAACAGGCCTACTGGTCAATGTGAAGTTATAACCTCCCCTTTCCTTTTGCAAATATCCTCTATCAAGTATCAGTGTTAGTTGGAAACACTGACGAATGAGCTCTACGTTTGACAGTGTTAGTTGGAAACACTGACCAATGAGCTCTACGTTTGACAGTGTTAGTTGGAAACACTGACCAATGAGCTCTACGTTTGACAGTGTTAGTTGGAAACACTGACGAATGAGCTCTACGTTTGACAGTGTTAGTTGGAAACACTGACCAATGAGCTCTACGTTTGACAGTGTTAGTTGGAAACACTGACCAATGAGCTCTACGTTTGACAGTGTTAGTTGGAAACACTGACCAATGAGCTCTACGTTTGACAGTGTTAGTTGGAAACACTGACCAATGAGCTCTACGTTTGACAGTGTTAGTTGGAAACACTGACCAATGAGCTCTACGTTTGACAGTGTTAGTTGGAAACACTGACCAATGAGCTCTATGTTTGACAGTGTTAGTTGGAAACACTGACGAATGAGCTCTACGTTTGACAGTGTTAGTTGGAAACACTGACCAATGAGCTCTACGTTTGACAGTGTTAGTTGGAAACACTGACCAATGAGCTCTACGTTTGACAGTGTTAGTTGGAAACACTGACCAATGAGCTCTACGTTGACAGTGTTAGTTGGAAACACTGACCAATGAGCTCTACGTTTGACAGTG